>NC_085859.1:20737098-20742098 GCF_034702125.1 Engraulis encrasicolus
TGAAGTTGCCACCTTCAGGGCAGTGCACACCAGACACTCAAAAGCAGAAATTCAAATGCAGAAAGACAGAAATGAAACAACAACAACAAAAACGGGCCTCTGTTATCTTAAACCTATATTCAATTGTTTAATGAAATCTATAATACCATCACCTTTTCTCATTGTTGTGACCACGACTGCCTTTATGTTTGCTATGTTTCCATTGGAGTGCCATAGAGGATCTGCACCAATGCATGGTCACTGTTCCCCCACTTCCCCCTGCTATGCTGTTGAGCTGTGTAGTGTGGCCTGGTTCCCCTGTTAAGCATGGTGGTGGTGGTGGTGGTGGTGTAGGTGGTGGATGGCCCGGACCCCCTGGCCCCCTGGCCCTGTGGCCCCCTGGCAGGGCAGGTTAGTGGGAGCGGCAGGCAGGCGAGAGGCAGGAGCGGCTGGGCCTAATCTGGGGTCAGCACAGGCTGAGGTGTTGAGTGAGCCTTCACAAGGGCTCGAATAAACCCCTGGCCTTCCCCTCATTAAGACCTGCAGCTGGCTCTCACGTCCACACACAGAGGCACACACACACACACACACACACACACACACACACACACACACACACTGGCACCTACGGTACACATGCACACGCATACACACACACACACACGCACGCGTGCGCACACACACACACACACAGTATGCACACACAACACCCTTTGCACACACACAAACATACACATACACGTTCACACACGGCTATAACATTAGGCTCTAACATTAACATGCCTTGACTTTGGCCACCATGCTTCTGAACCCATGGGCGCAGTTTCCTACAGACCAATAACTCCCCCCAACATTACTCTATCATCTTTTTGGCTGCGGAGGCCAAGGCAGTGCCACACATTTCAACATTTTGTTCAGCAAAGACGTAATTTATTTTACAGTCAAGTCTCTTGGGTGACATGGTGAATCCTTGCCATCACACACACACACAAACGTGTAGTGCACGCACATGCACACACAAGTACATATATGCACACGCAAGCACGTATATGCACACACACACACACACACACACACACACACACACACACACACACACACACACACACACACACACACACACACACACACACACACACACACACACACACACACACATATTTTAAATGGTATAGTTCATAGTGTGTGACAGGTCCAGCGGTCCTGAGGAAGAGCTGCATGTATAGCAGGAAGTGTGTGGTGGCCTCCCGGAGTCGGAGGAGAGGAGGGATGGATGGAGAAGAGTCGGATGAGGAGATGAGAGACTGGACAGCCAGGAGGATGCTGCACGCACGCACGCACGCACGCACGCACGCACGCACACACACACACACATTGGCTGACCTGACCCCAAACCAGCCCAACCCCACTCCACACACACTACTTGCCCCTAATTAATACTTGTTGGAATTAAAAGGATGTTTTTCTAGGCTTGACGGGCACAGGTGGCAGCAGGGGTGTGGGTTTTTTTTTTTTTGGGGGGGGGTGCTTGGCGTGTCAGAACCCTTGCTAGCAGTTGCCGTGCAGCTTAGAAAGGTCACGGCTGTCATGAGTGAACCATCCCATTAGCTGAGGCTCGCACACAGAGGCGGTTTTACCAATAGGCATACTAGGTAATTGCCTAGGGTTCCACCATAACTGTCCCCTATAGGACCCACCCAACAGTCAGTCAAGCCATGACAAATGCCAGCCAAAATAATTCAAGAGGGCCCCCTGTCTATGGTCCACCTAGGGCCCCCCCAAATGGGTAGAACCGCCACCGCTCACACAGCCTCTGCATGATACTATAAGCCATGTAGGGTTGCTGCCTGGTGGACGGATGCGTCAGTACGATTGATCAAACGAGAAAAACAAACACAAGTGCATATGTGACACGTCTCCATCATCGCATACTTAGTGGCACCCATATCACATTCACGGGGAGCTTTAACGAAGCGACAATGTGGTGTGTGTGTGCCAACAATGCAACACTCCACGCCAAAGTGTAAAACAAACAATACAGAAATGTACTCGCTGCCGGTATTTTATGTGTCTTTATCCATCCAACTACTTTGTATGCGTCAGTCTTTTCCAGGCTGAATGAATGACGGCCCATACAGTGGTGGTGGTGGTGGTGGTGGAAGGGGTGGGGGGTGGGGTAGTTGCTGATCCTACTTCTTGTCAGGTGTTGATTGCATTATTGCATTATAAAGCCCGTATCATGGGGCGCACCTCATTCACCACAGCACTCATGCTGTTCTTGTGCCCCAGGCAACATGGCGGGCCACAGTCTGGTCACACCCAGCCAGCCATCCTGCCTCCTTCCGTCTGCTGGCACAGGAAGCAAACAAAAATAACACTCCGAATGCCTGGAGGTCACGAAGGTTCATGTCAGTGGAGGATGAACTGATCAAACCACTTGTGAGAAGAGGAGAAGGACGTCTATTCAGGCAGGCTGCCATTGGAATGGTAGCAAGCATGCTAACAAGAAGCAGACATTCAGAAAAGAGTAAAGATCCTGCTGTGTAGGCCCATATGTTCTGCCTATGCCCCCAACACATTCAGTAATGAATGAGTAAATTAATTAACTAAACAATAAATTTTTCTACCCTCGAGACCAGTTATGATGACAGACTGTTTGAATTAATCAATCGGAAGAGACATGGGGGACGACTTTTACTTTCTGTACCTGAGATGGCCATCACTGATAATGTTATCCAAAGAATTGGCCCAATTTTCCATGACTAAGGCCATGCCCACATTAACATGGATAACTATGAATACAGAAATACCTCACTAAAGCAATCTACGTTCAAAATATCTTTTTTTTTCATTGTTTTCAGATTTCTACTACTAGCAAAGTCTGCTATTTCATATTTCTCCATTTCAGCACTGTTGGAATTTGCCATATTGCATTTGATGTGTACGTACTTGGATCATATAGCCATTATAATGCACTTTCATGTGAATCTGCCTTACTGAGTACGGTGACCTAAGCACTGCTCCTGTGTCTCTTCCAGTGTGTCTGTCTCGTCTACTTCTAGTAAGGTTGTAAGCATAGAGGTTGGGATAAACAAGAAGCAACTAACACAATACCATCTGTGTATGGCGTGTGCTTACAGCACTGTATGGTGAGACATGTGGGCTGGTGTACACAAGCACGCTCACATGCAGACACGCACGTATGCACGCACACACACACACGCACACATACACACACGCACACGCACACACACGAGCGCGTGCACACACACACACGCACACACACGCGCGCGTGCGCACGCACGCGCACGCACACACACACACACACACACACACACACTCAAGCACACAAAATACACAAACCAAAACACAGAAACCAATGTACTGTATAGGCACACATGCAGAAGCACACACACTTAAAACGTACAAACACAAAGTACACACAGGCACACAAAGTACACACAGACTCAGACACACCCACGCACTCACATACACAAAATACACATACACAGAAAAACACACACATATACACAGACAAGGGGAGCACATGCAAGGTTGGGGTCTCACGTACTGGGGGGAAAGGATCACATTTCAATGCTTTAGGTCTCCTAAAATGTATATCAAACCACAGATCAGGCCCCATGTCACTACTGTTTACAAGAGGGTGATTTATGGTTCTTTTTACAGCGGAGGGAACACAAAATGGTTTTTCACCAGGGGAACTTCAGACACAGGATGACAGGACCCAAAGACCCATGAAGGCCATTAATAAACCATTCATTTATTATGATTAATTAAGAAATACACGAACAGTCTCGGTCTGTCTTTAAAGTCGTTTGTCATTCTGAAAGAGCTTTATTAATTAAGAATTAAGCGGGGCAGCATTCGCGGAATGTTTTCAGATACGGCTTGTGCTGTACCTGATATTTATGCACTCTCGGGTTTTTGAAAATTCTCAGCTGCTTCAGGAAAATGTTTGTAAGAACATGTACCTTAACTTTGATGAAATCCCTATTTTGTTCTGCTTACAACATTTAGGAAAAAATACGTCCTTAATGCAGCCTTTCGCAAGGACTAATAATGATTAAGGTTTGACACACATAGCGCAGGCTACATTTATGAGAAGCTAACATAGGAAATAGCCATGCTCTGACTAGCATTGTTTACAACTTGTCACCACCTTACACCAAACACAGACAAACAGGCAGACTGTCCAGGATCTGTGACTCAGATAAATTCTCTCTCTACAACTCAGAGATACAGGTCTGTGCTTTGTTTGAAGACAAAGCTGACAGGCGGCCAAACAGGAATAGCGTAGTTCACTATGCCTGGACTCTCTGTCCATGCAGGTCCCTTGTTCAGTGTGTGCGTATGAGTGTCTGCGTTCATGTGTGTGTGTGTGTGTGTGTGTGTGTGTGTGTGTGTGTGTGTGTGTGTGTGTGTGTGTGTGTGTGTGTGTGTGTGTGTGTGTGTGTGTGTGTGTGTGTGTGTGTGTGTGCGTGCATGCGTGCGTGCGTACGTGTGTGTGTGCGTGCGTGTGTGTGTGTAGCATTCACATATGTGCATGCTTAAACATTACTCAACTCACTGGCAGCCATGCCGGTGGATTGTTTGCTTAAAATATGAAGAATGCTGTTCAGCATGCTGAAGTCACCTGCCCCCCTGTTTGGCAACAGAACATTCACTCCAAACGATAGAAAACAGTCAAAATGCAAAGACCTACAGTACGTAGAGCTTGCACGAGCTATCTCATGCCTGCCTGATAATCTGGTGATGCGGGTCTTGAACACAATGGAAAACACATGGTGGCAGTGCAACCAAAAGCCACATTAAACAAAGAGAGGTGGTGGGGTGGGCTGAACTGGGGATCGGGCATAGCAGGCATTTCCCGGTGGGCCCCGCACCCCATGTGGGCCCCTATTTTCAGACATTTTAAAATATATACAGTATTTTTTACATTTCTGGAAATAGTGGCCCACTAGGGCGCAGGGCCCACTGGTGAGTCAGATCTGTGCCGCTAA
>NC_085859.1:20747098-20753036 GCF_034702125.1 Engraulis encrasicolus
CAAACTAGCAGTGCGCTAAAAACATGCTAAAAGCATGCTAACAAAATCATCACCTGGAGTCTGCCTGATCTGACACCCAGACCAACGAAGCTAATTTGGTCAAAATCCAAAAAACAAGAAGTTATTATCTTACTCTTGGCGTAATCACAGGTACTTGTGGGTTGAATCACATAATTCCAGAAACTCGTCAACAACTCCAGAAAGTAATGTGATGATGCTTTGTTTATTAAAGGGACACTGTGCAGGAAATGGTCAAAAAAGGTACTGCAACTATGTTGCTCATTGAAACTGGGCTGCCTCTTGCCAAATTTGATCTTTACATGAAAGTTTCCTAAGTAATAAACAAATATTTACTAGTATGGTCCAAATAGAGTGATTTTTGCAGCTAGAATTTGCTATTTTTGGACATTCAAAATGGCGGACCATGGAGAAGATCCCCCTTTTCATGTATGAAAAGTTCAATTTGTCCAGTCATAATGAATACTTAGAATTTGATGGTGGTGGTAAGTAGTATTCATGAAAAAGGTAACATTAGTGAATGGGCAGCATGAATTCTGGAAATAAACAAGTCCGACAGGCGGACAACAGATGCGTCCGTCTATGCCCGTTCTGAACCTTTTTTGCCCAAACGCCCCCTTGGCCTCCTCATAACCTGTCAAGGCAATTTATCAATAAGCCTACCATGTACTGTATAAGCCTGGATTTGAAAAAGTACCATAGGATTTCAACAGTGTTGGGCAATTTACTGAAAAACTGTAATGCATTGCTGATTACATGTTACTGTCTTTTCAAAATAATCCCTTACACTACATTTAGCAATGTGGGGACCTAAGGCGAATTTAGCTTAGGGGGGCCATCGGTCCATCCCATATCACATTTTTTTTAACATAAAATCTCTATTTTTGTTAGGCTATTTTTTTTTTTTTTAAATCACTTTTTTTTTTTTTTTTTTTTTTTTTAATTACAAACATAAAAAACAGGCAAACATTACAACCCTTTCTGGACAGATTTCAATGAATAGGCTATTTGCAATTTTGCATAGGCCTACATGAAATAAACTAAAATGTGAAATTCTCTTTTCACTTTAATATGAGAGCAGTGATGTCCCCCCCTCACTGAAGTGTTATTTCATGTGTGAGCATGATGCTGTCACCTATTTGAAGTGACGTTGATGTTGGATTTCATGGAATACTTTTAAATGCCGCTTTGGGAAGAAAACAGAGTAGGCGACAGGTGAACTGTATTTCTGTCAAAACAGTGGTTTGCAGGCGTTTGCGTTTTCACGTGGATATTGTCTTCGTGGACCGTAACAGACAAACCGTAAGTTCCATAAACTAATCAATGAGACATTGGCTACGTGTACATGATGTTTTTAAGTCTGATTTAATAAATGCGATTTAAATAGATCGGATTAAGAGTTATTTTGCGATGTGTATACATGGCACTTTCACTTAAATGCGATTAAACGTCTGGGGAAAATAAAGCATTGCGATTGGACTGAGGACGCACGTGCTGAGCGAGCCAAATAAGGCACGGGGGCGTGGTTCAATGCCACCGAGATGCAGGTCATCTTCCCCACGAAAATCGTTGCCTCAGGCGGACTGAAATCACAACATTTCCCCCTTTCTCCCTGGATCATTTACAATGCTACATTAGCTACCCTGTTAGCATAGAAAAACGAGTGGTCAAATGGTAATGTGGAGTAACTTTGTTGTGCTTCATTACTTCGTGGGGCACTTTTACATCAATATATGGAAGCCACAACATTTATAGTCGCTTAGGGACTTTAAATTAAGCAAAACTTTCATGTGAAAATCAACAGGAAGTGCCGCCATGTTTTTCTCACTGGCAAAGAGCACGGTTGGTTTGCACGCATGAGCTCCAGGCCAAAACTGAGCGACTGCCACCTTGTGGACACAAGAGGGAATCACAGGAGGGAATCACAATTCAGAAACGCATCACGGGAGGGAAACACATCACGGGAGGGCGGACGGACGGACGGAGGGACGGACGGACGGACGGACGGACGGACACCAAAGCCTCTTATAGAGATGCGTGGGACGCATCTAAAAACTAAAAATCTCACACAGTGTCCCTTTAACTGTAGAATGGAACTCTGCAGCACTCATCTGCTTTTTTATGCGGACTCAGGGGGAGACTGCCTGCCGCAAGTGTCCTGCTACGGAACACAGAGAGATGAGCCACACGCACGCGACTCTCCTCAACACAGCTGTAGTGATTAACCAGCCATGGAAAAAATTAATTGAGACTGTGAATTGCGATGTTTACAAGGAAATGATTTTAATCAACAACAATGAAATACCCAAAAAAGCAATACCCAAGTCAGATTCGAATATTAATGGCCAATTAATATTCGTTCGAATGTCTCGAATTTTCTTAACATTCGACTTATATTCGAATATCGAATGTCGAAGTCAAAGGCTTAAGGCACACACACTAATGCACACACCAATACACACCAATACACACACACACACACACACACACACACACACACACACACACACACACACACACACACACACACACACACACACACACACACACACACACACACACCGAGACACATGTGCACCTCGACATTGAGTGTCTGTCTCCCTGTGGCTGGGCATTCCTTTATAACCTGATACGCCTTGTGAAGAGCCCTGGCCTGGTCTGCAGTGCAGCTTCACTAATGAAGGCAGGAGTGTAGTGGAGAAGCAGTGTGGCCAGCTGGAGCTTGGCTGAGCTGGAGATGAGCCTTGCCTGGGCTGGGGGTGAACTTTGCCTGGCTGGAGCTTGGCTGGGCTGGGCTGGGGGTGGGCTGGAGATGAGCCTTGCCTGGGCTGGGGGTGAGCTTTGCCTGGCTGTGCTGCGGGTGGGCTGGAGATGAGCCTTGCCTGCCTGGCTGGGGGTGGGATGGAGATGAGCCTTGCCTGCCTGGGTTGGGGGTGGGCTGGAGATGAGCCTTGCCTGCCTGGCTGGGGGTGGGATGGAGATGAGCCTTGCCTGCCTGGGTTGGGGGTGGGATGGAGATGAGCCTTGCCTGCCTGGGTTGGGGGTGGGATGGAGATGAGCCTTGCCTGCCTGGGTTGGGGGTGGGCTGGTGGTGGGCTCTCCGTGCCTGTGCCCTCTTCTGCTCCCCAATCAGCCTGGAAAACAGGATCCAGCTGTCCCGGGCCCTGTCATTACCACAGGCCATTGCCTGTGGCCTCCCACTGCACACATACTATGCAGACATACAGAACATACGCAGACACAGAAACACACACACATACACAGACATACTATGCAGACATACAGAACATACGCAGACACACACACACACACATACACAGACATACTATGCAGGCATACAGAACATACGCAGACACACACATACACTCACATACAGTCCATACATGGATGCTTACATGAACATGGTCACACACATGCAACATACACATGCGCAGGCAGGCACGCACGCACACTTGCACACACACATGCACGCACACACATATGCACGCACACACATATGCACGTACGCACGCAAGAATGCACGCACACACACACACACACACACACACACACACACACACACACACACACACACACACACACACACACACACACACACACACACACACACACACACACACACACAGCAACCATATGCATGTCTACAAATCTCCTCAGACATTCAGACATACATGATATGTAATCACACATACATCATATCAGCACACATGCACACACACGTACAGTACAGTATGTGATCATCAGACAGATACAGGATCACATGCATGCATAGTGCATCGAACATGCATGCACACACACATCAGTACATCAGTAGAAATGTACATTCCAGGCCCTACCGTGGCTGATATGGTAGGGCACACGTTTACCACTTGGCTGACCCGAGTTCGATTCCCGGTCCGGGTCCTTTGCCGGTCCTTCCCCATCTCTCTCTCCCAGCTCACTTCCTGTCTCTCCTCCACTGTCCTGTCTCACAAAAACCAATAAAGGCTGAAAAGCCCCAAAAAAATACTTTAAAAAAGAAATGTACATTCCAGTGCATACAGTACATGCAGCCATGCAGCCAATGACAATGGGAGTTGGAGTTTCCCAATGGGCTTTTCTTTCACTTTATATAACAAAACATACACTGTACATACGCAACTACTGTGTTTGCATTCTCAAATACGTCTCCATATACAGTACGTATACCAGGACAAACACACTCATCATGCAAACATTTACACACGCAAGCATGCGCGTACACACGCATAAAACACACACACACACATGCACGGACACATGCACAAATGGTGGACAAGATTGCTCTGGACCATTTGCATGTGTTACACCAGGAGTATGAGCTCCTTCCTTCTGGAAGACGTTTCAGAATGCCCTGCTGTCAAAAATTAAATACAAACACTCTTTTCTCCCTCATTCTATAGCGTTGCTTAATAAAAAAAAATTAGTAAATTAATTTTCGCAACTTAATTAGTAACTTATTAACTCTTTTTTCTAGTAGCTTTTAGAAACTTGTTTTTAGTAAATTAACTTAGTAACTTTTTCCATATTTATTGAACTGTGCTGCCCTAACAGCTTATGGACCTACACGACTGGACTGTATAGGCCATGTTTGTGTTTTGTGCGTCTTTAATGTGCATTTACATTTGGATTGTGGAGAAGTGTCATGCAAGATAAATGTCTGTACACACAGACAATAAAAGTTTATCATATGATAATCTTCTGATACTTATCTTACTGTATCTTATCAAACACACACACACATGCACGAACACACGCACACACGCATGCACACATTCACACACTCACACATGTACAGTATGCACACCTATCTACATACACAGTATATACCAGGACAAATAGACCTATGCACACACACACAAACACACACACACACACACACGCAAGCATGCACACACGGAGTCACGCACGCACACATTGACACACACAGATGTACAGTACATGCACACCCATCTACATACCATGCATACCTGCAGCATACAGGCAGGGACATACATATCACGCACCTGCATATTTGTAC
The DNA here is from genome assembly GCF_034702125.1 of Engraulis encrasicolus. NCBI lineage: Eukaryota > Metazoa > Chordata > Actinopteri > Clupeiformes > Engraulidae > Engraulis > Engraulis encrasicolus. Next base: position 20,752,155 of record NC_085859.1, read on the forward strand.
ACTCGTGCACACATACAGTGCATGAAGTAAATGCATACACTTCTCAACAGTGTGAACATACCGCACAGTAGCATTCTGTACCTCAAGGGTACTAAACGAGTGAATGCCTAAATTAGAGAGGAAGGCCTATTCTATTCCTGAGCCAACCTGAATATGCTGCAGGCGAAACACATTTGTTCCCTAAATGTCTAAATAGCCATTTTATTTCTGCATTTACTGCTGAAAAGACAAACGTTGCACAGAATAGAATAGAATAGAATAGAATAGAATAGAATAGAATAGAATAGAATAGAATAGAATAGAATAGAACAGAATAGAATATAATAGAGTAGAATAGAATAGAATAGAATAGAATAGAACAGAATAGAATAAAATAGAATAGAATAGAATAGAATAGAATAGAATAGAACAGAATGGATTTCTAATTCACACTGTAATAGTCATTGAATATATGATATAAGACATGGCCTCAGTAATGCACTATGACTCAGCCATTACCATCCTGATAAGAATACATTTATTGTGTTTACTGTGTTTTAACAGATTAATTTCTATTGGAAAAAAATGATTAAGATGTTATCAGGCGATTTGAGTGTTAAGGAGGTCAGGTGGTTCTCAGGGAGATGCTGTTGTCAGGTGCTGTACAGCACAGTGAGCAGTGAGTCAGTGTGAGTACATGCATGTGATTTATAGCCGATCCCTATCAACACCAGGCAGACAGGCAGACAAATATGGCTGCCACACACATGGAGAATGGCGTGTTTGTGTGTGTGTGTGTGTGTTGGGGGGGGGGGTGCTTCCAAATTCCTCTCTGATAAGCTGATCAAAGAGGAATGGGCAAGTTGGAAAAGGAGGAGGCATGTCCGATGTGTGTGTGGTGGG
>NC_085859.1:20753136-20765636 GCF_034702125.1 Engraulis encrasicolus
AATTGGGGGTTGGCAAAAAAAAAACGTCACATTGTTAAATTGCATTGCAAAACATATGTGTATATGGTAACACTTTATTTTAGGGATACATCTATTAGCACCAATACATACAATGTTAATGCTTGCACAAGTACCTTTTAAGGCATGTACTAAGCAAACGCTAAGGCCTACTAAGTCCTTCCTAAGGTTAAATTGGCAATAAATCCCTTATTGTGTATGAACATGACATTTGCGAATACATGCCTAACAGATGTTTGATTTTGCTTTATACATGCCTTACAAGTTACTTATACAGGAACATTGTATGTATTAGTGCTAACAGATGTATCCCTAAAATAAAACAAGTTGATTATTAAAATTATTACTTAATTATGAGGGGGGGCTCCTGACCAGTTACGCTTGGGGCCTCCTAAGCATTAGCAGCGGCCCTAAACACGGACGCAGACACGCCGCTGGTACCAGCATGGGGGTGGCATGAAGGCCTATCTAATAGGCTGAGTGAAGAGTAAACAGGAGGACGCCACGGCATCAGGGCTCCACACACTGGACCCGACACACAGGACAGGACAGTACCCGCCCACTCTGCTGGACTGGCAGCGCCATCCTCTCTCTCTCTCTCTCTCTCTCTCTCTCTCTCTCTCTCTGTCTCTCTCGCTCTCTCTCTCGCTCTCGCTCTCGCTCTCGCTCTCTCTCTCTCTCTCTCTCTCTCGCTCTCTCTCTCTCTCTCTCTCTCTCTCTCTCTCTCTCGCTCTCTCTCGCTCTCTATCGCTCTCTCTCGCTCTCTTTCTCTCGCTCTCTCTCTCTCTCTCTCGCTCTCTCTCTCTCTCTCTCTCTCTCTCTCTCGCTCTCTCTCGCTCTCTCTCTCTCTCTCTCTCTCGCTCTCTCTCGCTCTCTCTCTCTCTCTCTCTCTGTCTCTCTCTCTCTCTCTCTCTCTCGCTCTCTCTCTCTCTCGCTCGCTCTCTCTCTCGCTCCCTCTCTCTCTCTCTCTCTCTCTCTAAAAACAAGCCCTGGGCAACGCTCCAACTGCCACAGCCGCTGTCATCGCTTCATCGGAAACTTTGGGGCACGGCACACACACACGCTCACACGCGCACACAAACACACACACAAAGTCATATCGTGTATACACACATACACATAAACATATATACGCAGGCACGGTCGCACACACACATGCATGCACGGTTGCACACATATGTACACACACACACACACACACACACACACACACACACACACACACACACACACACACACACACACACACACACACACACACACACACACACACACACACACACACACACACACACACACACACACACACACACACACACACACACACACACACACACTGTACATACATACTGTACAAAGTGCAAGGCACTGTGTGTCACTGTGTGTGGTGTGCTGTTGTAGTGGCCCCCTTCAACATTGTCAGTCATAAAGACAGCAGTGCGGGCAGAGCAGCCACCCTTCAGGTGAATGGGAGTCAGAGCAGGCCGTCCCGTAATGGGTTATTCAGCAGCTGTAACCTTTTACAACTGCAAACATTGTCACTGTTTACGTTGAATATACAGTTCCCTTCCATTTATTTTCATGTGAGTCTTTTTTGTTTGTTAGTGTTCATGACATTCCGCGTGTAAGTCATACTGTAAAACAGGAGGAAGGGAAGCCCACTCAGACGAGTGAATGGTTGCAGATACATGTATTGTGTGTGTATATTGTATGTGCATGTAATGTAGTCAGGTTTGACCATGCATGCCCATCACAAAGTCATCTGAAAGGGCCCCAAAATCCAATATAAGCAATGCAATGAGGACCCAGTCTTGGGCCCCCGGGACAACGTACCCATTTGTCCCTTCATGTTGCCTTCCCTGACTGTACCGTGGTCCATGCTGAAGTGCACGGAGGGCACAGGGGGCCAGGGTTGCCAGATGAGGCTGATTATTTCCAGCCCAAAAAATGCTCAAAACTCGGCTGGAAGCAATAAATTCCGCCAAATTCTATTGATTTCTATGGGAAAAATTGGGCGGGTTTTCCTGCAAAATGGCCATCCCAAGCAGCCCAATTGGGCGGGAAACAGCCCAATCTGGCAACACTGCAGGGGGCTTAGCCCTCGCGGCTGTGTGTGACATATTAGTTTAGACTGGCAGGGCAAGGCATGACATGGCATGAGGGATCAGGTGACGCGCGTCAGGCGGCCGTGCCAAGTCTCCTTGACGGTTGGTGCCATCTGAACTGAGGGCAGACTGTGGCTCATTGTTGACGGTACAACAGACAGACATAGTGGTGCAATGCAGCGCAGGTGCCCACGGCACGGGATGCTGTGGGCTTAGGGAAGGGTTTCCCAAACTGGGGTGCGTGCACCCCTGGGGGTGCGTGGACTGGCATAAGGCCCATCTGAAGTGTAGTTCAACTCCTAGACTATTGGAAAAGAGGATTCCCCAAAATGAATATGCATAATGTGCAATGAATGCGCAGAGAATCCATGCTTGCGTGGCCATCAGCACACCAAAATATTCGCTCAGGGGTTGCGCGAACCACACTGAAATGAACAAGGGGGTGCACAGGGGGAAAAGTTTGGGAACCACTGGCTTAGGGGGTAGCTTTTCTGGGAATCCATGCAGCGATTCTGATGAAAGTTTGGTTGGGAGGGACAGGGCGGCAGGGCAGGCTACACATCAAGGACAATGGGGGTAGTCACAACATAACTACATGTAAAACGTTATTTATATGTGACTGGGACTATCGGGGAACTTGTTTCTTATGTTCTAGAGATAGAGGAGTAGAGATACTTGACTTTCTCAAAATCAAGTTGTTGAAATCAAAATGAGACCCTATGCAATATATTCTGTTTTCATCTAACACCACAGATTTGATGGCATAAATTGCAAACCTGCATGAGTTTTCTCAAGCTTGTAATCTGAGACCCTATGTTATCATCCACAGCAAGTGGTTTTAATTTATGGACCCCAACTTGTGTCTGGAATAAAGCTTTATAATTATTTCTCTACTAGAGTACTAATGGCTTTCTTATTGAATTTAAAACACACACACACACACATAAACTCATGCGTGCGCGCACACACACACACACGCACGTACACATACACACACACACACACACACACACACACACACACACACGCACACACACACACACACACACACACACACGCACACACACACGCACACACACACGCGCACGCACACGCACACGCACACACACACACATGCACATGCACACGCACACACACGCACACGCACACACACACACACACGCTGAGTTGAAGCAGCAGTAGTGCTGTGACCGTGTCGACCTCTCTGGGTGTTGTGCGGTAGTAAGGTCTGTGTGTGCACACTTGTTTCCCTGCTGGATAGATCTGTCACAGGGCAGGGGGCAGGGAGGAGGCCGATTCATCACTGCGGACGCCTTTCTGATGTGTCTGTCTGTCTCTCTCTCTCTCTCTCTCTCTCTCTCTCTCTCTCTCTCTCTCTCTCTCTCTCTCTCTCTCTCTCTCTCTCTCTCTCTCTCTCTCTCTCTCTCTCTCCCTCTCTCCCTCTCTCTCTCCCCTAGCAGCTGGCCGGCTGGCCGCCACAGACCAAACCAACGGCGTGATGAGATGCAGGTGGGAGAGACAAGGCTGCACTAATCCCTCGGTCTTTCTTTCTCTCTGGCTCTCTCTGAGCTTCTCTCTCACACTCTTTCTCTCTCTCTCTCTCTCTCTCTCTCTCTCTCTCTCTCTCTCTCTCTCTCTCTCTCTCTCTCTCTCTCTCTCTCTCTCTCTCTTTTGCTTTCTCTGTATATGTGTGTGTGTGTGTGTGTGTGTGTGTGTGTGTGTGTGTGTGTGTGTGTGTGTGTGTGTGTGTGTGTGTGTGTGTGTGTGTGTGTGTGTGTGTGTGTGTGTGTGTGTGTGTGTGGTTGGGTGGGGGCGGTGGGGGGTATCAGTGTGTGTGGTCAAAGGATCAGTTGTCCCAGGCCCTGAAAGGAAAGAGGGGGCCTAGAATTGGGACCATATTACATTGTATCTATTGAGAGGGGGGCCCTTTCAGATGATTTTGTCCACAGGCCCTGTCATAGCTGTCAGCGGCCCTGTATGTGTGCGTGTTTGTGTACATGTCTGTGTGTGTTGTGTGTTTGTGTGTGAGGCAGGTTTCCAGTCAAGTAGGCAATGACTATGTCCTCTATTGTAAGTCACTTTTGATTAAAAAAAACGTCTGCCAAATGTATGTAAGGTCATTTAGTCTTACCCTTTTGTTTGTGCGTATGTGTGTGCGGGGGTGGGGTTAATTAGGGGGAAGAGCAAGTGTGAGTCGAAAGAGGGTCACACTGAACCATTAAAAGCCTTTGCCATGACCCTCAGAACTTATAAACTCCACTATATGCCACATCAATCACATCAATCTCTCATATTTTATCTGAATCCAATCCTATAAAAGGCAATCTTGGTTTTGCGGCTATCAGAGAACACAGATCACACACAAATATACTATCCATGTACAATGTCATATCCTAGTAATGTATGCATAATAATTTCTAAAAAGATGTATGATTTTATTTATAATTAAGCGATTTTCCTACCAGCTGAATTCTGGCTAGTAATTTCCATTCTGTGTCAATCTTTGCCGTTTGCAGATGACATTATGCATGGACGGTTCACTAAGGTTAAAAAATTAAACCAAAGAGGCTACTGAATCATTGTGAAGGTACAAAAATTCAAATTGGGACCTTACCTTTGGATTTATTGCTTTGCATATCCCTTTTCAGATGTAATTGATGGCACATTGGGCATAATGTGAGTTTCTTAAGGAGCTTCTCTCCTGCTTTGGGATGGCTTGTTAAACCCGGAAACTCTTGACACGTGTGATTTAAGGCTGTTTTGACTGAAATAGCAGAAGCTCTGTTTTTTGCCATCAATCAACGAAAAAGTGAAAGCAGCTATTTTTCTAACCTGACATGTATCTTGAAGGTATAGGGACAGCCAATAAATATAACGTCTCATCCACCTTTCAGGCAACATACACTTACGCACAGAGCGCACATGAACAAACAGGATTTTCTCTCTTCTCTCTCTCTCTCTCTCTCTCTCTCTCTCTCTCTCTCTCTCTCTCTCTCCTCCTTCTCACTACCAAAGCCCCTGGTCAGAAGTCAGCGGGTTCACTGTCTATGCCTCTCAGATATAGTCCATCCTAACACTCCTGCGGCTAAAAGCAAACTATTGTTTTCAATGATTGGTAAAGCATGCCTCCAATATGTTGACAAACATTATTCATTCCTGTTTACCAAGTTCTTTTCAGTCTGGTGGGGTTTCCTTTTTTTAAAGTGAGGGGACGCTTCAGTGCAAGCTGCTGGCAAGCCAGGCGCCACACATGGTGAGGAAGAGAGAGACAGAAGAGAGAGAGAATTAACAGAGTCAGACTCTACAGCTTGAAGATACACTCACAGTATATTATAGTGAATATATATACAAAGAAAATATGAAATATTCAATGTTTACCTGCTGCAACTTATTTATGAAAAGAGATTATTTGGTAACACTTCATTTTACATATTTGTCTAGTGTTGTCATTATTGATACATCTATCAACGTAATATCATGTATTTGCACTACCCAACCCTGACCCAAACCCTAAAGTACAGTTCAACTATATACATGCTTTACATTACAAAACATGCTTTACATTTATTATACATTATTAGGTAACAGGGACAGGAAAATAATGTGTAACCGTGCAGGAAAATAAATATCACTTATGCAGTGTTTAATGACTTCAACTTATTATTGAAAATAGATTATTTTCTTGTCATCACTGTTGGCAAATTCAGAGAAAGCTGGACGGGGGATTTTCTTGGGCTTCCATTGCACGTTGACACTGCTGAGTTGAGGGTCTGGACAGCATTCCACACAAACACGAGGCTTCCCCTTCTCTGCTCTTCGCTACAGAATGCCCCTCTGAGGTATGTGTCAGGGGAAGAGGGGTACTCTGTGTGTGTGTGTGTGTGTGTGTGTGTGTGTGTGTGTGTGTGTGTGTGTGTGTGTGTGTGTGTGTGTGTGTGTGTGTGTGTGTGTGTGTGTGTGTGTGTGTGTGTGTGTATGTGTGTGTGTGTGTGTGTGTGTGTGTGTGTGTGTGTGTGTGTGTGTGTGCGTGTGTGTTTCTGTTTCTGTTTCTGTTTCTGTGTGTGTTTCTGTTTCTGTGTGTGCGCACGTGCATGCCTGCCTGCGTCCGTGCGTGCGTGCGTGCGTGCCTGCCTGCCTGCATGCGTGCGTGTGTGCATGCATGCCTGTGTGTATGCTTGCACACACTTGCATGTGCAACAGTGCATGTGTGTAAGTGACATATGCATGTTTATGTTTGTATGTAAGAAACAAGTGTTTGCTTGCTGCATATACCTGTGATGTACACATGGGTGTGACTGTGACTGCACAGTGCAGTGTATGCGTAAGCCTATGGTATGCAAGTCTACGAGGAAAGAGGTGGTCCGATTCCACGGATGTGTCCATCCTGTGCTTCTGAAGTACACTCTGGCAAAGATCAATGACAGCGCCTACAGCAGGGCTATTCAATTAAATGTCAACGAGGGCCAGTTTTTCAAATTCCTGCCAGTAAAGGGGCCGAGCTATACATATACATTATGGCTGACGACTGTCAATGAAAAAAATAGGGGTCACTTCGTTGAGGTGGGGGGTCTGAGGGTCCTCCCCCCGAAAATTTTGCATTTCTTACATGTAATTTCCTCCATTTTAACGTCCCTTGTCCTGTTTTCACCTCGATACGGAACCCATACTTTTATCTCTAAATTTTGAAAAACAATTCCGTATTTCAGAGAGCTTGTGGGGGGCCATAACCTTGCCGTCCAAGGGCCACATCTGGCCCCAGGGCTGCCATTTGAATAGCCCTGGCCTACAGTATAGTTATGTTCACAGAAGACCAAAGGTTGAAGTGACGTTTTTTTCCTTTTCTCTAACTTGATAAAGAATTTATTCAGAATCACTTGTGGGTGTCACTAGGCAAGTGTCTCCTCTGTGAATGTAGTAATAACTGGTCTCACACCATTTAATCCAAGTCAAGATCAAAACAAAACAAAACAAAGCCAAACAAAACTGTCATGGTCCATTTGTTGCTGTGATGGCTGCTGTGGCAACACCTCTGGAAGGGAAGCCAATCCTAACATCAGTACATCAGTGTGGAAAAAGAGTGTGAACAAAGCAGCAGATTCAAACTGCACCTGTGGATTATAACAAGCATTCGCTCAGGCTAGTGTAGGAATTCCCTGTGTGTGTGTGTGTGTGTGTGTGTGTGTGTGTGTGTGTGTGTGTGTGTGTGTGTGTGTGTGTGTCTGTGTCTGTGTGTGTGTGTGTGTGTGTGCGTGCGTGCGTGCGTGCGTGCGTGTGTGCGCGCGTGCAGTTATAGGCAGTTTGCATATGGAGAAGGAGATGCCTTGGTACCCCTGAAGAGGCTGTAGATCAGTATACCTTTGGTTTTCATGTAGAAGATACATCATTGCTTCTTTGACATTGCGCTGTATTGTTTTAAAAAATAATAATAATAATTGGTCCTCCCCAATAAACAAATGTGTGTGTGAAGCATGTGCATGTGTGTCAGAGAGAGAGAGAGAGAGAGAGAGAGAGAGAGAGAGAGAGAGAGAGAGAGAGAGAGAGAGAGAGAGAGGAGAGAGAGAGAGAGAGAGAGAGAGAGAGAGAGAGAGAGAGAGAGAGAGAGAGAGAGAGTGTGTGTGTGTGTGTGTGTGTGCGTGGGTGCGTGCATGTGTGTATGTGTGCATGCATGTGTGCATGTGTGCATGCATGTGTGTGCATGCATGTGGTGTGTGTGTGGAAGGTGTGCATGTGTATCAGAGTGTGAATTGCAGGATTGCAGTAATAGAAATCAGCTGGGAGTGAAGTGGTTGGATGCGAGTTCAACTCCCAGGTCCAGGCCGAGGCCAGGGCCAAGGCCCCCATGGTTCACATGCACTGCAGCGCCCACATGAATCCCCTCCATGAAGCCCCCCCACTGCGAGAACAAGAAGGGGAACCAGAACTCCCGAGGAGGAACATCAAAGGGCCCCACGTTCAGCAGACATTTGGATATCCTCCATCCCATCCATCTCAATGAAAGAGCAGAGCAGAGCGAAATGAAAGGAAGGGAAGCCACGAGGTGCGTTCAAGTGAACGAGGACTCCCAATGTACTGTAAGCGGATCGCACACACACATCAGCTGCCTGTTGAGTACTCAGAGCCACACAGCAGCCACATCGGCCATGTAAGAATTTCAATTCATCTCTGATATCATTTGGTTAACCTCTGAGTTTTGGTTAATGTCTGGTTAATTTTGTTAACATCTGCACAAACACACAACACACACGCACACACAGACACGCATGCACACATGCGCGCGCACACCCACACACACACACACACAAACACACGCACACACGCACACACACACGCGCACGCACGCACGCACACACACATGCACGCACACGCACACGCACACACGCACACGCACACACACACACACACACACACACACACACACACACACACACACACACACACACACACACACACACACACACACACACAGGCACAGTGGATGATTCATTTGTGTTGATCGCTTCAGTGTAAGCGTAGGTGCTAGCAGTGTGGCAGGGTGCCAATACCTTTAGGGTGGGGGAGGGGAGGGGGGACAGGTCTACACCCTAGGATGCCCAGCTTCCTGGCACTCACTACACGAGTGCTGACAGGCTAACTACAGGTTGTGCTGATGGTGATCTCTTGCTTAGGTCCTTTAGGGTTTTTTTTGTTGTGCAAATAACAAGGGCATAATAGCAAAGTGTGGTCGCCTCCTTCACGACAAACATAGCTAAGCTAAGCGTTGGCGTCTCATTCGGAATAAACAGGAGTGTAAATCTGTCACTAACGGCAGATGTTCTAGTCATTTATGCAAATCAGGTGTGGTGTGGGGTTCTTTTCTTTTTTTTCCGGTTAGCATGATGTATGATGTGACGTGTCGGCTCAAACACAAACGGAAGGATAAGATTCCGAAACGATGACATCAATCATCACTGAAGATTGAGCTCCTGAAAAGGCTTCAACACCGCCACATATTTAGCATCGCTAACCGTTAAATAATACAATCACAGCAATTTTGCACAAATTATTATGCTAGGACCTTCAGCTATTTAAAAAAAAAATGGGCTTATTAATGGGCTATCTTTCAGTGGAATGCTAACTGAAGTGATAACCACACTTGCGCATGCCCATGGGGACCCCGGTTCGAGTCCGGACGGGGTCATTTCCCAACCCTAACCCCATCTCTCTCCACACTTCCTGTCACACCTTCACTGTCCTCTCCGAAATAAAGGCCCAAAAAGCCCATAAAAATATCTAAAAAAATAAAAATTAAAAAATAAACTCTTCTTATAAACTTTGCAACATGCAAGCCTGAGGTTTCTTGGCTGAAGTGGCCCCTGCAAATGAATTTGAGCGTCTTGCAGCTGCACAACAACACTTGTCTTAGTCAGAGAGCTACCACATTCAGATCTGTCAACAGACGCTATGTGGAGTTCAGGTCTCATCTTGAACAAGGTGATGAGCAATCCTTGTCTTTGGCCAAGAGCAATAACGACAACAATATAAAAAAGGAAGTTACTTGAGCTCGGGAAACTATAACTTAAATTGCGCTTATAGTCTCTTCCCGGGGTGATGTCATAGTCATCCAAGATCTCTGGGTGGGTGTGTATGCAGTACATTTTACCGCTTTAAAGCTTAAAAGTAACTAAATAACATCATCTTGTGTATTTGTCAAGTGTGGAATTAACGTTGCATGTTCATACTGTGAATGTGTTGGGAGGGGGTCCTCCCCCCAGACAGCACTGCTAGCCAGTGCTCCTCTTCTGGGGCTGTGATGGAGGGGCAGTCAGGAGCAGGGAAACCAACATGGCCGGGGCAAAGGGGTAGGTTATCCTGGGCCCAGGAATAAGGGGGCGTGGTGGTGTGTGCAGACTTGGGCTAGCATTGAATGTGTGTGTGTGTGTGTGTGTGTGTGTGTGTGTGTGTGTGTGTGTGTGTGTGTGTGTGTGTGTGTGTGTGTGTGTGTGTGTGTGTGTGTGTGTGTGTGTGTGTGTGTGTGTGTGTGTGTGTGTGTGTGTCGGTGTGTGTCGGTGTGTGTGTGTGTGTCGGTGTGTCGTTGTGTCAGTGGGTGGGTGGGTCAGATGGGGGTTTCCACGGGGGGGGGCTCAGATGACTCATGTGTGTGTGTGTGTGTGTGTGTGTATGTGTGAGAGAGAGAGCACGTTTGAGAGAGAGAGCAAGAGGGAGAGAGAAAGAGAGAGAGAGAGATGGAGAGAGAGAGAGAGAGAGAGAGAGAGAGAGAGAGACCAAGAAAGAGAAAAGTGTGTGAGAGAGAAGGAGGCAGAGAATGAACAATTTCATACAATAACACACACACAAAAGAAAATACGAAAAACACTTTCACAGTAGGCATTAGCACTCAGGAAAAGTATAGGCACAGAAGAGAGACAGAGACAGGGAGGGGCGAGCAAGAGCGAGAGCGAGAAAGAGAGCGATGTATATATACAAAAATATGAGAGAGAGAAACAGAGCAGAGAGTGCTTGTTCATTTTGGGCCCTATCCAATCTGCCGTGTAACACAAAACCAATGGGACAATGAGGGGGCTCACAGTGCTACCCTAAGCCATAGAAAAATTCCACCCTACACGTTGTCAAAGCATGAGGAATTTATTACAAATGTTGGTCAGCTGCAGCAGCAGCTACACTTCCATTTTTTTCCAGAGCGACTGAAAAAGATTGAGAGAGCACAAGGGGAGGGAGGGAGAGAAAGAGGGAGCGAGAGAGAGAGAAGGAGAAAATATCATCCATTATCTTCACCCTCTCCCTTGATCAGCCTCCCAATTCCAGTCAGCTTTATCTCCTGGCCGTGCATCTCCATGGCAACTGAAGTTCTCCTGGCACAGGGTCTCCGTGGTTACGGAACGTTTAGGGAAGTTCACATCCACGGAACAAGGTCACCTTCTGACCCCCAGCGCCTCGGCCAATGGGGTGAGAGATGGCCGCCCGGCACTGGTGCCATGAGGCCTGCCATCTGGGCTGAGGTTCTCTGTGCCGTCCTTGTGATCTATCTTTCTTGCTCTCTCTCTCTATCCCTCTCTTTCCCTCTTTTCCCGTCTATTATCCTGAGCCTCTCTGTTTCTCAACACTTTCCATGAATTGTAATTTCTGTATTTCTCGTCATCTTTGTGCTGTGTCTCTTCGCTGTTGGTACTCTTTCTCAATCTTCAACCCTCAACACTATTGGACATTAATACATGTAGGCTATGTAGATATAGTTTTTTTTTTTTAAAAGACTCAATAACATATATACTGTATACTTTTTTTGTGCAACTCTGTGAATCCCTCGCAGGTGTCAGTGTGGAGCCTTTGGACATTGACAGGAGAGGGAGATAGAGAGACAATGGGAGAGAGAGAGAGAGAGAGAGAGAGAGAGAGAGAGAGAGAGAGAGAGAGAGAGAGAGAGAGAGAGAGAGAGAAAGAGAGGCAGCATGGATAAGAGAGACAGAAAGAATGAAAGAGAGATAGAGAGATACAGGCAGGGAGAACAATAAAAAACAGACAAGACAGCATAGTGCCGGGGGCCTAGGTTGTAAAAACCTGCCAGCAGCTTTGTCTCGGATTACAAGTCACACGTCTCCATGTAAAAAAACCTTCCTTTTTCGCCCGGCGCTTACATTGTTCCACCCCTCCCTTGTGATGAAATGTGTGCTTGTCGTCAGCTACTGCAATCAGTGAGTGCGATCACATCTAAACAGTCTAAAATCTGTCACATACTTTATCAGCTTTGTGATTGTCACCAACTACTTTTTGTGGGGTAGAAGGAAGAGCTCAAGTCATTATGACACCACCGTCACCTCAGTTCTGTTTTATGATCTTTGGACAGACAAAAATCTGACAAAGCAAAATCTGGATGAGCTCAAAACAAACATACCGAAATGCCAAACATTCCGGAATTTTTACGACCTCACACCACAGACATCAGGCTGGTTCATATGATGGAGATAAAGCCCTGTAGAGGGCCTGACCTACTGGGGTGTGTGTGTGTTTTGGGTGGGGTAGGGTAGGTGTTGAAAAAAAAGCTTACTGTCTGCCTCTGGTTTCCAGGTAACTATGTACCGTGCTGTGTCATCTCTACACCTTATGCAGGTCTAGCTGGGTAGCTGGGTAGCTGGGTAGGTGCTGCAATAATTTAATAGTCCTCCATTGTATCTGCGTACGGTGTCACCTGTCCATTATCTGGATAGGTGGATAGATATTGAAGTAACACCAGGGCACAATTTGTTGGATTTGTATGGAGCTATGATTCTCATATAGCTTCATATTTTCTACATAATCTCTACACTTTTATGGGTTTTTTTTGTAGTGTGTGGCGTCATATGTTGTGTGTTATGTGACATCTGTGTGTATGTGTTAGACAAATTT
>NC_085859.1:20770636-20800636 GCF_034702125.1 Engraulis encrasicolus
CCTCTCCCTGCAAAGGGGCATTGATGGGCCTATTCAGTCTTTGCCAAAAACATTAGGCCTACATTACATTACATAACATTACATTTGGCAGACGCTTTATAACCAAAGCGACTTTCAAAAGAGGACATAATCATAGCCAACATCACAAGCAAATACAAAGTGCACAGGAAATATACAGAACAACAAGTGCTGTTTCAAAGAGGGGTTAGTTTTTTTTTTTAATCTAAAGAGTACACACCCAACACACACACATACACACACATTATATCAAGAGTCTGCCCTGGGTCTAGGCCAGCTCAGCATTAGTCTAACACTCGACATCACCATAACATCGATAAGATATTACCAAGTTTCTTAAGCAACATAATAAGACCTGCCCTTTACAATTTGGTAACAATAATATTGGCTCATCATAGCAAAGGGTTAATGGCCATTGTAGATGGTCTGCCATTTTGGTGGTGGACTTTTTAAAGGAGGGCTCTCTACTTTGTCACAGAGAGTGGAAATGCTCACACACACACGCACCCGCACCCGCACACGCACACACACACACACACACACACACACACACACACACACACACACACACACACACACACACACACACACACACACACACACACACACACACACACACACACACACACACACACACACACACACACACACACACAGCTCTCCAGAAGCTTGACAAAAAGTCCACTTTCCAGCTGAACTAGCTTGGCATTAACAGCCAGTGGCCGTGATGGGCTCCATGTGCAGAAACAAACTGTAAACACACTGTACGATTAGAGAGAGAGAGAGAGAGAGAGAGAGAGAGAGGGGCAGAAAAAGAGAGACATAGAGAAAGATTTTTAAAAGGGAGAAACTAAGGCAGAGACACCGAAAAAGAGAAAGATTGGCAGAGAGAGAAATGGATGGACAAGGGTTAGAGAGAGAGAGAGAGAGAGAGAGAGAGAGAGAGAGAGAGAGAGAAAGACAGAGACAGAGAGCAAGAAAGAGACAGCAACTTAGAGGAAGATAAATAGTGACAGAAAGAGAGAGAGAGAGGTGGGGGGTGGAGAGAAAGCTACAGTGGCAGAGCTGAAATTACATATACTGTACGCTTCAACTGGTGCCTCACGTCCCGTAAACCCGCATATACACAAGCGAGGCGGCTTAGAAAATAAATAGCTGGCTCTGCCGTGCGGGAAGGACCATGTTCGTTTTATTGTTCACTTGCTCTCTGGAGTTGCATGAACAAACACAGCCACGACTTCACTCAGTTTCCCCCACTCCCTCAAAAATGTCCATTTGTGTGTTTATTTTTCCTTCATGTAGAGTTGTGTAAGATTCACGTTTGTTTCTTTCCCAAATATGGCCCCATGATTTTTTTTTGGCCCCATGAATTTTACTTTTACTGTACTGCTCTGTCCTCAGTCTCCACTGTCGACTTGGGTGAAGTTAGTTTTGTATTGGGCATTCATTTAATGTTCAAACTACACATGCGATGTACTCATAGAGAGTTGTTACGCCCCCCTGTTCTCCTCTTGAGCAGACCAACTAGATTCACCTGACCTTATCAGAGGGCTTACTCTTTTCAGGTGGATAGGCGGGGATAAAAGGGAGCCCCATGCCTGGGAGGGGTCTCTCTCTCCTTTTGGCCTCCCCCCCGTTTCGGACATTTTTCTTTCACACACACACACACACACACACACACACACACACACACACACACACACACACACACACACACACACACACACACACACACACACACACACACACACACACACACACACACACACACACTTTTCTTTTTGTTCTAAGACCCGCACGCATCTAGGATCATTACCCCTAGACGTTATTGCTTGAAAGAAAATAAAATCTTGATTCAAAAGAGAAACTTTGTTTGCCTCTTTCATTTTGCGCCATACACGAGCCGGGCGTAACATGAAATTGGGGGCTTAAGTCATAAATTATTAATTTATGTCATAAATTATTAATTATATCCTACGTTCTATGGATGTGCTGTATCTGGAATGGAAAATAAGTCTCATGCCACATGAGGACCTTTCTCTATGTTTCAAAGTTTGTCGGACAACAAGTGCTATCAGCACCATTCTGATGAACATGCAGTGTATGTCATGCTGCTCAGAGTGTACGTCCACGCAGTGAGAGAACAGCCGGGGGGACAGTGGGAAAGCCGTGGCCTAGTGGTTAGAGAGTTGGTCTTTCAATCTTGGGGTTGTTGGTTCGAATCCCCGCTGACATCTCCCTACATCTCCATCCATGGCTGAAGTGCCCTTGAGCAAGGCACCTAACCACATATTGCTCCAGGGACTGTAACCAATACCCTGAAAAATAATAGTTGTAAGTCGCTTTGAATAAATGAAAGTGTCAGCTAAGTGTAATATAATGAGTGTACATCCACACAGTGAGAGAAAGGGAGTTGTCAAAGCACAAGCGAAGCATAATCGTTTAGCGGCGGTGACATGTCTCCATGACACGGTTCTCTCCACACCGGGCCTCGTAAACAGATAATGGATGCTGGTACACCTTTTGTCACTCCACGCATTCTCTCAGGATTAAAGGCATCAACAGCCGTAGAAAACGTGTTTGTGACATTGTGCAAAAAAACCTGTCACAGGGTCTGCTCTACTGCACCCCTCCCTTTTTTTGCTCTTTTTCTTTACAGTTGCGTTCTGGGTCGTTGACTTCCTTCAGGAGATCATATGAGGGAGATGCCTACGTGTGTACATATCCACCCGACATATGTACACGCATGCATGAAGAAATGACATGCAGGAGAGTTTCAAAAAAGAAAAACTGGATGAGCAAGATTCTCTTTTTTTGTGGGGCCTGGAAGGAGTGGAGCGCAGTAACAACACACATAGCCAGACAAGCACACACACACACACACACACACACACACACACACACACACACACACACACACACACACGCACACACGCACACACGCACGCGCACACACACACACACACACACACACACACACACACACACACACACACACACACACACACACACACACACACACCGGTTATCAGGAGGAGAGCAAGCTGCAAGACCATCCACCCACACATACGCACACGCACACGCACACACCCACGCACACACACCACACAAACACGCACATGCACACGCACACAGACCACAAACACACACACACACACACACACACACACACACACACACACACACACACACACACACACACCTCAACCTCCATACCAGACAGCAGTGCATTGCACAGTGCCGCCCACTCCACTCCCCTCCCCTTCCATCTCGCATCTCAGCCGGACCGGACTGACAGCGGAGACTGGAGGAGTCATTTTTGTGGGGTTCCCTGGGAAGCCCCCCCACCGCTCCGCCTTTCATCGTGGCGCGCAGTTGTTGGTTTAACTCAGTCTCCGCACAGCGGGCTCTGGCACGGGGTGAAGTGCGTGGAGAAATAGGATTAAGCTGTACTGTAGTCGCACCACTGAAGGCTTGGACATTTACTCCGGCTGAAGCACAGTATGCTTTGACCCAGTATATTTTGCAGACTTAATTCAACTCTTTGGGAGTTGATTTGTAGCCCCTTAATGCGCGCCGTACCTCCAGTGGCACGCTGCAATAGTCATTGAAATGTAACTACCATAGCACACAATACTATTTCACAACACAGGCCCTTTAGCAATGCACCACGACTTGGTCATAACCATACTGGTAACAACAAATCTATAAAGCCGCGTCTTAAGGGGTTAATCCGTTTAGACACAGTGTTACAAATTTTTTGTTACCAGAATGGCAATGACCGAGGTGTATAGTGCATTATTAAAGGCTGTGTGTTATTTCATACTAGTGTAGTGCTATGGTAGCTAACTTTTCAATGACTATTACAGTGTTCCACTGGTGGAACACGTGTATTATGTGCCAACAAACAAAACTGTGCATGTTATACCTTTATTATGATAGCATAGGGAAGAGTGGAACAGGAAAGTAGTTGGAGAGAGAGATGGAGTAAGGTTGGATGTGACCCAGGCCAGATTGGAACCTGGGTCGCCACGGGCAACTGCCCATGAATGGTGCAGACAGAGAGAGTAGAGAGAGAGAGGTTCCATTGGCCCATTGTTTCCGGGTTCTATTACTGCAAAGGGAGGGGGGGGGGATCCCCCTTTAGGCAGACCTAGACAGACCTAAGGACTGTTCTATTCAATGCTAGGAATATTATGACACGCCCCTTTAGGCAGACAGGAACCTGGTCATGTTAGGTGCCCATAGCAATCTATTACATTGGCATATATCTATATACTTAAAGAATCTCGGGTGCAGAGGTGTTAGCACACACTCTACCTGAAGGTCTTACAGACCAAAAGCCTGCGGCTTCACTAAATCTAATTTGCACAGACCTGAAGGATGCTGATTTCTTTTTAATCAAAAGCAGCGGTTATACTTTACTTGACATCGGTGTCATATGTATGACATAACAGTGTCATAATGGTGTCAAAGCAGTGTCATGAGACAGTCACATACTAATCATAAACATGATGTCAATGTCATAAGCATTTTATGGTCTGACTGTGTTATGACACTGTTATGTCACATTTATGACGCTGGAAACAAGTTAAGTGTTACCAAAGTCTCTACCAAGTCTTGCATCTTTTCAACAGATGAGTGCTGACCCTTCACTAGCACACTGCACCCCCACAGAGTGAAATTTAACTCTCATGTTGGTCCTACAGTACCCTCTAAAAGTGGTGAATCAGCACTGCAAAATGAACTGTGTTGAATTGATTTGTGTACATGCCCAAGTTCCTTGTGCTTGTTGCTGGACCTGGAGTACTATATGAGAGAGGACACAACAGGGGCAATGAGGGGAGAGGTTTTTTTTTTTACTATTATCAAATAATCCAAGCTCATGGTTGTCATCCTATGTTACACTTAGCCTCGCAACGCCATCCTCTGTACTCCAACCAAAGATTTTGGCTCCGCACATCGTCTGGCAAAAACCTCGAGCTCGGTTCTCTCAGTGTTTCGCCAATCAGCAAACAGTTGAGAGTGGTGACGTAGAACTCACCCGCGAACTCCGTTACTGATTGGTTAAGTCACACTTTCGTTTTGTTATTTTTATGCTTTTGCGACGCTATAACAGGCATGCTAATAAAGCACACTATGGGTTTTAATTAGAGTTTGGAACTTCAATTAATTTAAATGATCATACCATCTCCCATTGTCCACGGAGACGGATTCCTCATGGCTTTTGCCAGACTGATTGACGGAGTCAACAGTCGGCTATTTGCCCAGGCTATGTTACACTAGCATTGTATCAGAAATCCGTGTAAAACTTGGCTATGGCTAGTTATAATTTTAGTATCACTAGCCACTTTGGCAGGTTATTCTTCTGATATTTAAGTTCAAGAAAGATCATTCAGATTCTATTTGTCTAGAGGTAGTTTAATTTAACACACTATGTTCACAGCACTGATCACCTTGGCAGTGAGCAAAAAAGTTAACATCAAGGCCTGGTGTGTGTGTGTGTGTGTGTGTGTGTGTGTGTGTGTGTGTGTGTGTGTGTGTGTGTGTGTGTGTGTGTGTGTGTGTGTGTGTGTGTGTGTGTGCGTGTGCGTGCGTGCGTGCGTGCGTGCGTGTGTGTGTGCGTGGGTGTGCATGGGCGTGCGTGCATGTGTGCATGTGTGCATGCATGTGTGCCTGCGCGTGGGTGTGTGTCTGGTATGTCTATCTTTGAGATTGGAGAAACATTTGTGTTCTAGAAACAGCAGATAGAGATACAGCCATCCTGAGACAATGCCACATATGTTGGGTTTGTCATCACCAGCATCGTGACTTGCGGTGCACTAGTGGCAGGAGTCAGCTGCCATGCACCCAATATGCTGCTGCTGCACACACTCAACGCTGAACACTGTCTGGGTGGTCCACCGTTGACCTCCCCTATCTACGGGAGTATAAAGTCAATTAGGATCTGCTGCCCACGCTAAGTATCTCTACTCGTCTGCCCTACCCTCCTCACCACCACCACCATAATTCACAGCTGTGTTCAAGACATCTTTCAACTGGGATTCGGGGCATGGCACTTTACAGGGCCTGCAGGAGAAGGAAATATCATTAGTCTTGTATGCCAAAGAGGAATCCCCATCCCCATCCTACGCCCCTAAACACATCATTTGCGATTATACGTCTCATCAGTTATACACGCTTGGTATGAAGAGGGAGGAGGGCGTGTAGGAGGCTAGTGTACTGTACCCTAGCTAATTAAACTGAAGAAAAAAATAGTTTTATGATCGGAAGTAAACAAAGGCTGCTGGGCTCACTGAGAGGCCATATTGCCCAACTAAGCCTAGAAGGTTTTGTTTGTCAGCAAGTATCTGTTTGATGTTAAACTGTAACTGTCACTATAGCCTCTGCATTGTCTTACAGAGGTCCGGTGTATGAACTTAATGAAGAAGTACTGTAAACAGTGTATCTGCCTCGTTAGGTACAGTGAAATAACTGGTGTATGAACTACGTAAGAGCATGTACTCATGTTGTAATTACATGAGTAAGAGGTACTACTACTTCTACTTAATATTACGTGCTCACACCAGCCGACTCAGGGACAGCTTCTTCCCTCAATGTATCAGACTGTTGAATTCAAAAACACCAACATAGGAAGGAATCACTCATCACATCACATCTCATCACATTTTTTCCTACTTTTTTTTGCCTTTTTAACATTCTTTTTAACCTTTTTGGGACTCCCAGAGCAGGGAAGCTTTTCATTGTATATATATGTTTCATATATATACACATGACAAAATAAAATATCTTGTATCTTGTATCTTGTAATAGGGTCATTCTACGATTCGTTTGCGCTTTTAGGTCCGTGGACTTTATTTGCCAATTCCACTAAATATTAATATATATTAATATAATAAAAAATAACTGCATCCAATGATGTTTTGGACATTAGCACATTTATCTGCCATATAATACAAACAGTCAAGACATAACATTATTTCGCTCAGCAAGAATGAATATTTAATACTGGTTTTGGGCGTTTTCATGCCGTCCTGTTTTCCAAATGTCAGATTCAGTCTTCATATTAGCATGTAAAGAAACTTGTTTTGCCCAAGACGATTGCAAATGTTGATTCACAGTAATCATCACAATATGACAAAACTGTCAGAAAGACCATTGTGCTTTCCATTATACATGAAATTTGCCATTTTGTGTGTGTCCACGAAAACTATGTTAACCATGTCACGGTCTGAAACCCCCTCCATAAATCAGTAAGGGTTTGGTCTTAGGCCATATGCATATCATCACGTGATGTCATATCCTCTTTGGCAGGATATGGGAAGACTTTTTGGTAAGTTTTGAGCTCCATTCTTCCATAATTTAATCCATTCTTTTTCATGTTCCCATAGTGGGAAAATTGCCTGTCAACTGTGTTATCAACATATCCATAAGAATCTGAATGAGAAATCACATGTAGAAAAACACAGATAAAGCATACAAATACATGAATTGATTAAGGTGTTGTGGTGGCACTTCTGAGGTCCTCAGATAGCACAACACCATGAAAATAGCTGAAATGTCAAGCTGTGTCACCGTCAATGGTGTTACGCATCAGCTATGACAGTTGAGGAGGACTATGTTTTTGCCAATTTATCTCCATATTGATAGACAAACAAACAAAATAGTTAGTGTTCTAGGGAAATGGGTTCGTCTGCTCTGTTTTTTCTCCTAAAAAAGTGCCGACTTGTTCCCCTGCACTGTTGACCGTAACAGAGTTGATTAACACGGTTGACTGTTTTGAAAGTGTTTTGTGCTATTAATCCCTTATGTGATGGAAAATCCTGAACAGACACTAGGGAGTATCTCTGGAGAGGGAAGTCTAAATTCAAATTAGACGTTACAGGGATTCATAATGAAAAATGTGTCAGTCTGTATCACAGTGAATCATAAAATCCTACTTATGAAGCTCAGCAATCACATTTTCTGTATCAGTTGCACAGATTAATGACAACATTATTGTTAAGGGACATAAGCACTTTCAAGCGTATGTTGTTTCAACTCTGTAGTATGTTTGAAATGACATAGTATTTGTCCATAACACTGTTGACAAAATAATCAAGCGAATGTTCGCTTTCATTAAAATATCTAACAAATGATTTAAGATTAAGCTCTGCAATTTGTTTGTTTGGAAACTTAAATGGATACTCTATGGAAACATCTAGGTCATTTATTTGGAAAAAAAATACTGATAATTGACATTTTGTGTTTGCCAAAAGCGCACTGGAAACGTAGAATGACTCAATACACTTCTGCTGTCTTGTGACCAAACCTCGTGCTTTCCTATAAAAAAAAAACTTACGGTAACACTTTCTATGAAGCCCATATCTATAGCATGGAGGGCTGTTTCCAAAGGAAATCTTAAGGTAGGCCTACTTGTATGGTAACAACAAAGAACTTCCTTTTGTATTATTATTGGGTAACACTTTATAATAAGTACCCCTTTTTAAGCATAAGTTAAGCCTTAGTTAAGCCTTATTTTAACATTAGTTAACCCTTAGTGAATCACGAGTTAGTCATTATGTAAGTATTATTTCTCATTTCTTAATCATTAACTACTACCGTTAGTAAATGGTTTGTGTGTGCTGATGTAACTGTTCGCTAAGTAAAGTTAAGCCTTAGTCAAGCCTTATTTTAACATTAGTTAACCCTTACTGAATCACAAGTTAGTCATTATGTGTTTCTTTTTAATTATTACATACTGCTAATTAATGATTCGTTTATGGTGATTGAACTTTCTGCTAATCATTAGTAAACCATCATTAAAATGTCAGATAACCCTCCTTTATTTCTGAAAAAAACATTATCTCTTTGTTGTCTCCTACCACCTAACAATTAACAAGTACTATTAGGCATGTATGGTAATGGTTTGTAAACTCTTAGTTTAGCCTGCCCCTCATGGATGTTTCTGGACATTAACAAATGACTTGTTAAGCACTGCTTAAGCATTATCAAGGATTTATAACCCATTACTTCAGTATATCTGGGGAACTGTTCTAAAGTGAAAACCTGTTAAGGTTTTACAATACATTAACGAATGACTTGTTAAGCATTGCTTATGGATTATCAAGGAGTTACAGCTCATTGCTTGAGGTGGTGGTAGCTCAGATGGTAGAGGAGCCGTTCAGCATCCCAAAGATTTCAGGTTCGAGCCCCGCTTGGCCTGTCTCCATCTTTGTGTCCTTGAGCAAGATACTTAACCCCAAGTTTCTCCTGGTGGCAGGGTGGTACCCTGCGTGGCAGCCACGGTCACCGCTGTGTGAATGTGAGGGTGAATGTGAGGCATACACATACACATAGTCCATTTACCATTACTTAAGCATATCTGGGGAACTGTTCTAAAGTGAAAACCTGTTAAGGCTTTACAACACATTAACAGATGACTTGTTAAGCATTGCTTATGGATTATCAAGGAGTTACAACACTTTATTATCAAGTCATTTGTTAATGTCCAGAAACATCCATGAGGGGTAGTCACACGAGCCTCAACTTACTGTTTGCCATGTTACCAGTCATCACAAACTAACCATTACACAAGGGTTAATTAAGATTTCACTGATGCTAAAGCAAGAGTTTACAAACCATTACCATACATGCCTAATAGTACTTGTTAATGGTTAGGTGGTAGGAGACAACAAAGAGATCATGTTTTTTTCATAAATAAAGGAGGGTTATCTGACATTGTAATGATGGTTTACTAATGCTTAGCAGAAAGTTCAATCACCATGTACGAATCATTAATTAACAGTATTTAATAATTACCAAGAAATACATAATGACTAACTTGTGATTCACTAAGGGTTAACTAATGTTAAAATAAGGCTTGACTAAGGCTTAACTTTGCTTAGCGAACAGTTACATCAGCACACACAAACCATTTACTAACGGTAGTAGTTAATGATTAAGAAATGAGAAATAATACTTACATAATGACTAATTCGTGATTCACTAAGGGTTAACTAATGTTAAAATAAGGCTTAACTAAGGCTTAACTTGTGCTTAAAAAGGGGTACTTATTATAAAGTGTTACCCATTATAGAAGTGACACTAAAGCCTCACTCCAACCTGCACTATAGTGTCAAATATTCCAGTGTACAGTAATGGCTGCTAAAGGGCCCAACAACAGACCTGTCTCTGCAGTGAGGAGTATCTCGCACTTCAACCTATTGAAATAAAAAAGTTCCCAGGAAAAAACACTTTTGCAAAAAAACTTTGTAGGGCTTACTGAAAAACAGTAATATACAGTAATATGAAGATGCTGAATTTATGCTATGTGGACTTGCACTACGATTGTCTCAAGTGTTCCAGTGTACAGCAATGGCCGTTAAGACCTGTCTCTCCGGTGAGGAGAACCTGCTGGGTTAGTAAAAACACGAGCTGTTCAGGAATCTGGATGCTAAACAGAGCCTCATTCACCCAGATGAGGGGGCTTCAAGCCGCGTTGTGTTTTATTTTCCTTTTTCTTTTTCCGTTTTCTTCTTCCTTCTCTTGTCCCTCCGTTCTCTTCTGTCAGGTGGCCTCAGCTTCCCCAGTGTGGCACCTGGCAACGTGAAGCGGACACCATGCCAGGGAGTGTGACACGCGGTGGGGAAACGAAATATGGCACAGAGAGAGTGTGTGTGTGTGTGTGTGTGCGCGAGTGTGTGTGCGTGCGTGCGTGTGTCTGTGTGTGTGTGTGTGTGTGTGTGTGTGTGTGTGTGTGTGTGTGTGTGTGTCTGTGTGTCTGTGTGTGTGTGTGTGTGTGTGTGTGTGTGTGTGTGTGTGTGTGTGTGTGTGTGTGTGTGTGTGTGTGTGTGTGAAAAAGTAACATACTGTACGTATGTGATGTGTTTTGCACATTAACATAAGTGTGTACGTGTGTGTGTGTGCGTGCGCGCGTGCGTGTGTGTGTGCGGCCGTGCGCGCGTGTGTGTGTGATTGTGTGTGCGCGTGCCTGTGTGCGTGACTGTCTGTGTGTGCCCACGCGTGCAGACAAGGGAACTCTCACTGCAGCCTCTTGGCAGCCTGCCGGAATCCGAGTTCAGTGGAAGCCAAAGGAAGATACCTGCAATTTGTCACACCTCGGAACTCACATTCACAACCCAGATCCAGGCTGTCATGCTGTAGGACTAGACATGTTTGTGCTCCTGAAGTCAGGAATGCCCAGGGCCCACACATGCCCTAATATCCGCTTGCTCTTAAAATGAATCACTTTTTATTTCTGTTGATTTTTTTTTACAACCATTGGCAAAATTATGTTGTTAGGTTTTTAAGAGTAATGTGTGTTCAGTAGCAGCTGTTAACGTTTTTTATTTATTTATTTTTTTTTTTGTTTAGTGGGCACATGAAGAGAAAGCGGGG
The DNA here is from genome assembly GCF_034702125.1 of Engraulis encrasicolus. Taxonomy (NCBI): domain Eukaryota; kingdom Metazoa; phylum Chordata; class Actinopteri; order Clupeiformes; family Engraulidae; genus Engraulis; species Engraulis encrasicolus. Next base: position 20,782,034 of record NC_085859.1, read on the forward strand.
CCAGAGGTTTTCGGTGGGTGTGTGCGCAAGTTCCTCGTTTGGCGAGGGCCTTGGAATGTGGCCAAGCCTGGATTTTTTCTTCCTCTTCTTTTATGCCCTTGGAGCATGCTGCTGCACAGCCCTGGGTGGGAACGGCAAGAGGTGGGGAGGTGTGTTACAGTAAACGCTGTTACAGCCTTCCTCATTGTGTCATTTTACTGGCCGGGGCTAAAACAGCAAGAGACGGTTTCACCCCGGGCACTGAACACATTGGCAGGCCGTCTTGTCTTCCTTGCGGTACCTACAGCGTGTTCAAACGGCCATTTTTGAGTGAACATGTTATGTGCGTAAGGTCGGAAGAAGGGCCTCTCTTTATTACGTTGCCAAAAACACTGCAGTCATATGCACTGCAGGTCCAAGACCAGTTGATATTATCAACTGCGGATGGCTGGTACATGCACTTGGTGGACATGACAAACAATGACCATGACCATGACCAGTTCTATGAAAGTGATGGTTAGGTAGGTGAACAACCTCACAAAGTAGAAAGTCAGGCATGCCATCAGGTAATTGTGGGACCCCCGAAAAAAAAAAAAAAGGGCCCCCACCTCAATCTTATCACGTCCCTCTGTAAGCGTGAAGCACTGATCACAATTAAATGAATTGTCCTAATCTATAGGTACATCTCTTGGGATGCTTTCACACACATAGTTTGCTTTGGTAGCTTTGGTCCGCGTAAAATGTTACAGTGTAACTAACACACGTGGGTGTGGTTTGCTTTCACAAACAGGCCACAAAGACTATTGCCACAGGAATGAGATTAAATGTGAGAAAATAATGATGCATTCAACTAATACTGTTTCATCCAACTTAATTTTGGCCAGCTTCCCACCACGCCAGAGGAATCATTACAAAGAATAGGGCATATAATGCAACATTTGATGAGCCCCATGTCCTGTGGTTGCTAAAGCTAGCTTAGTTACGATACTTCCCTGATGACCAGGGACCGATTTAACCATTTTGGGGCCCTAGGCAAGATATCAACATGGGACCCTCAAAAGTCATTATAGAGACTATTTAGGTGTTTTGTCTCATATATACGTATCCTTGATTATTTTGCATTAGTGACAAAGCCTACTGTTTATGTGTTTACCGCAACTGGTGTGACATTTGGGAGTTGGGGCCCCTAAGCAGGACAGATTTGGTCGGGGCGGGGCCCTATTGCCTGTGCTGATGACTGTATGCATTGTGCTTATACATACTTGAATGCAAGTGTCAGAGTAACCATTATGCCTTCCAATGGATGCATACTGCAGAACGATTTGTTCTATAGGCCCCACATGGTTTCGTTTGAATTTGTTTACAAAGGTGCATTCAAACGGAGCATGAGGTTGGTGAAACTGCCGCCACTGTCGGCCTCCTTAAGTGTTCTGATGAGCTGAAATAACAACACCTCCAGTTGACTTAGCTAATCGCCAGATTATAGCTCATCTTTTTATTGCGTTCCTAACAAAGGTGAGGGTGACAGAGATGCATCTCCGCAGCAAGCGCAATCTTTGTTAAGGCTCCTGTGCAACTGGGGCTCTGCGTGTTTTGTTGGTTGTGCAAATAAATGTGTCACGCTCTCCATGGTTAATGGTACCTTACAAGTGATATACTGGGTGTGTGAGTAACGCTAGTACTAGACGGTGAGATTTACATAGCAAATATTATGGCACCAGAGGATTTGTTGCCTGGCATGATAAAAGACGACGTCCATGGAAAAAAACTCGCCTTTGAAATGTATGGACAAACCAAGTGTTTTGAACTGCAAGCCTCAGTGCAAAGTGGATTAAGAAAAAAAAAGAAATGATTTATTACTTGCACACACAGTCTCATGTTGTGAGTATTAACTGAGACACATGATTATGGCTATAATGTGCTGCAAAGACAAATGGTATCCAAAAAAATTAACAGGTGAAGAGAACAAGCGTGGTAAAAATAAATAACGTCATTTTAAATGGAGCTGTAACTGGGAAGCAAGAGTGGTATGCGGAGGCGAGCGAGGCTTTGCCAGCTTCACGCTACAGATGGCACAGGAAGATCAAGCCAAACTAAAAGCCATTTTACACAGATGTCATGGGCTGCCGCATTGTTTCCAACCATGAAAAGCGTGGAGCTTAGCTCTTCTGCGCAACCCTGCATGGGGGGAAACTCTTCAAAGTGTCACGAATGTAACCAAAGTCAAACTTGGAGCATGGACTTCATGCCAGAGAATCGCACGGATGAGATATTAGGCTGTGCATTTTGGGAAAACACAGTTGTTAAAACGTTGAATTGTATGATCAGGCATTATTTTATTATAGGGTCTTCACATTTTTCTGAAAGTGATAAAAGTTAAGTTTCCCAGCCAGATTGTTTTTTAGTGATAGATTGTTTTTACACTGGAGTCAAGTAGCATTCCTTCAGAGCTGTAAATAATGCAATCTACTGGTGGAAAATGCAGATCATATTTTAATGGAAGATTTTAAGGGAATGCTGAATCTTGTAAGGTTGTCAAATGTTAGCTCTTTTTTACAGTTACCGCAATGATCTATATTGTTTAAAAAAATGACTTAACGCCAGATTCTGTGAAGGTTGGGCAGACTTTGGGCCTGACGGAATGTAAGATTGGAAGGTTAAAAAAATCTATCTTGATGACATTCTGGTAAGCTATTCATTGCTTAGATATTGCTGTAAAATAGAGTTTAATAATACTGATGTAGAAACTGTTTGGATATTTTAAGAATAGATTTAAATGTTGTAATTACATGTAATTACACCACACATTTGGCGTATCAGCCCATTTATGTAACAAATGTTATGGGGCAACAAGGTAAGGTTTGTGGTTAGAATGTAGGTGCTATTCAAATATGAAGACATTACAGAAATATAACCACAAATGTCTTCATAGACTCTCAAAAAGCAAAAATTAATTCAGAAGAATTTGTGGTCACCATAGAAAAATGCAAAAAATTATCATAGAAGACCGTGCCGTAAACAGGATATCTTGTGGTTTCCACAAAAAAAAACTAGGGAGATGTAATTTTTGGCAAGAGTCTGGGTGAGTAGACTATAGATGAGTTCATGCTTGTCAGGGGCGGAGAGGGGAAAACACAAGCTACAACCTTCTCAAAGCTCCAGGGCCTTCTGGTGGAGAAACTAGATTTTGCCAAAGAAAACTGGATGGATGTGCAGCATGAAGCAGCCGCCTTCCGCTGGCGGATGAGAGGAGCACAGAGCAGCAGAGGAGGTTAGGAGCGGGTCAGACAGACGGGCCGACTCAGACACTGACCCCTCGGCCAACCTAGCCCTCGACCCGTCTGTGATACTCTCCTTCCTGCCCCTCTCCCATATCCTGCTCATTACGGCCAAGCAGCTGCCTCTGGCCTTGACTCCAAAGTGGCCATCCTCCTCACCCCCTTTGAGCTGATCTGAAAGGGGGACACCTGTTAGATCCCCACCCCCCACCCCCCTTCCTCCACCCCCTCCTCCACACCCCCGTCCCACACAGGGCTTGGGGTTTTGGGGACTGAGCGTGTTCAGGGGTTGGCGAACAGAGGGAGGAGCAGTGCAGGGGTTAGGGGGCAAGGTGGATGTCAATAATATTGGCTTATGCCCACCAAAGTAGTTGTGTTTTTATATCAAAGCCAGCACGTCACCTTGCCTGCTCCCTGGGCTTAAAGGCAGGTGACGGGATTTTATAAGGAGCAAGGTGGAGATCAATAATATTGGCTCATGGCACCAACGGCGCTGCTTTCGATATCAAAGGCAGTGTGCCACCTCGCCGCGCTCCCTGGGCTTATACAGGCACGATGCCTGCGCCCCTCCCAGGTCACACACAGCCCCTCCCACCATAATCCACCAAAGGCTCTCAGGTGCACAGTGTTTGGACAGCTTGTGCAGCGTGCACATGCACACACACACACACACACACACACACACAGAGAGAACATGAAAGCGAGCACCAGAGTCCTCTGCACACCCAGCATGGCTCAGCCCAATCCAGGCCACACACACACCGAAACACACTCACACGCACAGAAACACACACACACACACACACACACACACACACACACACACACACACACACACACACACACACACACACACACACACACACACACACACACACACACACTCTCACACTAACGGAAAGAGCCCACACTAACGGAAAGATCCACACCTCTGCCAGAATCCCTGACGGCTGCCAGGATACCTAAAAAAGGGGGGAAGCTGAGCAGGCTAAAGCCGAGAGTGAAAGGGGAGCTAATCTGCCCCGCTGTTGAAAACAAACTGCCACCTGCCTTCACAGGGTTCCTCCATCGCTGCTGAACACTGGACATGCATGAGTGGCAGAGAGGAGACAGACCTTGAAGAGAAATAGCATGTATTATGGAAGTAGTCAGGAATCTCGCAGCGTGGGGATTAGAACTGTGTTTCTCAAACTTTTTTCAGACTGAGGAGGACCACTTAGGCCCGTTTTTTTTTTCAGGGACTACCTGTCAACTCAATTGAAAGGCTCAGACTTTGAGGCAGAGCAAATTGAGGTCCATCCCTATTTCTTTTTTTACGTGACAGTCCTTTCTTATTGAAGTGAAGTAACAAGCACAGATGTGTTTAGTCTTGTAATTATGTTACAAATAGACAGTATGCTCACCTGTCTTGAAAAAGCTGACTTAATTTATTTAAAAAATCTCTTTGCAGACCACCAGTGGATCCCAGACCACACTTTGAGAGCCACTGGGTTAGAAAATGTCTCTCCATTACTATAATGACTGGAGCTATAGTGGAGTGATTAAGGTTTGACATGAACACCTGCCCGCTTTAAAGGGTAAAAGGGATAACATGAAGCTCTTACGAGGGGATAAGAGCCCATGGGGCCTCTCCTTTCTGAGAATGAGCCTGCTGATGGGTGATAGACAACCCAGGATGTGAAATGCAGTAGTCATGTTCCAGAAGAAAATCTGACATGTGCACAAGTGTAAATGCAGATGTCCTGTGACACTATGTGTTGGATCAAAGCTCAAAGATGAAGCAGGTGTGCACGTTCAAAAAATATCATCATTTGATGCAAGACAAGTGTATCAAACCGTTGCATTACATTTAAACTATGTTTTTTTTTCCCTCTGTCCGTTTTGCTCCAGGGTACAGCAGACCAGCAGACCACCCTTATGAAATACTTTGAATCTCAAATCTTAAGTCTGCACTAATAACAGCTGCAAAAAGTTTAGGCAGCTTGTCAGATCTCCTGTTAAATCAAATCAGCTTCAGCTTGCCATACGGCTGATGAAATTGCTGCTATGATTTTGCTGTTGCTGTCTCCACCCTCTCTCTGTCTTTCTCCACTCCACTAACCCTGCAGCCCTTCTTAGCCTATTCTTGATCACTGTTCAACCCCTTCTTACTGACTGGCTATGAGGGGTGTGTGGATAATGGCTGAGATTTCTTTGCCTTGTAATTAGGGACAGTTGTTAATGGGCTTTCGGAGGAATTTGCTTGTAACGCGAGACTGCAATTAGGGATTATTGTCTTTGTATAAATGCGAGCACGGGTGCCTCAGCGAGGTCGAGGGTGGAGAGAAGGGCACCTTTGACGGGCTCCCAGCGTCGGAGGCCAACCATACCCTCTGGGAGGGCATCCGGGCGGTAGAGGAGGGGAGGGGAGGCTGAGGTGGGGGCTGTGGATATGGGGAAGTCTGGGTAGGCGAGCATACCCAGGCCAAATTAAACCCAGCACCTCCCTGGTGCCCAGAGAGGGGCCCTCCCCTGACAGCTGAGAATTGTCAAACAAGTCCTGCCCACCTAACCACTCGCCGCCATCCCCCAGCCCTCCCTGCCTGTCTTTCCTGCCAGCATTGCATGCCCTTCTCTGCCCAGATGTGAGCAGTAGGGGCACACCCCTCACCACCACTGATACGGAGATGCACAGAGACAAGGTGTGTTTGCAAGTGTGAGGCGAATAACATGCATACACACAGTGAAAGTGTCAGAGGGGGACAAATAAGAAAGAGAGAGAGAGAGATGCAGAGATTATAGTATTGGCTTACAGTAGTGTTTCTCAACAATGGCTCTGCAGCCCTCTAGGAAGCATTAGGGAGGCATCAGGGGTTATTGGGAAATAAAACAGCTGAGCTGGGTGGGAACTCAGTTGCAAAAGGGGGATGCTAGTCCCTTTCATTTTTTTAATACTAAGGGGCACTTTGGCAGACATATGATGAGGGCGAGGGGGCGTTGGCAGGCTTATGATGAGGTTAAGGGGGTGTTTATTTATTTATTTATTTATTTTAAAAGGTTGAGAGCTACTGCCTTACAGCCATTTCACATATTATGCGCACTACATGGCTGTTGTTTTTTTCCACTCTGCTCTCCTCTACCTTTATCTCTTCCTCTTCTCTACCTCTACCTTTTTTTTGGAAGTAAACTGACTTCACACGAAACACCTTTGGTGGTATGCGTATGCATTTCTGTGGCTTGTCTCCAGGAAACAGCTCTTTTTAATTGGCACTCTTTTTTTATTGAAATCCGCAGGCTCAGGCACGTGCAGACAAGTATTGTTTCCTCTCCCATTCATAAAGAGAGCAAGAGAGACAGAGAGAGAGAGAGAGAGAGAGAGAGAGAGAGAGAGAGAGAGAGAGAGAGAGAGAGAGAGGATGAGGAAGTTTTTTTATTTTCCTCTGTCTCTGTGTGTCTCTCTCTCTCTCTCTCTCTCTCTCTCTCTCTCTCTCTCTCTCTCTCTCCCTCTCTCTCTCTTTCTCTCTCTCCCTTGCTCTCTCTGTCCCGCATTAAAAATGTGTTATTTTCATTGTTATACAACAGCTCAACATGAAACACCACAGCGCCCAAAACACTCGGCCTAGCTGTTTTCTGCTGCACAAAACGTGCTCTTGCTCAATATCCTCTTTTTGCTTTCAGGTTTTTTGGTTTTTTTTTGGGGGGGGGTGTTTTTATTTGGCTGGGGGGGCACTTTTTAGCCATTTGTTACAGTTGTTGGGAGGCAAATGGGTGGCAAGTTAGAATTTTATTAACCCCATAGCGTCGCACCTCAACTAATTTCTCGTTTCGTCCTCGGCGGCAGATAGCCGGCGTGTAACTGCGCAAGTCTGATTTATAGGCCCTTGTTTCATTGTGAAAACTCTGGAAGATTCATTGGGCATTAGCTAGCCCACCCCCTAAATGATGGTGAAATGATGTGCTTCACTCCTGTCGTAAATCAGTGCAATATGCCACTACACACACGCTCCAACAGAACACACACATACAGTACATACATGCACGCATGTGCATACATGCTCCCACACACATGAAGATCAACACATACAGTGTCCTCTACCTTAGCTCTTTTTCTTGCGCTGTCGCTCTCTCTCTCTCTCTCTCTCTCTCTCTCTCTCTCTCTCTCTCTCTCTCTCTCTCTCTCTCTCTCTCTCTCTCTCTCTCTCTCTCTCTCACACACACACACACATATATAAACATATTGTCCTTTCTCACAAACACACAGAAATTACATACAGTACATACACACACACACACACACACACACACACACACACACACACACACACACACACACACACACACACACACACACACACACACACACACACACACACACACACACACACACACACACACACACACACACACACACACACACACACACATAAACACAGACATTCTCTTTCTCACACTCTATCTCTTTCTGTCCTTCTCCCACAGTACAACATACACACGTGCGCACACACACACACACACACACACACACACACACACACACACACACACACACACACACACACACACACACACACACACACACACACACACACACACACACACGCACAGAGTCGTGTTCCACCCAATGATGGCTAATTTATGGCGGTCCGTAGTGAGGGCTGACAGGACCCCACTCTATACTAAACACTGCAGGCCGTAAAAAAACACACCGCCATAAATCACATCAGCCAGCGGAGCTCCAGAGTAGAGCAGGGCATACATGTATCCAACTCTCAGCCAGCATGTTTGGAGTGCAACTTACAAACTCTCTCTCTCTCTCTCTCTGTCTCTCTCTCTGTCTCTCTCTCTCTCTCTCTCTCTCTCTCTCTCTCTGTATCTGTCTCTCTTTCTCTCTCTCTTTGATTCTCTCTATCTTTCATTCTCCGTATCTGTCTTTTTCTCTCATTCTGATTCTCTCTCTCTCTCTCTCTCTCTCTCTCTCTCTCTCTCTCTCTCTCTCTCTCTCTCTCAGTGGTCATCATGGCCTCTCTTGCTTCAAACCTGTGGCGTGGGAGAAACCAAATACAAACTGCAGAAAACTCCAGAGCCAATCAGAGTTGAGAAGCAGAGACATTTGTCCGAACAGAGAGGGGGGGATCAGAGGGAGAGAAAGAGAGACAGAGATGGAGAGACAGAGGCAGAGAATTAGAGCGAGAGGGAGAGAGAGAGAAGGTTAATGGTGACCAATGGAGATTAGATTGAGATTCTCAAGTATCGTTTTCTTTTTTTTAAAAGTGTGTTACTAAGTATAGCAGAATGTGGAATGGTTATCCCGTCAGTGTATCAAGACCCATCAAATCAACTTTTTTGTGGAATGTGAAAATGTATGATTGCAGCTGACTGTGTTTAGACTGTCTTGAACGGTGAAAAGGGTTTCATGTTCTCTCATGGTCTCTTGCCGTCCCCGTTCTCCCTTTGATTGTCATGAAGTTTCGTATCTCTGGGAGAAGTGTGTTTATAGAAAAGGAAACGGGTTTCTGATGAAGTCATCACACAGAGGGGATTGTGGGAGAGGGCCGCGGGCTCGACGATTACGCATCGAACGGCCAAGTCCGTCGTTGACAAATTAGCTATCCAGAGCTCTGCGCGCTAATGATAATTTTGGGGAAAGTAAATAGATGTTTCCAACATCTATATTTCTTAATCACCATGATTTCCTGTTGAATTCCTTGCTGACAAAACCCAATAAATCTATAACCAAATTGAACCTATAAAATGGGGGAAATGTAAGAAATCAAGATGAAAAAATTACTTAGCTGAAATAGCAACTCGTTTTTACGAGCATCTAAAGTCAGATTTGAAAACTTACGTTAGATTTGTGAATTGCATAAATATGACAAAGCGTGACAAATCACCACATACAGTATTTGTGCTGCTATGAAATTGAAAGAAAGCATGTACGTTCCTCCTGGAAAAGTTCTGTCCTCACTGAGTATGACACCAGTTCACATACAGTGTATACTATATACTACATGCATGCATGGCCTTAACTACCATTGAGGACACAGAGGTCATGTCCTCTGTATTTTTTTTCAGCAATGTAAAATGTATCTATGATGAAAATTGATATATGATCAACAATGATAAATTCAGTCTGTATACATCACCCCCATTTATTCTCAAGGCAGTGATTAATAAAAACAAACTTAAAAGAGTTTGACTTGAGGTATTTGAAGCATTCCAAATGTGCACTATACAGTACAGCACGCAGTATTGACCTCGGTATTTGAACATGTCTGGTTACGGCCCTGCATGTATGGCTATGAGAAGGACTACATACTCTACAGTAGGGCTGGGTAAAATAATCGAGTTAATGGGTAATCGATCGAATCGAATCGAAGTTTCGTAATCGATTCACAGGGCACAAAATTGATTCTTTTTCTTTAATTGGTCTATGGAAAATACCCAGTAGGTATTGGTCAATTAGGCCTCGGCCTACTTATTACAAATTAGCAATCTGTTAACACTGTCAAGCCACAGCCCTTTGATATTTTTATATAAAAATACGCAACAGCATCTTTTGGGGGAAATCCTGGCACCAAGAAGGGAACGGATTGAATCGATTCGGAATGAATCGAATCAAATCGAATTGAATCTTGATTAATCGATTCAAAGCCCTAAGAATCGAAATTGAATCGATACACACTGAAAAAAGCCATATGTTGTGTATGTTAAATTAATCAAAGGGAAACATGTCACCTCTACCATGAATAATTATGTTTTGTGATTGGGCATAATGAAGTTATGTAACTTTAGCATGATGCCCAATAATCAACGACTTCCCAAATCCAGTAATGTTGTCACAACCTAATTCCTTTGGATAAGATGACCAATGGCTTTTACAACGCCAGAACAGATGGTGGCAGTAGTGTGCGGATTGTGTGTGGCAGCCGGAAACAACGAGCTTGCCGAGTTCTTTGACTGAATACATATCCGCGGACACTCTGAAGGCGGGTAAGTCAAAAAAGTAAACCACTGTAGGGCTGTTTGCATTTATCATGACTTTCCTAGAATCACATTTATATTTCGTTAGTGTACTTAGTTTTGGCATCAAGGCATACGTTTTATGAGCAAGAGAGTAAGCTTAGCTGGCTAATTCTCACCAATTCAAACTGGTTAGCGGCTAAGTATCGATATAGTCTCCGTGTTTTAACTATTGTTGGGAGTTTGGAAGCTGTCACCCATGTTGTACTGTATGCATGTTTGCATGTGTGACATTATTTTCGGTTACTTTGCGAGTTATAGCGAAAGAAACTACCTGGCAGTCCATAACGGGCAGCTAGCTAATTTATGCTAGGTGACAACAGCTGGTTCATTAACGTTGTATTAGTTCTATGCATTGACGTTGCGAGACCCGTGTGCGTCTGATTTCAAATGTATCCAGGACAGTCGTAGATACCATCAGTAGCTCTACACACATCAATGACACAGGGGAAGTAAAGTTACCGCTGATTTTTGGTATTGCTCCGTCTGACTGTGTGTGTACGGCCACAGTAAATGTTGATTAGCCGGTGGAACTTTTCGGTTTGAAAAAAGACGAGACGTGAGACGCGTGACAGAAGGGGCTGTGTGTGCTTGTGTATGGGTGCGCGTTTGAATGGGTGCGTCGTGTGTAGAACTAGATGCTGCCGTTTGCAGCTGGTTTGATTCATGTCGTGGGTCACTTACCAATGTATGTAGGCCTATTTGGCTATGACCTTTGAAATAGTTGAAAGTAAATCCCAGTAGTATCTAGTGAAACACACATGCAAACGCCCTTCTGTCCCTCATTCCCTCAAACTCGATCTTCTACATTTGTTGTGTAAAAAGGACATAGCAAGTTTTTTGTATCAATGATCACTTTAGGATATTCCAGTGCATTTACATTCAATATATACTGTACCTTGAGTGAGGTAGAAATGCATATTGTTGCAAATATAAATACTGTTTGTTATTTTTTGTAATTAATCATTTACTGAATTTCTTTGTAGAATATGTTACTATTATTTGGGTTTTTGTTCTCTGCATAACTGTCTATTTCACCTATATTAATTCCTCAGCATTCAAGATGTTTGTAGGGTCCTCACCTCAGCTACCTCTCACAAGGTGCCCCTGAAAAAGGTGATGAAAGTTCTTGTGTAGTATCTAATCTATGACTATTAGCTCGTGTGTGTGTGTGTGTGTGTGTGTGTGTGTGTGTGTGTGTGTGTGTGTGTGTGTGTGTGTGTGTGTGTGTGTGTGTGTGTGTGTAAAATCTGTTGTAATTATTTTACATTTTTCTCTGCATAGCTGTCTCCTTCGCCTATATTAGTTTATCTGTCTTTCTGGTCACAACAGAAATTCAAGACGTTTGGGTCCTCAGCTCAACTGACCAAGACCTTTGCTCATTGAAGGCATGAAGTAATTTGTGATGCCCCCACGATTGCAGTTTTTAAACGCAGATGGCTTGCTCTTTTTAACATGTGCGAGGTAAGTTATTTGTTGATTTTTTTGTGTGTTTATTTCCTCATTTTAGTAAGACCATCAGGCCTTTTTGTAACCTTTGTCACAAGTCTTAAGTTACAAGTATTTTGTAGGTATGTGTTTTGTGCCCTGTTTCAAGTTAAGTGCCAAGTTCAAGAGGATCATGACAGTTGGTTTGCTGTTGAATTTCTTCTCAGAGCTGGATGGTCTTTCAACAACACTGCTCCGGGTCTTCAGCAAGAAAGGTGCTTCTCATGCAAGGAAGATACAGAGGATCCTGGTGCCCATGACTCAGGTAAAACATGCACACTGCCATGCATCACAGTAATGCTAAAATTTCAAGATCTAATGTAATGGGGAGAAGTAGGGTGTCTTGGATCATATTGCATTTCTCCCACTAATTTCAATCCTTCAGCCAGTTTTGAACTCATTGTCTTCACCTCAGTTCTAACTACAGCTGGCTTTTCACACAGCAGTCCTGGGCAATGATATAACAGTCTTTTGCAGGTCAGTTGATGTGGTTGCTGCTCTGTTTTATTATTATTTTATTTTTTTATTTGATTCTCATGTCTGTCTGGCTTGCGATTCCCATGAAATGATCAGGGGAATTAAAGGTACACTGTGTACGAGTTTTAGTTGTTTATTTCCAGAATTCATGCTACCCATTCACTGATGTTACCTTTTTCATGAATACTTACCACCACCATCAAATTCTAAGTATTCATTATGACGGAAAAATTGCTATTTTCATACATGAAAAGGGGGATCTTCTCCATGGTCCGCCATTTTGAATTTCCAGAAATAGTCATTTTTAGCTGCAGAAATGACTGTATTTGGGCCATACTAGAAAATATTAGTTTATTACTTGGTAAGCTTTCATGAAAAGGTCAAATTTGGCAATAGGCAGCCCAGTTTCAATTAGCAGCGTAGTTGCAGTACCTTTTTTCACAATTTCCTGCACAGTGTACCTTTTTAAGGTCAGACGTCACATTTTGGCATCACTTCAGTACGTTTGGAACCAGGGCTGAGTGCTGAAATGGTACCGAGTACTTGGGGCTAATGGAAAAGTGTCAGAGCTGCACCATGCCATATCAAACAGTGACGTACTGTACCACTTCACTGCCAGTACCAACGATACACTACGCTACTAGATAAATGAGATGTGTCCTTTATTTAATGTGGTTGTACCTGTACTGCGTTTATTCTTCCTGTTGGTTAAAATGTTTTTCCTGCATGTTTGTTTCCTGGCATACATTGACCGGCCCTCATACGCAGACTGACAACATTGATGTGAAGAGGGAGTGCATGCTGAGGAGCTGACGGTCTACCTGAATGAAGAGCCAGACAAAGTGGTATGTTACAACTCGGCAGCTAGATCTGTCTTTTTCGTTATTAGGTGGCATAGGGAGATCGCACACATCAGTGGCCTGCGAGGCTCATTTTGTTGGGCTCTGGTGGGCTCCTCCTGTGCTACCTGACATGTCTCCTGGCATATCATCCACGTTCTGGACACTGCTGGAGGACACACCAAACCTTCTTGCATTGATGTGCCATCTTGGCCTCAGTTATGTGTTCTTTGCAAACACGAATCTGCCCAATTCCAGCTTTGCTAAAGCACCCTCACATCATCACAAACCCTTTGCCAAATTTCACGTTCAATCCAACACCAGTCATCTCTGATTTGTAGATCTCTGCAGGTCTCTATCTACCCATGAGGGTGTTGCACTTGCTGTGGCACATTGCGAAGGCCGCATTACTGAAGCAGCAGAAGTTATCTTAGAAGAAAACTTAAACTCAATATAGGTTTTAGTTCTGGAATACGATCGTGCTGTAGGGTAATAGTTTTCTCATAGTTTCACCTTAGACAACTCCCCCTCAGGAGACCAAACTTTGAGCAGACTCTTTTGCATTGGATGGGTGGGGTTTGACATATCTTTCTCTCTCATGCAATTTTTGGTTGACAATGTGCCTAAAAGGGCCAATATGTTCAAAATACTAATAATTGTGCTGGTGGGGTAGCCGTGGCCTAGTGGTTAGAGAGTTGGTTTTTCAATCTATTGGTTGCAGGTTTGAATCTCCCCTGACCTGTCACTACATCGCCATCCATGGCTAAAGTGCCTAAGGCAAGGCACCTAACCCCACATTGCGCCAGGGCCTGTAACCAATACCCTGAAAAGTAATAAATGTAAGTCGCTTTGAATACATGAAAGCGTCAGCTAAGTGTAATGTAATGTATTGTAACAATTTTGCACACTGTATACTTAGCTGTATGTGTAAAGTTTCTCACCAACACTCGTGAAAAGATCATGACCCTGTTTCTCAAAAGCACCGTTGTTAGTTAGCGACTTGGTATTTTGCCAATGGGAAATTGCATGCAAGCAAAGTTTTTACTGTAGTTACCAATGATGCTGTTGAGAAACATACTCCAGAATGGGGTCATAGCCACACCAAAAACGAAGAGAGGTAATTGAACATCAGTTTGATCTCACATTCAATTGCCTAAACAGGCAGTGTGAGGGCACACAAGTCAACATCCTCCTCATACCTTTCATAAACTATACTAAATATACTACTATACTACTTTTCCCATCTCTGGGTGTGTTAGGGTGGACAGAAATGCCCCAAACTTGCGCCCACAAATACCGCTTACGGCTTCAATCATGGGTTTTGTTTACTGTTTTCCAGGATGTTGATCTGGACGGTCCAGCTGAAGCGTATTGTCTTCGTGTGCGTGTGATCGGCAGAGAGTCCTCAACGACATTGGTAACGTACCTGTGGCCATTGCAGTGTTTGTTTTGGTTTATGCTCTTAATCTCTGTTACCTTCCAGAATGGAAGTACACTTTCAAATTTCTGTTTCATTCTAACCGTCTGTTTCATCAGTTTTTGCACTGCTTTTAAATGTACACTGTGTAAGATTCTTAGTTGTTTATTTCCAGAATTCATGCTACCCATTCACTAATGTTACCTTTTTCATGAATACTTAGCACCACCATTAGGGTGCATCAGTTGCCCCCTATGAAAAGATATGGCCTTGGCCCTATAGTAAAAATGTTCTACACCCAGTAAAAACACACTGTGTAAAATATTTTGAAATTTGGATGAAGTCTACCGGGGCCACCAGCCCCATGAAAATAGAAAATAATGGTGATAGTCAAAATCTTGAATAGAAACAGGGCTGGACTGGCCATCTGGCATGGCGGGCATTTCCCGGTGAGCCCCGCACCCTCGTGGGCCCCCATTGTTTTATTTTTTACATTACTGAAAATAGGGGCCCATGAGGGTGCGGGGCCCACCGGTGAGTCAGTTCTCCGGCACTAATAATAATGAGGGGGCCCCCTTAAATCCGAAAGTGCCCGGGCCCTATTTATCGCCTAATTCAGCCCTGAATAGAAATGGACATTTTGCTGCATAAAGCTACCCAATAAAAACATATTGCCTCAGCTGTGTGATAAAAAAAATCTATGCACAGTAAAATCACTCTGTGGAAAATGTGTTGAAATTTAGATTAATTCTACTGGGTCCACCAGGCCCATGAAAATACAAAACAATGGTGATAGTGATGGGCAACCTGGATTCCAAAGTCCAGTGCCACATATTCCAAATATAGCCAATATACCGTAATGAACCAGCTGACCCACTGCCAGTATCAAGCAAGAGATTGCGAAGTTGTATGACTTTTGTGTGCTTCACCTGTGGGCCTAGGATTGTACAGGTAGCTGTTAATACCTGGTGGAACATCTGTACTAAAGCTGTGAATGCTCCTTGGAATGACTTATGTTTTTTCAAGAAATCCCTGCAGTAGTTCAATAGAGTACATACAATACAACTGTATGTGATGTTGGAAAGAGTGACTTCCCAAAACCTGTACTTAAGTGGGCAGTCATGGGTGAGCGGTTAGGGCGTCAGACTTGCATCCCAGAGGTTGCTGGTTCGACTCCCGACCCGCCAGGTCGGTTCGACTCCCGACCCGCCAGGTTGGTGGGGGGAGTAATCAACCAGTGCTCTCCCCCATCCTCCTCCATGACTGAGGTACCCTGAGCATGGTACTGTCCCACCGCACTGCTCCCCATGGGGCGCCACTGAGGGCTGCCCCCTTGCACGGGTGAGGCATAAATGCAATTTTGTTGTGTGCAGTGTGCAGTGTTCACTTGTGTGCTGTGGAGTAATGGCACTCTTCAATACAGTTGTATTGACTGCCTTGTAGCCTAGGCATTCCAAGGAACATTCACAGCTTTAGTACAGATGTTCCTCCATGAATTGTAGGCCCACAGGTGAAACACGTAAGGGTTAACGTTCGGCGAGAAGGTCGCTACCGTGGAATAGCAGCACGACAGAGAGAATCTTTAGACCCCGACGCGGAGCGGAATGATTCACACATGGCGGGGACATTTCTTTAGGCCTATTTAATGTTAAGTCTATTATAGTTTTTAATGTTAAAAGATTGTTGCTGCGCAAAACAAAACAGTGCCGTTGTGGAACACCGCTAGGCAACAGCTAGGTAGCCAGGACAACAGGTGTTGTCTATCACAGCAGCTGATTAGAGTCTTGTTGAAAAGTCGCTTTAGCAGTGAAAAGTCTTGTTGCCATTGACAGCGGTCTGTTATAGACCAACCCGTCCGTTATCGAAAAATAACAGACGTGCGAACGTTGGGGAGCCCCGTTGAAATGAATGGAGCATTCGACCGATGACGTCACACCATATAATAAACAAATATAACAGTCATGCAGCTTTGCAATATCTTGCTTGATACTAGCACTAGTAGATACTAGTGGTCCAAGGCAGCAAGGAATTGATATTGTGTTGCAAAAGAGCAAATTTGCCTAAATATAGCAGTTTGACCATCAGTCTGTCCTGAGACTGAAGTCTGTGTAAGTGGATCGACTGAATACACAACCTGCTTAGATATTCCTTCTGTTTGTGCTCCCAATACAGGTGATTTCACTAATTACCTCATCAACCTGGCTTAAGTGGTAATTAGGCTCAGCTGGTTCATTATATTGGCTGGGGCAAATGTGTCACACGGTTTGTCCACCTCTGTTTTAAGACAATGGCAAACCTAGATTCAAAAGCTACAATCCAGTGCCACAGATTTCAAATTACCTGGTTTTACCTGTCCAATGGGGCACCTAAGTCTCCACCCCTTCCGGTCGGCTTATGGGGCTGGCAACGCAAAAACTTTTGACTGGGCTGTAATGGACTGATCAAAGCTATTTTCCGACCCACCTCGCATTTCCCCGTCGATCATACATATGCTGTGCCTCAGAATTAATAACAACCAATGGTGTGCTTGTTGACTTCACATGGCAAGCGATTTTTGAGTTGTGTGTGTGCAAAAATATACAATTATTTGGACTACACAACAGATGTCGCATGTCCGACGTGCAGCCACTTAAGCCGCAGTGCAGCGGTAGGGTTGGCTGTGCCTCGGTTCACGTCAGATATGCGAGGCGCACGTGTAGTCTCTAACATAGTTTTGCACAAAAGCTAAAATAACGTTTCTTGCGTGTCGAAAATGAGTGGTCTTACGACGCGAATCCAAACCTTTCAAATTCACTGTCATCATATGTGAAATCCGGAGCACATGCCAAACGGGATGAGGATTTAGCTTGACTCGCTCCATTAACTCTCATTCAAAATTTTGAGAGCTCCAGCCCCATGGATCGGAAGTAGAAGGGCATGACTTAGGTGCCCCATTGCCCTAACTGGAAAGGTAAAACTAGGTATGTCATTTGGAATATGTGGCACTGGACTTCAGCTTTGGAATCCAGGTTGCCCATCACCATCACCATTATTTTGTATTTTCATGGGTCTGGTGGACCCGGTAGAATTCATCTAAATTTCAACATATTTTACACAGAGTGATTTTACTGTGCATAGAACATTTTTATCACACAGCTGAGACAATATGTTTTTATTGGGTAGCTTTATGCAGCAAAATGTCCATTTCTATTCCAAGATTCTGACTATCACCATTATTTTCTATTTTCATGGGGCTGGTGGCCCCGGTAGACTTCATCCAAATTTCAAAATATTTTACACAGTGTGTTTTTACTGGGTGTAGAACATTTTTACTATAGGGCCAAGGCAATATCTTTTCATAGGGGGCATCTGATGCACCCTAACCACCATCATATTCTTAGTATTCATTATGACTGGGAAAAATTGCATTGGGATCTTGGCCATTTTGAATGTCAAGAAATTGCCATTTTTAGCTGCAAAAATGACTGTATTTGGGCCATACTATAAAATATTTGTTTATTACTTAGCAAACTTTCATGAAAAGATCAAATTTGGCAATAGGCAGCCCAGTTTCAATGAGCAGCATAGTTGCAGTACCTTTTTTGACCGTTTCCTGCACAGTGTACCTTTTTTTAAGAGTTTTTAGAGAAATTGAGAAATTAATCTTTCTCATTTGCAATTGAAGAGGTACCCTCATTTTGTATCTTGCTTTGATCATTACATGTGCAATGAAAAAATAAAGGCAACTAATTCTTCAACTTTATCGCGTGTAACTTTATTGTAGTTGGTCTTATAGGCTCAACTGGAACCAACTTACAACTGACGAACTTGGCTGACATGCATATTGGTAGATGCGTGTGCCTTGAGGTGTTTTCTAGCTTGATCTGAACTGATAAGGACAACAATGAATGTTTAATTAATTAAGGTATATTGATTTTATGATTTTTATTATGTTTGATGTTCATGTGGCTTGACAAGTATTGTCTTAATACAGTTAATTAGATGTGTTGAACAATCCAAACAATATTTTGTTGTGGGAACATAAATATATTATGGAAAGTATTTCCATCCAATTTGATTATGCTACCATAGCAAGATGTTGCTTTGTTGAGTCTATCAATGTAAATACTGCTGTAACTACCCCATG
>NC_085859.1:20815636-20828136 GCF_034702125.1 Engraulis encrasicolus
CTCCATTCCCCCCTCTCTCCCTCCTCCACCTCCTCTTCCTCCTCCACCTCCTCCTCCTCCTCCTCCATTTCCCCCTCTCTCCCTCCTCCACCCCTCCTCTCCCTCCTCCACCTCCTCTTCCTCCTCCACCTCCTCCTCCTCCTCCTCTTCCTCCTCCTCCTCCTCCTCCTCCTCCATTCCCCCCTCTCTCCCTCCTCTTCCCTGTGGAGTGTTTACCTCTCCCATGGGCTCCGGACAGACCCAGCTGCAGAACCAAGTCATTGGATGGGCATTTGATGGAGTATGGGGGGCACCTTGGCAGGGGGTATGGGGGTCTTCCCCCAGAATTTTTTTTATTTCTTAGATGCAATTTCCTGCATTTTAACCAAATTGTGGGCTCAGTTTCAGCTCTATACGGAACAGTACTTTTGTTTCTGCATACGGCACAATCCCATTATTTCAAGGGGTCACTGTTCACTTATCATTTCACATTTAGGTCTACTGATAATGTCTAAATAGTGTAGCCTATTCATTTATTCCTTTATTAGGGCTGTGGTGGTTAAGTACTGGTGGCATCTTATCTTATACTTTATATTTACTGTATTCAGAAAAAAACTCATTTGTTGCATATTAATGACTATATCAGCATGTTTAGGTGAATAGGCCCAGGGGGGCACAGCAGCTTGGCTGGGGGGGCAATGCCCTCCAATGCCCCCCGTGGTGCCGGCCCTGGCTCCGGAGGGGTCAGACTCTGCAGCAGGGATGCAGGGGAGCAGTGGAGGCTGGACAGGGGTCCGGTGGGGCCCCAAGCGAAAATGCAAAACATTTGAACCAAAATCACCACTACTTTAGTACAGTATGGGTTGTTATTCACTATCTAGGGGCTTGGGGGCCCCAAGCGGCTGCCTGCCTTGCCTGGTGGCAAGATGCACCTCTGACTCACTCGCCAAGACACGGTCCCTGTTATAAACTGACTGTTACCAGAATGGCAAGGAGCAAGTAATATAATATATGTATATAAAGTAGCCAATATATTACTAAAGGCACTGAGTAATGTCATTTACAGTGGGCAATGATCTGGAAACACACTCACTTGTAGGCAATAGGTTGACTTGACCACTGGCAATCAATCCACTCACCCACCGAGGTCAAGCAAGGTTTTGGGGGGCGAGGCCACGTGACCTTAGATAAACACCCATGAACTGGTCTCTCTCTCGGTGGACCACCATCCATCCCACCAACCCCCGAACCAACCTCCCCACCCTCCCTGGCTCCCCTCCTCTCCTCTCCTCTACTGCGGCAGGTTCCCTGGAGCAGTGGGTCAGCCCAGCCTCAGCCTCAGCCCGCCCCGCCAGGCTATAGTTGCTTCAGCAGATGTGTTTCCTCTTCCTCCGCCGAGTGAGTGAGTGAGTGACACTGCCTCCTGTCACTGCTCCAGCAGCCATGGCCAGTTCCCCAGCCCCAGCCCCAGCCCCAGCCCCAGCCCCTACTCCATCCCCAGCCACAGCCACAGCCTCAGCCCCAGCCCCAGCCCCAGCCTCAGCCCCAGCCCCAGCCCCCGCCCCTACTCCATCCCCAGCCCCAGCCCCAGCCCCAGCCCCAGCCCCTACTCCAGCCCCAGCCCCAGCCCCTGCCCCAGCCCCAGCCCCAGCTGCTTAATCCCCATCGACAGTAATGAGCTCGGCCTTCAAAGGGCTCCCTAAGACCCAGATGAAGCCCTTCTCCCCTCTCTCCTTCCCTCCCTCCCTCTCTCCTTCTCTTCCTCCCACATCCTACACCCCCACAACACAGCACTTCAGTCCGGGCATAATAGTTGTGCCAACGCCAACACGTAGCAGCTTTACCACCACTATGGATGTCTGCCAGTGTCCTGGTCAGTTGAACACCCCTCCCCCACACACACACATGCGCACACACACATACGCACACACACGCACACACACAGACACACACAGACACATACAGACACACACAGACACACACACACACACACACACACACACACACACACACACACACACACACACACACCTCCTCCTCCCTAACTCAGATGAAGCTCTCCTCCTTCCCTCCACCGGCAACATACAGCAGCTTGGATCACCACTGTGGATGCCTGCCTGTGTTCCAGACTACCCTCCCTAGCATCCCTCTCCTCCTCCTCAACTCAGACTGTGGTACCACAGTCATGCCAATGCAACTTACCACAGCTTACCACCACTATGCCCAGGGCTGGTGACCCCCCCCCCCCCCCCCAATACATCCAATGTACAGTATAGGAACATTCTGCCCCCCATCCTCCTCTCCCTGGGTCCAGGACAACCCCACCCCTTTGTCCCCCACTATTGTCTTCCCTGACAATGCCTGCCTGTGTCTCTGACTACCCACCATAGCACCCTCTCTCCCCAACTCTATCTGGTACCTTCCCCACTACCACTACGGCCAGAGGCGGACAAACTGGGCTGAGAAAGTAAAAGTCCTGCCAGATATTCCATCTGCCTGTGCTCTCTACCACAGGTGATTTCACTAATTAGCTCATCAACCTGGCTGAAGGGGTGTGCTAATTAGCATCAGCTGGTTCACTGAATTGGCTGAAGTAAATATGTGGCAAGGTTTTACTTTCTGAACTCTGGATGTCTGCCTTTGTTTTCTACTCATGTCCTAGAAGAAGAAAGAGTCATCCATACTTTTATCTCATCACGCCTTGATTACTGCAATGCCTTGTATGCTGGCCTCAGTGCTCCCTCCCTCTCCCGCCTGCAACTTGTGCAAAACGCAGCTGCCCGCCTCCTTACTAAAACTCGAAGGCGGGAGCATATCACGCCTGTGCTTGCTGCTCTTCACTGGCTCCCTATACGCTACAGAGTAGATTTTAAGATTCTTTTATTTGTTTTTAAAGCTCTTCATGGCCTGGCACCATCTTATTTATCTGACCTACTAAACGTAAACGCCCCCTCTAGATCCCTCAGGTCATTAGAACAAGCGCTCCTCATTGTACCACGCTCCAGGTTGAAAACCAGAGGAGACAGAGCTTTTGCTGTAATGGGCCCCAAACTGTGGAATGACCTGCCACTCTATATCCGCCTGTCCCCCTCCCTAGCTGCTTTTAAAACTCACCTTAAAACTCACTTTTATGCATTAGCTTTTAACACTGTATGACCTCTGTGTTTGCACCTAGTTATCTATCTATCTATTTCTACTTTTATTCTTTTTTTTATTTCTTTGTTCTTAAATGTTGATCATCCCCTTAGCTCTTATATGTATTCTTATTTTTAAATATGTGTCGTTATGAAACTGTCTTTTTATGGTTTGCCCTTTAGCATAACCTATCCCCCCCCCGCCCTTTTTTTGTTCTACATGATGCTCAGTTTTTTAGATCTTATTGATTGTGATTTTTCTTCTTTATCTTGTCCTATGTCCTCAAGTATGTCTATGTGTTCTATGGTTGAAAGATTCCTTTCAAGTCCTCCTACTTGTCCAGCACTTTGGACAGCTACCTCTGTTGTATTTTAAAGTGCTTTATAAATAAAATTGACTTGACTTGACTTGACTAGAGTAACCCCCCAAACTACATCTGGTACTCTGCCCAGCACCACAATCACTACGTTTACATGATGTTTTTAATTCCGAATTAATAATTCAGAATTTAATAGTTCCATCGAGTTTACTTTGATCTTTCCTTTCATTCCGAATTAAGAGGTGTTTACATGATGTTTTCAAAGTGGAAATGAGCTTTATTCAGAATTAAATGGAGTTATTTCGGAATTAAATGTCTCATGTAAACGTAGACTAACCGCAGAGATACACCAGCGGCGACGCGATTCAAGCGACAGAGTGTAGCAGCAAGCGATACGAGCGATTGAGGAGACAAGAGTATGTCCGTACAGGCAGAAGGCAAAGCATTCAAGCATTCCCATTGGCTGTGGTCACTGACCTCTATACAGTCATTGGCTTGTCGCCGAACCGCGTCATAGAAAGTTGAAAAGATTTCAACTTCAAATTGTCGCGCTCGTCGCGCAAATCGCTCTAGTCTCCAGAATCGCTTTTGTCTCTCGACTCAATACAAAGTCAATTACTTCCGTCGCTTGACTCGCTCAGATCGCCGCTGGTGTATTTCTGCGGTAAGGGGTGTAATGCGCTCAACTCAAACAAAGTGAACAACTGGGTGCTCATTCCTCGAGAATATATGAATTAAATAAAGAGCAGGACAGCACTCCAAGTTTTTGTGGTTTATTGCCCGTCAGACGTTTCGGGGTTAGCCTTCTTCAGTGTCGGGCCATTTAATTCATGTAAACGTAGTCAATAACCCTCCAAATACCCTCCCTCCCCAACAGCCTCTGGTCCTCTTCTCTGCTGCACCCCTCTCCTCCACCCAGCGACCCTCTGCTTGGTATACCCTGTTGCTATTACTGCTGCTGCTTCTGCATCTGGTTCATGCGAACAGCTGGCCCAGCTGCCAACAGTATCTGGCAGACGATGCCCAGATCCAGATCCATCTCATCATGCTCACATCATCTAGCTAGCTGACGTCTGGGGAGTGGGCTTGGTGCTCTACTCGCTTTGCTCCCTCAAATCAGGATCTGGCCTCGATATACAGTAAGTGCCAAAAGCAACAACAAAAAATGGAAAGAACTGTAAAGACGGATGCAAGGGAAATTATTTCATTTTGTTTTTAAACTCATTATTTTTACTCATGCTTTCAATTCCCCTGAAGCAGGTCGGTTGTACCACACAAGATGAATTATTATACGGTTCTTAACTTGTATTTTCATATCACCACTGTCCTCCAGCAACCCTGTAATTCTACATTTTTATCAACAAATTTTATCGGTTAGTCTCCATTAGTAGGTTATATGACTTTTATACATTACAATTGGAGGACGAGGATGATTCTCACAGTAAATGTTGTGGTGTTAATTCAACACTTCAAAAAGTAGTTCATTTAAGTCCAAATGATGTCAAATCAACTCTTTAAGTGTTGAATGAGCACTGCAGAATTGATATGCCCTGGCAACTATACTAACAGCAAATTGTTTTCATAGTCCGGCCTTTAGCAACCGGACTGGACACGGATCTTTATTTATTACAGTCAAGTGCAACAATGCAACAGTTACAGAATGGAGGACTGATTTCCACTACACAGCTGGCTTTCTGTTTCCCAGAGGACAGGAGATAGTCCCTATATACAGTACACACACACACACACACACACACACACACACACACACACACACACACACACACACACACACACACACACACACACACACACACACACACACACACACACACACACACACACACACACACACACACACAGGATGTGCGTCTTCATCTCTCATCTCCATTATCAATCTTTAGACTTACTGCAACTGAATAAAATTAATTGCATTGTATTGCACAGCTTTTTTGTAGATAACTACAACCCGTCTGACAGAAAAAAACATTTTTGTCTGCTGAGATGGTGTGCCACGCCATCAAAAATCATGCAAAAAAATGCTAATGTTCTGCGTAAGTTATATACAACAAATACAAAGCAATTAAATAAATGGAAACTTAATATCACACATGCCTGGGTAGCACACATTTCACTATACATTTCACTAGCTTGTTTGGATGCCATAGAATGTTTTTGGGCTAATGTGTTTTTTGGGGGGATGGGGTAGTCACTACAACACAGTCGCTATAGCAACCACAACAACACCAACAGCAATAGTAGCAACAGACAACAGCAGCAGCAGCAGCAGCCTACTCCATCACCCCCTGAGTCACTCCATGTGGGAGCGTGTCAGAGTGAGTGTCCCATCACCGTGGGCCCAGTGATCCTGTCCAAGAGGGGGCCAAGCTGTAAGAGCATTCCACTGCTGGGGGTGGGTGGGTGGGTGAGGAGGGTGAGGTGGGTGGTCGAAAAGGCAGTGTTATGGGGTGTGTTTAGGGTGTGGTGGTGGGGTGGGGCAGGGTGTGGTGCGGTGCGGTGTATCCACACCACCCACCTGGAATTCCACGCTCGCTCATGGATCCTCTGCTCGGCAGGCAGGCTCGCCAGTGGCTAATTTGCATCGGTAAACAAGCGCACGTCAGCCTCAAAGGCCCTTCGGCGATGAGGCATGACGCAGGAATGCTTCTGTTCTGTTCTGTTCACCAGTGTGTGTGTGTGTGTGTGTGTGTGTGTGTGTGTGTGTGTGTGTGTGTGTGTGTGTGTGTGTGTGTGTGTGTGTGTGTGTGTGTGTGTGTGTGTGTGCATGCATGTGCGTGCGTGCGTGCGTATATGCATGCTTGCGTCCGGCTCCATACATGTGTGTGCTTGTAAAGGGATGTATGTTTGCATATCTGTGTGTGTGTGTGTTGAATCATGATGTTGAATTTCCATATGTGGGAGTGCATCAATCCTGTGAGCATGTACA
Organism: Engraulis encrasicolus; assembly: GCF_034702125.1. Taxonomy (NCBI): domain Eukaryota; kingdom Metazoa; phylum Chordata; class Actinopteri; order Clupeiformes; family Engraulidae; genus Engraulis; species Engraulis encrasicolus. The sequence continues at coordinate 20,822,017 of NC_085859.1, forward strand.
CTGTACGTAAGCCATGTATGCAATGGTATGTCTTAACCCACCTGCACACATACTTTTTTTTGCAGTGTTGCATGAGTGCCCAAGGTTGCCAATGCATAGCACAGGTGTTTAGGTGTGTCTGTGTGTGTGTGTGCATATTTGTGTGTCACATCACATCATAGCCCTACATATGTGTATGAGTGTGGTGTGTGTGTCTGGCGTGTGTTTACGTTAGAAAGAAAGCTGTTTGTGCCTGCACACACACGTGCGTCTGCCTATTGACAGGCCACCACCCAGGGAGCATCTGGTGTCAGGTGTGGCACAAGAGGAGCAAGGTGAAGTGGACAGAGAGATAGAGAGAGAGAGAGAGAGAGAGAGAGAGAGAGAGAGAGAGAGAGAGAGAGAGAGAGAGAGAGAGTCAGAATGAGAGTAAGAGACAGATGCGGAGAATCAAAGAGAGAGAGAATCAAAGAGAGAGAGAAAGAGAGAGAGAGAGAGAGAGAGAGAGAGAGAGAGAGAGAGAGAGAGAGAGAGAGAGAGAGAGCGCTCTCATCTCCAAGCTGAACTCAGGACTCCTGCGATCCGATATACACACCGGACACCTGATCCAACATTAGACACACAGCCACTCTCTGAAGCCTCAGTCTCCCCGCTGGACCATAAACACAAACTTGAACCAAGGTGCCCCAGGTAAACAACTGAAAGTGTACGTGTGTCTGTGTTCATGGCCCACGTGTTGAAGGACAGTGACATGCCATATTTTATCTCTGACACGCTCTTATCTCTCTGGTGCTGAAAGGAGCGAGTGTCCCCATAGCCAGCGGAGCATAGAAGGCCAAATGCATGTAAACACTGTGCATGGCGCACCCCCCTCTTTCAAACACTAAACCGCATTCACTTGTTGCTCTATGTCATCAATGCGATGCATATGCAGTAGGGCAGTGATTCTCAATTTGACAGGAGAGTGGTCCGCGACAGAGCTCAGGTGGTCCGGGATGTGATTTTTACTTTTCCAAGACAAGCTAGCAGTAGACAATATTTGTAATATGCTAAACATAGCTGAAGTCTCATTTTCACCACAATAAGTCAGGCTTGTAAATGTGAATAAGTAAATGGGAATAAGAAGTAAGAGATCTGCATCAAAATTAGCACCCATCAGCTGTCAATTCAGTTGACAGGTGGTCTCTGAACATTTTTGTTTGGAACAATGTGGTCCTTGATCTGAAAAAGTTTGAGAAACACTGCAGTAGGGCCTTTTATGCCTTTATTTGACAGGAGAGTGGAGAACAGACATGAAATGGTTGGGAGAAAGAGATGGGTAGGGGTTGGCCAATGACCCTGGCCGGATTCGAACCTTGGTCTTCATGGGTATGCAGCCCGTATGGGTGTTTCAGCGCGATGCGGCACAGCATCCCTGCATTCTCTTATACGGCCTGTATCGATTACACTCTACTTGCACCCAACACACACACACACACACACACCAATTACGCTGTGTCCACCATTTGCAGTGAAACGCCAGGGGGGTTTGGCACTAACAAGGCCCAATTATATTCAGATGTTCAATTATGCTCAAATGATGTTCCCATCATCGACTCAGAATCCCCTCGCGATCCCCTCTGCTTGCCTAATTCGCTTATTTGTTTGTATGCATGGAACAGACTGCCTTGACCACAGTGGACCGCAATGATGAGAGGCCCATCTGTGTTAACGAATGCTGTGTTCTGAAGAATTGCAATAGTGTTTCTTGTTTGTCTCCAGCGCTCTAAATTTCCCCCTTCATCATCAGCCAAAATGGCAAGTGGATGTTAATCATATTAGCAAAAACACACATTCAGTAATGGGTCAAAGTGGCAAGTAACTAGTTCATACACTGGCATTTCAACAGCATTTGACCGGTTGGTTGGTGTTCATTTAGAGCAGTGATTCTGAACCTTTTTTTCTTAACGCACCCCCTTCCCCTTGCCCAATACAAGCCGCACACCCCCAATCCAAACTTCTACACATGTATACACACTAAAAAAGTGATTTTAGTGTTTAATGACAATGATTCTTGCTTGAGAAATTAATCAATCCCTTCATTTCTTTAAATGGGGAGCAAAATGTGTTTCAATTTGGTTTTGATTTGGCCTAATTACAATGTTCCTAAGCAGAATGTTGGTCGCAACCTCAACACAAACAAAATTCTATGCACCCCCTGGAATCTCTGGCGCACCCCCAGGGGGTGCCCGCACCCCAGGTTAAGAACCACTGATTTAGAGTCTTGTTTGTCTCTCCCAGACCCAGTCTGCTTTCTGTGTGTTTGCAGCCTACCGGTGTTGGTGTTACCCTACTGGACCACATAGGGGAGCTGCAGCTTTCCACAAGAGCAAGTGCAGACACACAGACAGCGTCTGTCTGTCCAGCCATTCCCTGTGATCCAAATAACACGGAGAAGCACATCAGGTACAGACTAACATGCACATAAGCACATAGGGTAGTAGACATGCTCGTATGCACAAAATGAAGTCAAAGTTGACAGAAGAATAGATTCACGTACCCACATACTTGCACAAGCAACACACACACACACACACACACACACACACACACACACACACACACACACACACACACACACACACACACACACACACACACACACACACACACACACACACACACACACACACACACACACTTAACAACCGCAAACTTCACTCTACGGCGTGGTCTCCCTTTTTGCTGGGGCTGCCTTGAGCTAACCAGTCATAGCAATACTCACAAGGGCATATACATACAGTATGTACACATACACGAACACGTACACACACACACACACACACACACACACACACACACACACACACACACACACACACTCACACACACACACACACACACACACACACACACACACACACACACACACACACACACACGCACACACGCACACACGCACACACGCACACAAGTGCGAGGCAATCGCGCATGTAAAATCCAGCCACCTGAAATCCTGGTCTCGTCGAGGAAAGCCGGGATAAAGCTACTGACACGCGGCTAATGATCCATAGGTAATGTTTGTGGACACGGACAGGCTGTCATTACCCATTTCTTATTTCACCACACAACACTCCTCAGGGTCCCCCGCCATCTCCTATACATTACACCATATGCTACTTACTTAGCGGATGGGTTTTTATCCAAACCGACTTACAAAAGAGGACAAAGACATGCTAACACTGTGTGGGGGATTGGAGAGTAAGGTACACATAACAGGGGTGAGTTTCTCAAAAGGGAAGTTGTTAGCCTGTTAGCAACTTCGGTAGTTGCCAATGGGAAAATGCATTGAAAGCAACGAAGTAGCTAATGTAGTAAGCAACTTTGGTTTTGAGAAATTCACCCCAGGATTTTATAAAGTCAGGGAAGTGTTTGGTGAGTGGATGTTTTTTTTATAATTATTAAAGAGAGCACTATATAAAATAGCCTATTTAATAAATACGCTTCTGAAAAGTTTAGAGTCATCTACTTCTTCAATAATGCACTCACAAACTCCTGTGAACTCCTATGAATAAACTACATTTTGTAGGTTTCCAACCACCGGAAAATAAACCTGCTTACCCGAAACAATGCACTGCATGAAATGTAAGCAGATTTCCACATTTATGAATAATACAAATGTTTGTGTTTTGCATTCATAAATCAAGTGCTTTTATTCTATTCACGTGTCCTTCTCTTCTTCTCTTCTTTGGTCTGTTTAGTTGTTTAGTTTAGTTTAGTTTGTGTGTGTGTGTGTGTGTGTGTGTTTGTGTGTGTGTGTACTCGTTATTTACTCTATATAAAATAAAATATATATTATTTTAAAACTAACCCCTCTTTGCAACTGCACTTGTTGTTTTGTATATCTCCTGTGCACTTTGTATTTGCTTGTGATGTTGGCTTGATTATGTCCTCTTTTGAAAGTCGCTTTGGTTATAAAGCGTCTGCCAAATGCAATGTAATGTAATGTAATGTAATGGTCTGCATGAATATTTATAATGTCAACAGCGTGAGGGAGGAGAGCAAGAGAGAGAGAGCAGCAGCAAATAGTCTGAATATTTGCGAGTCAGTCTGGCGTATGTAAATAGAACTGCAGAGTCGCATTGGTGATGTAAGAGACAGAGGCCGCGCTGCAGGAACCGGCATGTCCCAATAAATATCATTACATTCAATCTCTGCCAAAGCTGCCATCTTTGAAGACACAATATGAAGCCCGTGAAGATGAATGAGCAGAGAAATGTGATCCAGACAATTCATCCTCTCTCTTTTCCCTGTCTCTAAGGCATGAACAAGCATTCACACATGCACACACACACACACAAATAAGCATGCATGCATTGCACACACACAGACGGACATACATGCACAAACACACATACACACACACACACACACACACACACACACACACACACACACACACACACACACACACATGCACGCACACAGACACAGACACAGACACAGACACACACACACACACACACACACACACACACACACACACACACACACACACACACACACACACACACACACAAACACACGCACGCACGCACACAGACACAGACACAGACACAGACACAGACACACACACACACACACACACACACACACACACACACACACACACACACACACACACACACACACACACACACACAGAGTTTCCGTGCTCTGTGTAGAGCCACATGAGAGGTAATTGCAACAATGTCTTTTCAGAGGGATTTCTCTGTTGTCTGTTGCTCTGGCTGGTCCCAAAAAAATTGCTGGAGACTTGTGTTCATTTTTCATTTCTAAACCAAAGTGGTACTCAGCACGCTAGCACGGGATGTGTTTGTGTGAAAATAGCACTCGACTCAAAGTATAACCACATGAATGCGGAGCACATTTCTCATCGCAGTGCACTGGTCATGAATATTCCCTCTCCTCCATTCTCTCGGGTGAATATGGTGAATTTGAATGTGCTGCCCTTCTGTTTCATATAGAGTTATTATGGAACATGCCCCCAGAGCAGTAGCCTACTGGAAAATGAAAGGATGCTCAAATGGAAAGCATTTTTGTGAAATTTCTTCTTCATAAAGATCAGGATAATTGAGACATTTTTCAATAATAGTGTTACTCTGATCAAAATATGACTATGCAATTGCTGGCACATTTATGGCACAGTCTTTACTTTACATACATTTTGGGTTTTTTTTTCAAAGGTATTGTGTGAACATTCAGATTTATGAGTATCAGTTTCAAGTCACCAATTAATAATTATTCCTAACATACTGTGGAGAACCGTCTAATAAAGCAGGGGTGCCCAAACTTTTAACTGCACTCTACACACTCAGATACTTCACGCTCTGTCGAGTATCTCACACTTCTTCCTAAGTGAAATATATGTAATTTAATATTGTACATGTGAATACGATGGCATATGGATTACAAGTAATTTATAATAAATGTATATATAATCTTCTTCCACATATTTTTGGAGCCAGAACTTTGCTGTCATATTTGCTTATTAGTCAGGACTGATAACTCATTCACAAACTTATGTTGTGCAGCCCCCTTGACTTCATCTACATATCCTCAATGACTACTCATACTCAGAGTTTGAAAACGAGTAGGTCTGTAATTAACACACAAATTCACATGGATGTGAAATCAAGTTTGAAAACGAGTATAATAAACACACAAATTCACATGGATGTATCCGTTTTATATGTTTTTATTTTATTTTGGTACAGTATGTTGACATAGCAGATGACTCAAAAAAAATCAACAATGTTAAATGCATGTATTTTTTTAATTTAATGTTTTCACAATCATTAAAAATAAACAAAATTATGGATAAGTATGTTACGGATATGACTAAATACAAAAACAAAATCAAAATGTGTGGGTTTGTGAACCACCGCCTTTCACTATGCCTGAGTTATTTTAATGATTGCAAACATTTTTACACATCATGTTAGAAGCAATTTGTCATGCCCAGCACTTTGTGATTTAAACAATATGTGGGAGAGATGAAATCTGAAACAAAAAAGCAACAGTTCTACCCAAATACTAAAAAATATTAAGAAAATAAAATAGCTTTTTTCTTAACCACACACCAGTGGGCTGTGCCAGTCG
>NC_085859.1:20830636-20860636 GCF_034702125.1 Engraulis encrasicolus
CATCTTAATATGCGACCTTGCCTCCTCCACTTGCCTCCTCCACTTGCCTCCTCCACTCGCTTCTCGTCATGATGACATCACTGACAACAGCATTATATTTCAATATCTTGCAAAAGCTCAATTGTAGAGTCTTTTTCTCGTGTGCAATTGTTATGGTGAATGAAAAACAGTCCCTCAAAAGTTGTTGTGGCTAGGCTGACAGCTGGGAAACTTTATCGTTTTCTCCACGGAGGAGGGGCCAGGAGGCGGGGCGAGGAGACAAGCGCAAGTGGAGGAGGCAAGGACGCATATTGATGCACTCCCAGTCTCCACATTGTTCAACATCCATGTGACTTCCTGGTCTTCGTGAGGGTGGACCTGGAAGAAGAGCACTGGGAAAATGTCCAATTTCCCCATTCTATTCCCAGGATGCTTTGGGGGAAGATGTCCGATTTCCCCATTCGATTCCCAGAATGCTTTGAGGGCTAGACACAGAGCCGTTGTGTAGCAATGGCTGTTCTCTTCCTTCTAAAAAACATGACAGCCACATGATCAAAACGGTCGAAAAATAACTGCAAAAAGAGCTGTGACTCGGTTCCCATCGCTGACGTCTAGCAACTGTTCAAAAGCATCGGTTCGTTTGCAAATGTCACAGCACCATTCTATTCCCACAATGCTTTGGGGCTAAAGGCAGACACAGAGCTACACTCTATCTGTATGTGGCAAACGTTTACCAAATTTTCGTGAAACCATTAGGTCCGTGGTGTAGCCTAAGGGTGGTGCTTGGTGGTCAGAGAGATAAGGGTCTCTGTGGCGCAGTGTGTGTGGTGTGTGTGTTTGTGTGTGTGTGTGTGTGTGTGTGTGTGTGTGTGTGTGTGTGTGTGTGTGTGTGTGTGTGTGTGTGTGTTTGCATGCATTCAAGACTGTAGCTCTAAGCAGCATGTAAAAATGTGTGTGCACATGCATGCATATCTATGTGTGTGCATGCATGTGCATGTGTGCGTGTGCGTGTACATACAGTATGTGTGTGTCATGTCAGTGTGTGCGTGTGTGCGTTGCATTGGTGTGCACATTCATTGTACTGAGGGCATTAGCATTCCTGAGGTTTGGATATCTGCTCCTCTGATCCCGATTTCACTGTCTGGGTTCCGTATGGGGGTCCTCTCTCTCTCTCTCTCTCTCTCTCTCTCTCTCTCTCTCTCTCTGTCTGAATGATCAACTTATCCATTTCCTGCACCCTGGGAGTGCAGGGATTCCCCTTTTTGTATCGCCCCACTCCTTTCCATTTACTGCCCCCCACCCCCCCCATTCCCGTACCCCTGTCCCTCCCACCCAAAAAAACAGCCGCTTTACCCCTGTTCCAACCCCCTCAACCCAAACATCCCAACCTCAACCACCCACCCACCCGACCGCCTACATCTACTCTGCTCCACTATCCTTCTCAGGAATTGGACTGTCTAACAAATGTGCAGCGAAATTTGCTGACAGGTCGGGGTGCAGTGGAACAGCATGCTAGTACACACATACAGGGCTCTAAATTAACACCAGCCAAATGCTGGTGAAATTACATTTTGGCTGGTAGAAAAAACCAACTTACTAGCCACTTTGACCCATTAGTGAGTGTGTGTTTGGCTGGTAAGATTACTAGTAAGATAGTTCTAGTAACATTAGTAGCACCTATGAGCCATTTCAACTGACAAAAAGTTAAATTAACCCCTTAAGACGCGGCTTTATCAATTTGTTGTTACCATGGTAATGACCAAGTCGTGGTGCATTACTAAAGGGCCTGTGTTGTGTCATAGTATTGTAGTGATATGGTAGGTACATTTCAATGACTATTACAGCGTGCCACTGGAGGTACGGTGCGCATTAAGGGGCTACAGTCCTGTACAAATATGGTTAAAACCGGCGATGGGGAACCAGGTTCGAATCCAGCCTGGGCCATTTCCCAATCCCATTCCCTTCTGCATTCATCTCTCCCACTACTTTCCCGTCTCTCTCTGAACGGTCCTATCCAAATAAAGGCAAAAATGACCTCAAAATGCTGAGGGGGTCATATTTTGACATGGTCCAATGGGAAAACCCGAGCGCATCATTATATTGAGTTACCATCCGCAGTACTGGAGGCACGGGCCTTGAATTTGGTCACCTGGGGAGGGTGTAGGTCCAGCCAGGTTCATGAGGAGGAGGAGGAGGAGGAGGATGAAGATGAAGAAGAGGAGAGCATGAGAAGACGCGGCCGAGAGGCTCCGAGAGGCCCTGCGGAGGGACCTGGAGAGACGCACAACGCCCGACGAACAAGGGGTCACGGCAAAACTCTCGGAGCTCGGAGACGAAGGACGGAAACATGAAGAAAAAAGAAGCCCGTAATGAGACTCTGCTACTGACAAGACAACTCTGCAAAATATGTGAAGCCGGAGACTAGAGCATTTGAAGAGTTCAGATGCAAAACCCCCTAACTCCATTTCTGAAGACCTGCACTTCTATATTTTTAGAGAACCCAGTTGTTGGATTGGTTAACATTCATGTACTTGATAATACATATAAATAGTTATATTACATAAATAAAATAAAACAACTATGCAATTTTGCTTTGTATTAAATAAAAATGAATTATTTTCTGAAAAGGCACATAGGGGGTTTTGCATCGGAACTCTTCATTTCTTTAACAAAGACACAAACACACACACGCACACTGAACATTTCAGTATAGACAAAGTGCATGCAAGGACAGCAAAAATATAAGCACGCGCGCGCGCACACACACACGCACGCACGCACGCACGCGCACGCGCACACACACACACACACACACACACACACACACACACACACACACACACACACACACACACACACACACACAGTGTATTCCCTCAACTCAACCTCTTATCAGGAGCTTACGGGGACAGCTCGTAGGCTCTGGTTCAAGTTTGTGAACACCCTGGGTAGGGCATCCGCACGAGGGGGGCTTCAGCCCTGCAGTAGCAGTGTACGGGAAGAGGAGTGGAGGGCAGTGGGGGTGAGCTGGAGCCAATGGGTGGGTGGGTGGGTGTGTGTTTGGGGCAGGGTGTTGGGAGATGGACTGGGGAGAGATGAGCTCCTGGTGGTGTCTCCGGGACCTTCTTGCCAGAGAAAACAAGGCAGAGCTTCTCACATTCAAATAAATATGGCAGCGAGTATCAGGAGGAGGAGGATGATGGTCACAAGGGGGCTACTTTGGAGCGTGGACTTCGAAGTTTGGATGACACCGCTGATGGGGAGACCTGGGAAGGGGTGTGTGTATGTATGTGTGTGTATGTGTGTATATGTGTGTGTGTGTATTGGATATCAGGGATCATGAGGATAGTGGGGATTTTTTGGAGGGGGGTGAGGGGTGGCATGAGGAATGGTCTCACTCTGCATTATAGCCTATTTGAGCCCCGTGAACCCGTCGGAGAGCAAGAAAGCAGCTAGTGACAGATTTATAGCGTCCTCAGACTCCGAAGCCAAGACACAGGACCTGGGACAGGCAGAAAGACCTCAGATCCCCCCTTGTCTGTACAGCCGAAAGACAGAAAGAAAGAAAGAATAAAAAAGTAAGGAAAAGAAAAGAAAAGAAAAAGAAAGGCCTTCATTAATTTGGGAGATCACCGAGAGAGCCCAATGCCATATCATCAGGCCCTTTTGTGGCAGGAATGCCAGCTATTTGCGGCTGGGCCAATGGGGAGGCCGGGTTGGCTGGAGGTGATGATGTCCGGGGTGCTTCTGCTGTGATAGGGAAAGGGATACTTTTCAAAAGCTAAAAGCTTCCCAGTTTTAAAACAAAGGTGGGAGGGTGGAGCACAAAAAAAGAAGAAAGAGTTGGGAAAAGGAAAAAAGAGGGTGATTCCATGAAAAGAAACGCTGTGCTTATGTTTCCCTTTTTTGCTTGCAACGTTAAAGGGTGTTTTTCATTTTTTGCTAGTTAGTGACTCTTAGTGAATGTTTTCCCTCTTCGTCAGTTTAGCGAGCGTTAGTTAGCGAGTGTTTTCCGTTTTTGTTCGTTCTTTTTTAAGAAATTGACTGCTATGATGAACACCATACTCTCTCCCCTCGCCCCTCATTGGGGAGGGGGGAAAGAATTTACCTCAATAAATCAATAATTCATGACAGATTCCTCAAAAAACACACAAATGCAGCTCAGATCAGTCAGCATTCAGTCGGCGCGATTTATTTTTGAAAGGTAGTGCCAATACTAATCCCCACCACCCCTCCTCGTCCTCAACACCAGGGCCAGGCTCTCTAGAGATGGAGGGTGAGGGTGGTAGGACGGAGAACAGGCGTGGTGCATAAAGTAAAGGCCCCATGTGGGTGGTGGGTGAGAGAGAGAGAGAGAGAGGGGGAGAGAGAGAGAGAGAGAGAGAGAGAGAGAGAGAGAGAGAGAGAGAGAGAGAGACACTGGTCTTTGCGGGTGCGGGTGCCTGGTTGAGAGGTGAATATTTAATATGTGTTAATGGCCATCTCTCTGCACCAGACTGGCGAAACTAGTCCAGAGAGAGAGAGAGAGAGAGAGAGAGAGAATGAAAGTGAGAAAGTGTGATAGAGAGAGAGAGAGAGAGAGAGAGAGAGAGAGAGAGAGAATGAAAGTGAGAAAGTGTGATAGAAGGCGAAAAAGAGACAGAGAGAGGGAGCGAGAGAGGAAGGGTGGGCAGAGGGAGAGAGAGAGAGAGAGAGAGAGAGAGAGAGAGAGAGAGACAGAGAGGGCGGCACAGAGGGCCCTGCTGAAGGGCACGGATGGCAGCTGTCATGCCTATATTTGTTAGCTCTGCGAGGACATGCCGAGAGAAGACCTTCCTTTCCCAAATAAACAAATGCAGGCAGGCAGGCAGGCAGGCAAGCGGGCGGGTGGGCAGGCTGGAGAAGCAGGCATCTCTATGGGCCATGCACAAGAAAAGATGAATGCTTCATTCTTCAGGCCTGCTGTTTGCACTGTCACTCAGAAAAGTGGAGTAGATTAGAGTTCTGTTAGTCTATTTATCCCGAAATAAATGAAGGTGTTTAGCTGCTTATAACACAAGATACACATATCATTGGTCTGTTGCAATGTGATACAATATACACATAATATTGTATTGGAAGACATGATAGGCCTAAACATTGCAAATATAATACAAGTGCAAAGCGAGCCCATTTCTTACAAAAATGTGACGTGAACAGTTAAGACAATAGTACTTCAGACACCATTCTATAAGTGAAATATTATGGTCTTGCTGGCTGCAAGTTTACAAAAAATCAGGAAGCTTAAGTTATGTATACTCTGACTCTGATCATTCAACTAAATGGTGGGTACTACGGCATGCATTCAGTTTGCAGATTCAGATTTGGAGTGAACGTTTGGACAAAAGCGGAAAATAATATAGGGGTTATAATGGCATTGTCACATTTTAGCTTGAATAAAACAAATACCATATAGAAACCAAACATCAGTGTCATTTCAAACATGTACATACTGTACTCAGAAGTAGGCTAGGACACATTGTAAACACCAGGTGTGATCCAGGCTGCAGGCTGAGGCCGATACATCTTTGACGGATCGGATGCAGCTTGACAGTGACTCATCTACAGTTTGTCAGTCTTGGTGGGAATGGGGTAACAACAATTATTTCACCTTTTGAAGAAAAATAGGCCTACTGCATATTTTGGCTATCTGTTGGATGAGTTGGACAGGGACTGATCGGAAAAAAGGTACACAAAACAGAAGGAATAGACTGGTGTTCTAAAGAAGTTAATTAGGCCTACATGATACTTTATTGAGATGGTCAGATGTCGTGAGATGGTGTCACAATCTCTGTCCTACAGGTTTTCAGTAGGTGTTAGATAAGGGAATATGTAGCCTTTTACACATATTGCTATGGTGATTCAACATAAATAACATGTTTTAATCATTTGGCCAGTGTTTGGTTAAGTTATTATGGTTCGAGGGGGTTTAACAAAGAGTTATGACTATATGCAAACGAAAAAGCGTCATGGGCAAACATTTATGCAGTCATATCGTGGAGCATATTGAGAAATTGGTCAGCCATAGGCGTTAATGCCATGGCAGTCTAGCGTGCACCATTGCGTGACAAGTCGCGTGGAAAGGAAAAAACTAACCGCGCACCCTTGGTAACACTTTTTCACATTTAGAGACCCATTGTAAGCCTGCTCATTGTGTTTTTATACCCATGTCCCAATGGTCAGAAGATGACCAAAAATAAAAATTGTGCACTTAAACAGGAAAGGTGCATTTTCTGGCCAAAAAGGAAGTGTGGATCCCGTAAAAGGCCCCACACTTGTTCCTTTTATGTCTTCACTTATTGTCATATTCACAAACAGATTTATTTTCCAAAACGCAGGATGTGTCATTTGGTTCACATACCTTCCCAGTGGTTAGGGGAAGCCTACTGCGGCTATAACAACGAATAGAAATAAATGTAAAAAGGTTCAGAAATAATTTCGACAAAAATACATCAAAAATAATAAGAAAATAAAAAAATCAAATCAAAAGGAACTACACTGTATTTTATTTACCGGGTGGTATGATGAAATAAACAGATACTTTCCAGGGCTACTTTCATTACATTCAATTACCAATATACAAAATGTCCAGCGTGAATGTCTAATTGACGACGCTTACCACCGCTACTCGTTAAAATAGTTTATCCATACAGGAAAATATTCTAATTAGCTTTTCTTAACGCATTATCACATGACTGCTGTCCAATTTGCATCATCCCACAGATACACTAAAACATTGCAAGATACCTTGGCATTTAGAATCTGGATCTTTAGTACTTAGGAAAAACTTTATTATTTTGCAGTCCAGTTCCTTTCACCTTTAATGCCAATATTATATGATAGAATATGTTAGAAATTAAACGAGAAAGTTAATATGAATCGCTTTTAAATTTCCCCCCTCATTAATTCTGCATTAATAACACCCATCGCAATGCCAAAGAGCAATAATTGTTCTTAATAACTTCAGCAAAACTGAAATCTTGCAGATTTCCTGGACATTTGCGCATCCAGTTAAGTAGCCATTTTGCTTATTTAAATATCTTTAATTCACTTAAGAGTTCGTTGGGCTCTGTCTTTGGTGTGGAGGGACACTGGAAGGCTGCTTCGTGGCAACCCAACTGGCCAACTGTCAGCGGTCAACTGCTAACTTCCTCCCCGTCTTATTCGGGGATTTGAACAAATATTTAGATAGGATAGGGTTTTATACGTGCCGCGCGCCATTCGGGTCCCAACAGTTTCAGTCACGCCATATGAATGTTCAAATTATTGTTGTATGCTCCTTTGACACGGTTTGATTTATTATCTGTTAATTGATCTTTGGTTCTAATTAACATCTGACCACCACTTTTCTCTTGGGTTTAGCACAGAAAAAACGACGAAGTACCTGGAAAACACATGAGGCTTACAGCATCCGCGTTTTTCCCTTCCTCACTCCTCGCATAAACATCAAATGATCCTGCATCAGTTAATCCTACGATGAACCATTATTTTGATCAGTCTGCCAAAATCGTAGTTGTCAATAATATTTTGCGCTTTGCGTATTGGCGCGCCATTAAGATAAATGCTCAAAAATACGCACAGAGGGATGGATAATAATGAATCTTTACGAATTTTCTTCCTGTAGACTATATCAGCAGTAGATATACTTACTAATACCATAATCACCGTGCACCACATCCAAAAACAGCAGCAGGCGTTTAAAATATCAATTAAAAATCCTGTAAAAGTAGAACTATTCAGGGAAATAATAAGCACAACCGTTATGGCGACCCAATGCCAACACGCGCCGTGTTGTTCATTTTTTAGGCTATTTAAAATGTTGGACTGATAACGGTTTACACAAAAAAGTCAACCAAAAAGGCTGTTTACACAGGCTAGATGATGTTTGGTAGTGCCTACAGGGCAGAAAAAACTTCCACCGTGATAAGATTTTTTTTTTCTGAGGCAATCATGTAAAACGCACTCTGGAAGACCTAGAAATTGATCCGCGCCAGATTAAGATAGGATAATCTAGTCATTAAAGCAAGCCATCACTTGATAATATTTTATTTATCATACTGATGCAGGGTATAACCCCTCAGAAAAGAGCCACGAGTTTGACCGAACATGGAAAGGCCCAAGGCCAAGTTACATGGACATGCCATAGAACTAGGCTAAAGCCACAAGTGGAAGGTGAAATCTATCAATGACGACGTAAGATACACTAACAAACAGGACACGATATTTGCAGGAAATGAACATGCCCATGAAAGGGAAATAGGCTAACGAAGCACACGGGTGGCAGACAGTAGGCTAACTAATGCACAACACATGAACATGTATTGTGTTTTCAGACTATTGGCGCTGCATAACAGTAACCTGCCATGAACCAAAAGCCTGCCATCTGTTGATGTCTCATTAGAAAGGTCGTCACACACACATGCAGCCTATTTGTGATAACGCCATATAAATGCACTTATCTGGCCTCATCTGTGTAAGGGCATACAGGCTGTTCTGGTGCAACATAGAGGTAGGATAAAATCAAACTGGGAAAAAATCTGCTAGAATCATATACCCGCGGAAAGATTCGTCATGCTGTTGGCCCTGATCAAAGACTCCACTATTGGGGACAATATGTCCCAAACACATTAATGTTTCCTTACCCCACATCAATGCAAAAACCCAATGGCAACCTGCCCTTTCTCGTTGGTTTACATTTTTGCACACAAAAAATTGTAGAAATAAGTTTAGCAATACAACAGGTGTAAGGGTATGAGCAAGGGGTGACATAAACCGAGCCTGCTGAACTATTTGCAAACTTTGCAACTTTTAGATTCAGATGCAAACTCTACTGGGCACTGGTCACACAGCGAGGCTACTATATGTATGTATGTATGTATGTATGTATGTATGTATGTATTTATCACAAAACAACAGCCGACATGGAATAGATCATTGCTATTACGCACAAAGGTAGGCCCAATCTGTGACGATAATGAATCAATGCACATTTTTTTTATTTGCATATTGTTATGTTATTGATGTACTACAGGCTATAGCGGTACACGTGAGGTCATATTGTGAGAGTAAAAATGACAAAACTACCTTCAGTGTTGTCAGTATAAAACAGGATGTTGAATGAAGCAGGCACTAAGTGATTAAAAAGCCAGTGTGGATTCCTGAAGGTGTGTGTGGTTACTTGAAAGTATCGGTAATTACTGTGTAGTTAAAAGACAGATTATATAAATGATATGTGTATTCATGTCGGGAAGTCGTTACAGCAGGCTGCTCAGTTGCCTTTTAAACGAATAAAACGGTGGCGGTGTCTGTTTTAGTCAAGACAGGCGAAGAAACAAACAATCCAAGTGGACATACCTTGAGAGGACGTTAACGGAAAGAATATTTACCCATCGTGTAAAATTCGAGAGAACAGCCTCACTATTAGGTGTAATACGGTATGCGGGGAAGCAGCACACCTGGCGCATGGAACCAGGCGCCAGCAGGAGTCAAAACAGGAAATTTGACTGCAGTTGCCTCTGCTTCAAAAACTGCGCCGTAAAACAGTTGAATTATCAAAATGAAACCTATGAAATGGGCTGCAAGTCCGTTAAGTTTATTTTGGTCTACGGTTGTCTCCCATTTGTTTCACAGCACGGGGCGTTAGCGTGGGCTTTAAATTACAGAGAAAACACATTTAGCAAGGTGCCACATTAAATAAACATCTAGCCTACCCACACCCTACAATAACAGAATCCAATTGCATTGTCCGTATAGAATTATTTGGACACATGCTCAACCATTAGCCTATGAATCGTCTAAAAATGTGCCTCACCAGCTCCATGTTGTGATGCCATTTATTAGCCTGGATACCCATTATAAGACAATCAAGTTATGTGTAAATTATTTTGGATTATTTGTGGTGAATGTTAATACAGGTAGGAAATGCAAAGATTATTGAGTACACTGAGAAAAAAAACAAGATGTAGAGTGAAATTAGGCTTCGTCTGCGCGTCAGAGGTTTGAAAGCGCATTCTTTAACAAGCCATTGCCTCTCTGTCAGACCCTCTGAATTCTGTCTGTTATCACCGAAGTATTTACAAAGGACGCTTCCGACTCGGTGGTGATTAAGTGGCCTGCTATCTTTGGCGACATCTGATTAAAGTAGGAAATACATGGGCAGGTCTTAATTTAAACTACTTGATCTTTGATGCAGTATCCATTTTTTTGCGCATAGCTTCCTAGTCGATAATAAAAAAAAGTTTTCTGTTTTGCTCTCTGTTATTCATTTAGCCTATCAACCCAACAAAGGGACCTTTGACAGGCCATTTAGCCTAAATGAAGTTCAAGTTCGATGATACGTTTGAATTAAAAAATAGGCCTGCAGAAGATAATACTTCCATGGTTTTCGGGGTAAAATCCTTTGGCACACATCTCACACTATTCGAGAGATTTACATCTTACTTTCCCCCACACGGTAGTTTATCTGGGACCGACAGCACCAAAACAAGCATCCAAAACAAACAGGGTTAAGCTGAAAGGAAAATAGATCCGCTAACTAGGTTATCCTTCTGGAACCCCGCCGCTTGGTTAGGCTACTTAATAGCACAAGTGCAAATTAGATTAAATCCAATTGGTTTGCAAAAAGTCAGTTGTTGAATTTCATCGGTAATGAGCGTCGATGAGAAGATATGACTTGAACGCTAACTGAGAGGGTGAGGTCTGGCAGATGAAACACTTACAACACATGGCATGTCTAAGCAGCTTTAATAATTCTGCAATCCCTGTGCGTTAGACTAGTATTGGTAGCCTACTGGTTTCATATCGGCATTCAGTAGATTGACGCATCAATAGTGCTGGCTATTCAAACTCGGGTAAATGTGACAGAGTATGAACAGTGTGGCGACTTTCACAGTAAAGCTCACATGCATGAAAGACAAGACAAGAAACTCTGTTTTTCATGCTCATGCATCACCCCTACAAACGTCTCACCACCTGGTTTCTCAGACATTGCAGAAAGCGCATCATTTTCTATCACATACCCTATGACGCACAGCACATTTGTTGACACCTCATCCATCCAATGGCATGCTGAAACCAGTTAAATCCATTCTTATACACATCTTCCTATTAGACATTAGGGTGCCCATTGCCATTCAGTAATTTAGCAAGAACCGAGCCTCCCAAATAATTATGGATGTTCATTCATCCGTCACTACATGGCCAAAGTTTTCATTTTTGTATGCTTGTGTCTTTTTTCTTTCTCCCTGGAGTGGACTACTTTTGCCAGAATTATGCAGTATCAATGCAGCATCTATTTATCTACCTATCTACCTATCTACCTACCTACCTACCTACCTATCTACCTATCTATCTATCTATCTATCTATCTATCTATCTATCTATCTATCTATCTATGGTTTGGAAGGTACACACGTAATCTTATATGTTTTTCAAATTAATACAATAGCCTGTGTGCGCCAAATACTAGTTCTCTAGCGAGAAAACAAAAACAGCAATATTTCTGATTCTGATTCAATATTCCTATTAAAACATGTGTTGTTGCAATAGGCTATACCCTTATCTATTGAACATGAGCAGTGATTGTGACCGATTTGAATATTATGTAGTAGGCTACAGTTGCGTGCGCAACAGCATGTTTGCTTATGTGCCCCGCATGTTTGCACAACTACACAGTCAAACATGTAATTTACTGTAAAATACATGACTTGAAAGCCGGACATCCATAGTGACGCTCACGTTTTGCCCTCTTTCAATGTAAATTCGGTACTGTGATTGACAAGGTCCTATTCAAATAAAACATCCCTTGGAAAGCCTGAACACTTTTTTTCTTGCACTGTATGGAGGCGTGGAGCTCTCACTTTTGACATTCTCCCTGCAGTAGCTGTTCCTCAAGGCAGACTAGCGAACTCCAATGACATCACCCGGCCACCGAATGGGGGAAGTTCGCGTTTAAAGTCAGAAAACACTTTCTGTGGAGTGAGCTATGTTTTCACACACTAAGACTTGTTTGGACGCATCGGTTTAATTGGAGCATAAAACAGTTCTAAACCAGACAATGCCGTGCTAAATTCCGTGGGAATAGTTTGTTATTAAAACACCTTGAGTTCACTACACCGCCAACAAGCCCCCACCTCAACAACGCCAGTTTTAAGATTGAGGTGCAGAACTGTTTGAGAACCGCGTTACTGATGGCTGTTTGAACGCTTGCTCTGCGGAACTGCGGCGCGGGAGGGGAGCGACGGGAGACGGCTTCTCTGGACTTGATTTCTCGCCTATGGACGACAGCAGTCCCCTTTCTCCAAAGGCAAATGCTTTCAGTATTGCCTCTCTGATTTCAGCTGCAGAGCAAGCAGGAAACACCACTTTTGACAAACCTTGCACTGGCCTGGACAATCAAGACCACGAAACCTGCCACAGATCCTTTAAAATGCATTACAGTACTGTCACAAGGGAGATGGAAGGTATGGACGCACTGTTATCAATGATCTAGCATAACTCATATCACATAGCCATGTGTTCGCAGCATAATATAGCCTATCAGCCGTAGTGGGGTTTCAAATTGGGATATATGAAGAATTAAGGCTCGGAATAAGCTCGAAGAACGTACACTCACTAGTAATCTTATCATTAGTAGCCTACTCTAGCCTCTGCGAAATTTAATAACGTGCTAGTTACAGCGTAAAACACAAGCGCTGGCCGTGAAGGGACTGACTTTCCATACACTTCGCTGTTGGCAAAAAAAAGTTAGCTGTCGCGTAACCCTTTGTGCAAAGGGGAATACATCCAAAAGCTTGCATAGAAAAGAAAAGTAAAACAAACAAATACAAATCAGAGGAAGGAATTGTGTAACCTCTGCGTGGACATAGGGCTTAAGCGTAAATCGAGCTCAACAATCCTCAGCAAAGATATCCAAAATAAGCGAGCTCTGACTACGGCGCTCCACGTAGGTAGAACGGAGGCGCAGGGCAAGTGGGATATTAGACATATGGGAAAATGCCGATAACATGGAAATTCGGCCCTAAACAGTACCTTGCTCATAGGTTGCGTCCTCCTGCAACAATTCTAGAAAGCGCAAAACGTATTCTAGGATGCAGCAGTTGATAGCGAAATAACATGTGTTTGTTAGTTCATGCAGAGTAGGTGTTTGTTTACCGTGTTAAAAGTTTACACTCCGTTGTGCCAGCTACCCATTCTATTGTTAGAGGGCGATGTGGGCGATACCCTTATCCAAAAGTAAATGGGTGCCGGAAAGCCCATTAAAAGGGGCGCACTTCTCTGTCAATCAGTCTCGTCCCAAGGCGAGGAAAGGCACATTACCTGCAGTTCCTTATCTAAATAGAAATAAGAACCGGTTTTATCGTGAAGGGGAGGCCCTATGACAGAGATAAGAAGAACGTCTGGATTGCAGCTTAGAACAGACCAGTAGTTGGAGGAGGCCGCTTGGAGTACATCTGAACGCAATCTTGCGAAAAACAACAGGCTCCATAGCCATACACTTGAATCATTTTGCGATTTAAATACGAATGCGCATACAAGACGCAATTTAAAAACGCTTGAAGAAGGATAACAATAACGATTTACTTTGAGCATTTTCCTCGTTTTGTGCTGTTTGGTGAAGTTTCCTTTGCGCAGGGACGTCGATAACATTATATTCAGAGGGATTTTATGTAGTAGTCCTATCACACTGGATGAACTGAATGGACTAAACAGAAAGACTTGATGCCTCGTGCGGAACGCGTTTCAAAGAACCCTTTCACTTTGAGAGGACTTTGTGAAACTTAACTTTCATCTTGATAACGTTTCAACTGTGTAGTACTATTGTGTTTTCCGTTCAAGAACTGCTGCGCACATTGTAAATCCAGCTTTTGGAATGATTTCAGCAATATCCAGTCCGTGGCTGACGCAGCTGTCCCATTTTTGCGATGTTGCAGCCTTCACGACCAGCAGCCTGAGCAGCCTCAATACGCCAGGGAGTTATCATCTCTCGCCTTCCCCCGGGGACCCTTACAGCCAGCATGACACCCACTTTGAGCCTTGCCCGGCGGCCCAACATAGTTACAACTACACGGGGTCAAACCCGGTCCAGGCCCAACAGGGCGAGACTGGGACCTCGAACTGTTCGTCCTCGTCCTCGAGCTCCACGCCGAACAAGAACCTGGTGAAAAAGAACCCTAAAGTGGCCAACATTAACGTTCAGCTGGAGATGAAAGCTCTTTGGGATGAATTCAATCAGCTTGGAACCGAGATGATTGTAACCAAAGCTGGCAGGTAAGAGCATTTACAGTATTTATATATATATTTATTTGTTTTTGTCAAGACGAGGCCAAGTTGCAGACATAGGGAAGTTCTTACACCAGTGTTCAGCTCGGAGTGAATTCTGTATAAAAACATGAGACTGTCGCGCACACCAAAACGCATAGGCCTTTTCATACAAAATATTTGTGGTGGTTAATTGTCATATCCATATCATATCGTGGCATTTCATCTAACCTTGTATTATTGGCTGTCCATTAACTATGCTAATATGTGGCAAGAGACACCTTCTAGAAATTACAATCGATACCAAACAATGCGTAAAAATATTACAATAAATTTGGAATTTGTATCGGACAAAACCACACAGTAACAAACAAGGCCAAGAAGCATTGTTTATCAAAAACTGACTGGTGCTGTGCCATGCTAAATCAACCAAATGCTTTTTGGAGTTGTAGAATATGTGCTACTAAATGTAGTCTAGGTCCTATGTACCTATTAATTCAGCAAAAGGTGACTTCAATAAAAGTTTAAGCACCATGTTACACAATCACTTTGAGGTTTCAAAACGTTAAATTACATGTCATCGTCGGCCATTTGTATCTGATGGGCGATATTTATGAATGAAATAATGTAGCCCACTGAATTGCAATTTTACATTTACAGGCCTACATGAAACAATGATACTGAGTGAACTTTACAAAAGCTAGGTTAACAATAGGCCTACACCCTTTCCTGTTCTAATGCATAGATCTGTCAAGCAAGCAAACGTCTATCTTTCTCTATATTTTAGTAAAGCAACAGAAGTCTTAGAGGTGGCTGCAGGATCAAATAACTCAGACATAAATATTCCATATTTCCATATACTGACTCCTAGTTTAAGAACTGTTTTAAAATCTTGAAATGTGCATTTGGTTAAAAAAAAATGGCCAGCAGTTATCTTTGGTTCACTCAAAGGCGGCATTGAAAGGTTTTTTGTGAGTGAGATTTTCCTATTTTTGTTCGTCTTACGGCCTTCTGTTGAACTTTATATTGCTGCAGGAGCTATTTCCCTTACATTTAATCATAGGTTTAGTTACACCCTCGAACTGCGGTCCTATAGGCCTACTGACCGTAGGATAACAAGAAAGGGCATCCCCTCGTATTCTCCGAGCGACCTCCACACAAAGGAGGCCTATCTCCTAGTCAAAAATATAGTTGACAACGCACAGTCACTCACAAGGGCGTAATTAAGCACCGCGCATGATAACTGTCCACATTTTGGGACACAGCTATTTCAAAAATATCGTTTGTGGTTTCACCGGTGAAGCAATCCATATTTTTAATAACTACGAATTGTTATTCATTGCAATCAAAACATGCTATTTGCCTTTCAACTGCATGTTGTATTTTGTTAGTGTTGTAGTCTAGCCTACCTGTTGGGCATTGATGGGCATAGTGCTACCATTTGGGGTGCAGTGGACTGTCAGGCCTGCCAACTTTGCTACAGTCTTTTCATTTAGTGGTTGCATGGTGCACACACACACTCACTTGGCATCCATTGCGCAATTTGGTGCGTAATGCTTGCGATTTTTCAAAAAATAAAGTTGTGCCGTCTTAATTAGGTACACCTTTGAAAATTTAGTATTGCAGTTCACAAATCGGGCAAATGAAACATAAGCGCACTCTTTTGCACGTCGCGGCAAGGTGCAGAGCGATTTAAATAGACAATTGTTTAATGAATTAGATCATTTTAAAAATTGCGCTTTCCTTTTATGTGCATCTACCATTACATTCCGAGACAAAGTGTTTTGAGCATTCTCATGTGGTCATATAAAGCACATAGTGGAATGTCCAATATGCCCTTTGTTTTCTTATCTTTGTGTGCATGGATAGCCCATGCGTGCAGGTCATTTGACACCTGGGAGAGGTTCAGCCATAGCTGGTGCAGGGAGCACTTTATACGCTACTTCAGCCTCACCTAGCCACGGCTCCTGAAGAGACTCTGACATTAATTGAGCGACGGCCTTAAGATCACTTTCACTAGTCAAACTTGTGGAACCGTTTGTTGCCTGCTGAGACTAATACATCGCGCAGACATGTGAAGCGGACTAAAATAAGGGAAACGACACAGCTTATTATTGTGATGCTTCACATGCCATGGCGTGAGTGCGTGCGTGTATGTATGCCTCTGTATGCGCGCGCGAGCGAGCGTGCGCAAACATACTGAGTTTGTGCGTGCGTAAATGCGTTAATAGGAAATATAATCAATGGAAGAAAGCATCTCTATTATAACACGCTAAAACTGCTCAAAATGTTCATCGAAAAACGTATTTCTGAGAGTATGCACACGTAAACATGTGACATCTAATGCACTGACAGAGTGGTGGCCACAGGCCTGTAGTCAGGTCAGTTTGGGGCTTTGGCCCATCAGATTATGTGGATTTGTGGCAGCGGTGGCCAGGTTATTGTAGGGTAAACACGGGCATTTCTGTTTTTCAAGAACCCCTTTCTGACATATTGTGTAAACCACCTCGGGGAAAGGACTTTGTAAGGCCTCTCTGCTTTTGTGCGACGTAGGCCCGACATACGCTGCGTTTAAGTAGGCCTTATTTTGGTACAGTTGAAACACTTCAAAATAATTACTTTTTTCACAGGCGAATGTTTCCAACGTTTCAAGTGAAAATCTTTGGAATGGACCCAATGGCAGACTACATGCTCTTAATGGATTTCCTCCCGGTCGACGACAAACGTTACAGGTGAATTGAACAAAACAACGCCACACTCTCCCATTTGAATGTACTAAGATTAACTAGATATTTACAAAAAACAAAATGTGAAATAGGCTATATGACAACATCATTTTCAGTCAGCGCTATGGAAACTGTGGTCTTAAGCGCTTCTGTTTCGCCTCTCTCCCCCCAAAGGTATGCGTTCCACAGCTCCTCGTGGCTGGTGGCAGGCAAGGCTGACCCCGCAACTCCCGGTAGAGTTCATTACCACCCCGACTCCCCAGCCAAGGGCGCACAGTGGATGAAACAGATAGTCTCCTTCGATAAGTTAAAGCTTACCAACAATTTATTGGATGACAATGGACATGTAAGTGCAATTGCCGAAAAATACAGAATTGATCAGTTTGGTTTGAATGTAACGGTGTTATAGCCTAGTGATATAGCCTACAGTAGGGTGATGGCGCACAAGTGGGGCTGCGCTCCTAAAAAAAAAATCGCAAACGTAAAAAAAATAAGTTAGCCCACATTTGCTTGTATTACACAACATTGAGAAGGATATAACACATTTTGATAGATGAGTCATAGTTTACAATCTGCAGAAAATGTGTACAAAAAAATAGATCATTTGTAAACTTAGTTTAAAAAAAAAGGAAAAAAAAAAGGTAGGCTAATTTAAATCACAAAGCTCACAGAAATGCAGCATTGCTGCAAAGGACGTTTACAGTATGGTTCTTAGTTCACATTTTTGGAAACCTGTAGGCTACGTAGGCCTATAAGACACAGAAGAAGGAAGGTGCCATCTTAAATGTCAATGGTGCGTAATTTCCAAATGCGAAATTACGCACGTAACCTATCCAGGCAGTGCCACTTAGAATAACTCACAGGCTTCCTTCTACCATGTGTAGCCTATTGTTTGAACATTTTAATACAATTGCATGCAATAACGTTATTAACGTTAATGTATTCATTATTATTTTATTTTTTTGTAGATAATTCTAAACTCCATGCACAGATACCAGCCTCGATTCCACGTAGTATATGTGGATCCTCGAAAGGACAGCGAGAAGTATGCTGAGGAGAATTATAAAACGTTTGTTTTTGAGGAGACGAGATTCACGGCCGTCACAGCATACCAAAACCACAGGGTAAGTGAAGTTGCGCACATTATATATATATATATATATATATATATATATATATATATATATTATCAAGCACATGGTCCAGAAATAGGTTGGAAGGTAGAATAGGCCTACAAAGAGTGCATACTACGTATAGCCTACAATATGTCTGCTTACGCCACTTTAAGTTTGAATGTTCATGTGTTGAATCGTGTTTCCGTTTTGCTTGTATGGGCCTTGTGGAGTACAGTAGGCTCCAGTTTAATAATAGTCTTTGGAATGCAGCTTGGAGGAATAAAAAGATGTTAATAGCTGGCGGGAGACGGACCTTTGGTGAGCACGTAGTCTGTTTTAGCTCGAGCAAGATAGGCCTACATATGCCAGAAATATTTTTGCCGAGCAGATGCGTTGGGGATTTGTACAAGACCCTGTTGTCATTTGTCAACTCTCATTATCAATGTTAACGCTAACTCAAATGGCAGCGACTATTGAAAAAAAAATCATAACATTTGTGGACTGGCGTGAGTGATTTTGACGAAATCGGGGCTTCATTTAAAAATGAGCGGTGTCAGTGATGCCTCTGCACAGCTGCTTTTCCGCCTTTCCTGCTCTGTTTTCTATCAGTTTGACCTCAACGGTCTCTTTGCCTTTTCGAGAGGGCTTGCATTTGTTTTTCCAATCACTCCTGTATGACCACCATACAAATCCTGATTTAATTCGGAGATCTTGCGCGCACTGAAATGAAGTGAACAGCTGTTTTTAAATTCACTCTTATCACTAGCTGATGCCTGATGAGGCAAATTATTGCTTTTGTAGTGGAAATCTTTATGTAGCCTAAGCTCATGCAGGAAGAAATATCTGATATTGCCTGACTGAATCAAATTGTTGGTTCGCGTCGTAAGACAGACATATAAAAAAGAACAGTAATCTTCTAAAATGATCAAGTATTTCTTTGAAGACCCAAAGTCATATGACAAGGGAACTAGTTGTTAGTGTGGGCCTATTTGTTTTGGGGCTGTTTAGGCTATAGGGATGCTGGCGACGTTGATATTTATATGCCAAGGTAATTAAACATGTATTATGTTCTATGCTTCCAGATAACGCAACTAAAAATAGCCAGCAATCCCTTTGCAAAGGGCTTCAGGGACTGTGATCCAGAGGATTGGTGAGTTTACAATTTATTATTAGGCCTACTATTATTCTTGTGTTTGTTATATTGCTGTTGCTGTTATTACCATTGCTATTGGTGTTGCTATTGTTAGTGCTGTTGATGACATTATGGTTTAACTGGCAACTTCTGTTGAAAAATGAAAACTCGAGTAATAATATGCTATAAAGAATATTTAGGTCTGCTGTTGTTTTAGAAGCAGGCATTTAAAGACTGATTAGTGGAGAAACATGCATCATCTCATCCCGTGTTCTGATTGGTCTAGGCCCAGGAACCACAGGCCTGGTTCTCTGCCAATCATGAGTGCCTTTGCCAGGACCAGAAACCCAATGTCATCCCCTCCTCAGCAAAATGGAGAAAAAGGTACGTGTAGGGGCCCCTGCACGTATTTAATAAAAACAGTAACATACAGCTAAAATAGAAATAATATATATAGCCTACAAATTTGTTGTATTAACTGTATTGCTCATCAAGTAAATAAATATAAAAGCTTTGTTTTAGTTTTGCCATCAGCTACTTTTCCAGGACATCCTCAGTACTACTTTTGATGCATTGAGATTATTTAAGTTGTACTGTTGGTCTGAGGAGCTAGTTAAGCTATGATGTGTTATTATAACTAGGATGACTTGCCAATGATATCACTGCAACACGTTAACATTAGCTGGGTATAAGCTGTGGCAAAGGCCTACAAAACAATATGGCAGTATTAACACATTCTCAAATACAGTTTATTTTGTAAAACTTGGTTGACTTTGTTTTGCTACCAAGTAAACGCATAAAAAGACAAGAGCTGGTGTTTGGCAGTAGAGTACTGTACTACTACACTATATACATTTTATTCATCCTACAAAACACCAACACCAACCACCAACATCACAAACACCTTGTATAGTCTACACAGAACACACACGCATGCACGCACACACACACACTAACCCTGCTTGGTCTGTACAACCTCCAGGCCTTGTATGCTGATATATACTTGTGAGTTGCTATGTAAAAAAGTGTCTGCTAAATGTTTAAATGTTATGTGGGTCAGTGACATTTTCAGTAGCAGAAGTCAGGTGGTATTACCACAACTAATGCACAACCCTGATGTCTGGTACTACAAAAACGTCAACGGCCAATGTACCAAAATCCTATGGCTATAAACATGATGTCCTCTGCTCTCTCTCTCTCTCTCTCTCAATGTCCAACCAGAAGATAGTCGACGTGAGTACGACCGCGACCCGACCGGCACGCCCATCCACGGCGACCCGGCGCACCAGCTGATGTCGCGGGTCCTCAGCCCTGCCCTGCCGGTCCCCGGGGGTCTCCACGCCGTGCCTCTGACCGCGGGGCCCCGAAGCCCGCCGCACGAACTCCGCATCGAGGGCCACCCGCAGGGCCCCGACACGCTGCACCACCACCCGTACAAGTACCCCAGCACCTACGAACACTACCTGGGGGCCAAGACGCGGCCCTCTCCCTACCAGATCCCCAGCATCCGGGGCCACGGCTACCACCACCACATGAACCCCTCGGCGGCCAACATGTACTCAGCCACAAACGCGCCCGCCAATTACGACTACGGGCCTCGGTAATGGGGGCCCCCCGCCTCTACAGACACATCACCACACACGCGCGCGCGCGCACACACACACACACACACACACACACACACACACACACACACACACACACGCACACACGCACACGGACTGGCCCCTGCCTACAGAAAATAATCCCTCACACACATACACACGTGCTCACTATAGCAGGGAAAAGAAGTACACTTAAAGAGGCCTGTTAATCGCAGCCCTGTTGCTGTTAAGACTGTTGTTGTTTTGGTGGAGTCTTAACCCCACTAACCCCTTATGCACCGCGACCCACCCTCCACAACGCCTTTCTCCTCCAGCCCAAAACCCCACCACTACCTACTACTCCTTCTGCGCAGGATACTTCAGATGGATACAGACATGGCCGTATTTATTTATCAAAAGGGGGAAGCGTCTCTTTTGGCTGGGTGTATTGTGTTGACTCCGCCTGGCTCTTTGGACACTAGGCGAGGCGAGACAGGCTGCGCCCTGGACTGGACCCTGTGAGAGCTAATACAGCTGTGTCCAGAGTGGGGGGGCTGGGGTGGACAGACTCTGCTGCCGGTTATAGCAGAGAACAAGCGCCCCACCACCTCCACTGCCACCCCCATCCCACCCTCTGCCTACCTACCTACCTATCTACCTACACACACAGGATGCATTATCACAGACTGGAAATATGTTTTTTTTGTGTTGAATGCACTTTTGTAATTTTTGTTGTTATTATTTTTCTTGTTGAGTGTTTCAATATTTTTTGTTTGTTTCTGTTTGTTTTGCTTTCAAAAAGCCATAACTTATATACTCTCGAGTCCATCAAGCTTCTTAGATTAAAAAGGACTTATTTGCATGTGCGCTCAAATCATCAACTGAAGGTGTTGAAATACCATAAAATGAATTGTTTGAAAAGGAATATTTTTTTGTGGAATGCTAGAATGCCCTCCCCTCAGCGGTCCCCAAGAAGCTTGTACCATGGCACTGACTTACAGCAGTTGGGAATTAACGGACAGAGTGGCCTTGCTGTACCTGTAAAATAAACATTAAATTCTTTACAGTAAACACCATTTTCCATCAGCTCCTTTCTGTCAGCAGCTATTTTATTTATTTTTTAACAAAAAGGAGAGGGAAAAAAAGGAGAGGCGTCACCTGCATAGCTTTAAACCACATTCCAGTTTCAACCATAGATTTCAGCTTATGACAGTGTGTCTACACTAATATGATAGCAAGCATGGGACTAGCCATGTTAGAGGTATTATTCCTACTGTAAAATATCCAGTGCTCTTCGTCTTGTTATAAATTAGTCCTGCAGCAAAATCAGGAAGTGATGGTTTTTGTTTAATGCAACACATCACTGTCTGTTTTAGTTGAGCGCATCAGCTAAAATATATTTGAAGTATATTTATTTAAACTGATTCGTGCAGAATGTGCAGACTTCCCCCCTAAACTCTTGACATATTAAAATACCGCCTGACAACTTACTTGGCTTATTATTTAATACCTAAAAAGCATATGACATAGGTCTATTAGACATAGCAGTGCCTGCAGGCACTAATGAGATGGTAAACATAGCCTAATTCATTTAGATTGCAGGATCTGTTTTGATCAATATCGAGAATTAATATATTGTAGGCCTAAACATGCCCTTCATTTTCTGAACAGAGGAATGACCTATGGTTATTAGAATGTAGTTCATGGCTGCATTTAGGGTAGGCACAATGCACTGTGAATGACCTTTTTCATAATCTAAGAGATCACCATTTTTGTGTCAAAACAACTTTTTTAACCACTGTCCTACTTAAAGGGATACATAAAACGTTTACTCAAGAGATGCTTTTAAAGTACGGAAACAGGATAGCCTAATGCAAGAATAACTCTAGTCAAAGGTCAAAAGTTACCTCCAGCGCATCTACATCGTTGCGCTTCAAAAAAAAAAGAAAAAAAGAAAAAAAGATACTTTTCTTGAAAACGATGTTTTCAAGGCTATCTCCATCTTAAAATAATGCGTGACTGGTCAGTGTCGATAAAAAAGAGGAAATACCATACATAATTCATGGAGGAGCCATTTAAATGGCTTTTCCTCCCGAATACAGCAGAGGGTGGTCCCAAGGTGCGGGAACAGGACGCTGCGTCCCAGTTGACCCTTCGCGGTTAAGGTATCAGAGGTTAAACAATGTTTCCCGCAATTTAAGTCACAACTAATTGATCATATAATTTTTGTTTTGGTATGACTAACCTGCCGACAGCGTGACCGTGTGTGGCATTCATGCGGCCCGCCAGACCGTGCAGCCCTGCATTTCCAGTTAGGCCTAGGCTATATAGGCTACTGATACGGCCACTATGGTGATGCCCAGGCGGTTACTTCAACATTATCATTAGGCCTATTGTTGTTGTGGTTGTTAAAAGCCTACTTTGTTTTTTTTTTTCATGTGGTAGGCCTGCGTGCGACGAAAGCGGCTTCACTGGCTAGGGTGGACCACGTCTATTTACTTACGCACAGATATTCAGGGGTTCCTGTGCGACCCCAGCAGGAAGAGCCAGTCGGGAGGACTGGGGCTCCCTTTGCGTGAGCTGAAATGCCGGCTGTTCTTAATGAGAACTGGTTCAGGAAGGCGAGGGCACCGAGACCCACGAGCCTTCCGTTAGGTCGGGCCAGCTGTGTTTATCCTCGCCGCCTTTTCTCATTGATGTAGGGCCAGCAGTCGCCCAACCTGTGTCGCCCTCTGACAGGGATGGCGAGCGGGAAGGCAACAGGTGAAGACAGGTCCATTGCCATCAGAGTGACGTCCGACCGCTGTTTTTTTCACAACAAAGGAGAGCCCTGAAATGATTTATTTGTGTGGTTCAAGTCAGTCATGTAATTTCAAACGTTCAAAAATAAATCTACGTGAGAAATGAGTTTCCGAGCTCGACGAAAAGTCAAAAGATTTCAATGAAAGCGCATGCCATTATAAAATATGTGCTCATGTACCCTTACAGTCGAAATACTGGATTCATAGCAAATGGGCTCCGTGTAGATTTGACTCCTTAGTCCTCACATCAGCAAAAAAGACAATATTCACCGTTGTCCTCTCCTTACCACAGCTCTCCAAGGACGTCAACGGGACACTCCAGTGGGTTGTTCTGAACATAGTGGCGCAAACGGTAGCCTACCTTTGGCTACACACTTTAGCATAGTGTTTCCCAACTAAGCACGTAGGCTACAAAGCAACTCTTCAACTAGGCCCACATTAGCCCTACCCACCATAGAATAATAAACACTCAGTCACGTTTAAAAGCTTTTTAAAAATTATACTACGCCTGCTAGAGGAACAAAAGGGAAGAGCAAGTCTTTAAAAAAAATGAAAATGGAAAAAAAACCCATTGTTGTTTTAAATAAATACAGTCCTATCATATAAATGAATGCACGAATCAATGAAATAAAAGAAAATTGGCAGTTTGGTATCGACACAAGTGGAATAGTCAAAAAATAAAGCACACTTTTTTATGTAGGCCTATTTTAAGTAATCTATGTGCTATGTGCACATTTTCTTTGTTAATCAATTGCCCCCCCACCCCCAAAAAGAATATTTCACAGCTTATGCTACTTTTTTCTGTCTTTGTTGATGGGCGGACTGGACTTTATTATTAAAATACATGAAACATTGAATAATTCCAGTTTTACGCAATATAGTCATAAAACAAACTTTGTAAAAAATAAAGAAAGGAAAATAAAGACCATACCATATAAAAAAATGCAGCTCACAGACTTATCTCCTGAACTTGGCCAAGAAAAGAAGAAACGAATGAATGATAATACCATCAAGTCAGCAGATCATTTGACGCGTTGCTGCATCTGGAACATCTGTTGTGACAGGCCTATCAGAGTTTATTTTACCTTTTTGTGTACACTTTTCTTCAGGCACGCCCTGTCAACCTGCTGCGCCGTATCTCGAGACAGATATTAAAACCAACAGAGATGGACTTAACTCCTTGCGGCATTCACCTGAAGCTTTGCGCACGTGTTTCACATTTTCCCCAGCCTTTTCAGCGCGCCTAGGTACACACAGTTTATGTTCCGTGTACACTTGCTGATGGACATTTTATGCCGAATATAAAAACACATCATCACTAAGGCAAGCCCTGGAAACATTTAGGGGTCTTCTTCTAAACTGCAATCGTAAAACATATATAGCCAAATACTAATTATTTACTTACTTGCAGGCAGAACGATATTTTGGCACGGATACGCCTATATAAAAGTGTCTCGAGATAATAACGAACACAACTGCCGCTTGTTTTGTAACCCATGAATCTAACTGTCGGCCATATAACTGTTGCAAGGAAAACATAGCGTAGTAATGAATTTGGAAAGGTGCGAAGAAATTGCGCGCGTAAGAATGGCATCACCACCTCTGACCCTTCATGCATAAAAAAGTGACTTACGGTCATAATTGGTCATAATTGCAAAGGTCACTTTCCTTGAACTTGAATGTTTTATCATAGTGATTTACACACCAGTGTTTACCTCATCCACTGCCCATCTACCTCCACACACTTGATTTATCACAACACGAACGGAAGTTGGCCCATGTCGCCTTTGTTACCCGTTCAAAGTAAGACAGGGAGTTCGGAAATCATTACAGATAGGGGGCAAAGAGAGGGAGAGGAAAACAAATAAGGCAGAGAGGTCATAAACTGCGCCGCTGATGGGGTCCCGGCTTGACAAGGACGAAGCCGGCGGTGGAAGATACACTAATGATGTTTTGTCTTTCCTCCCTGACTCTCTCCGACTCCCATGTGTTCTGTAGGCGAGGGAGAGGCCTTTGATTTTCGCCTAGACTTCCTTTACAGTCCGACGAGATATCCCGGTCGGGAGGGAGCCGAGAGACCTAGGTCTTTATGAAGCATTGCGGCTGTGTGTTATTTGAAGTCCCGCCGCACTCATATTTTAACCGTGACAAGTCAAGAGTTTTTGTTAGCCGACAGTGGATAGCCTATTATTATCATCATCATCATCATCATCATCAGTACTAATGATACATTAACAACAACAACAACAACAATAATAATAACAATAATAATAGTAATGAAACATTAATAATAATACAACATTAATAACAATAATAATTTAGGCTATTTAATTGGTATACAACTAGGCTATTGATAATGTCCAGATCATTTACAATACAGCTACATGGAGAGAGTTTTAAGAGTCTCCATAAATAAACTGCCAATATTTAATTTCAGCCCCATTCTGTACAACTGTAGAACATATCGGTCTACTGTTACGTTCAATTTAATAATCAATCATATTAATTAATATACCTGGTAGTATAACCGAGTTAAGCAAGCAACAGTTAGGTGCCGACTGTCCCCATTTTGGCAGCAGTCAGGGCAGGCAGGCAGCGGCCTCCTTTAGGAGTTATCCTGAGCTCTGCAGGGCTAAAACAGAGAGAGAGAGCACTGTCTAGCCAGCTCATAGGGAGGAAATGAAGGCTAAACTCCTTCAATGAATCTTGCTAACAAACAGCCTTGTCTGTGCTGTCCATAGGCTGGTGATTAACCTTATGTGATGAATGCAGGCTGGGTCAGACGAGAGGGCAGTGGTAAACTGCGGGGCTGGATTTGGTGTGTGTGTGTGTGTGTGTGTGAGTGTGTGTGTGTGTTGTTGGGGGGGGGTTGAGGCATGGTATGAGTGGGATTGGGGGGCTGGTGGGAACACTGCAACAGCACAGGAACTCAGGTGCAACTTTGAGCTTGCTGAAGCAGAGACATGCAAACAGTGTGGGAGTTTACTGGACTAAATTCTTGGTACCAGACACATTAAAAATACACAACATTTCCAATGGCAAAGGGAGTGAGAGTGCACTCTGTGTGTGTGTGTGTGTGTGTGTGTGTGTGTGTGTGTGTGTGTGTGCGCGTGCGTGCCCGTGTGTGTAGTGCGAGAGGGAGATGTAGCAAGATTTTTTTTACCATGGTAAATTGCAGCCGAGCACAGGACTTCCATTTTTACTTATTTGACTGGCTCTTTCTAAATGGCCCAAGAGTCTCCCAAGAGTCTGTTCATCAAAGAAGTTTGTCCAAATCAGTGAATGGGAGTGTTTAATCTGACATCCAAAAACAAGAGATGATTCACACTGACCTACGAATAAAGTGTGTTCTTTGACAAAAAAAGAGGATCATCATAACACTGAGGACAGCTTGTAAAAATAACAAACCCTGTTGCAAACATCAATTATTGGGAAAAAGGTGGAAAAAAACAAAAAAACAATGATGCATCAAAAGCTTGTGAAAACACAAGTCCTGTTGTAAACATTACATACAGAAAAAAGGGCCAAGCAAAATCAAAACAATGCTTCAAAAACGTCAAATCCTACTGCAAACACCAGTTGCTGAAATCTTGAGGAAATTGGAGGGCCACAGTTTTGTCTCTTTCTTTGAATGTTATAGCGACACAGACAGCGATAGAGACAGCGATAGAGCCGCTAGCTCTGGTTGTAGATGGACCAGAAGCTGATGCGCTGGTCTTTGGAGCCGGCGGCCAGGAGTCTCTTGGTGGGGTCGAGGTGGTCCGAGAAGGCCACGCTGAGCACCATGTCACTGTGGCACTTGAGCACGGCCAGGGGCTTGAGCCTCTTCCAGCCAAACAGGCGCACCTGGTGGTCCCAGCCGGCTGAGGCCAGCAGCCGCCCGTCCCCCCGCACGCACAGCTGGGACACGCCGGCGTTCAGCAGCTCCATGCTCTCCTGGTGCTGTGGAAAAGAGAGAGAGTGTCACACACACACGCACGCACGCACACGCACACACACACGCACAAGGAGTTTAAATCTTTTTTAATTTTTATTTTTATTTTCACCTCCCTGACTATTCCTGTGTTATTTGTGTCTTGAAATGTCCATGTGGGCATTTGTGTATTTGTGTATTTATGTAAGCTATTAGATACCTGAATTTTCCCCTGGGGATCAATAAAGTTACTTTACTCTACTCTACTCTACTCTACTCTATTCTACTCGATATGCAAACATACACACAACAAATAGACACCCACATACGCACATATAGGTGTGCTTTAGATTAACACACATCCACACACACAGACACACACGCTTGTGCACGCGCAGACACGCACGCACACATATACACACACACATACACAGAGTTCAGATCAATATGCAAACATATACACATCAACCAATAGACACCCACACACTCACACATAGACGTGTGCTCTAGAGCAGTGGTTCCCAACCTTTTTGTTCAGGGACCCATATTTTTATTATTGTAAGCTTTGGTAACCCAATCGCGCGAGCGTCCGCACGAGAGGGAATCACATGATACTCTGTTTCCTGCGAAAAATCATTAGTTATCATTTTATTGTCTTCAGTAAAATATAATAACTGTTTAATGTATCGCTTACATTTTGTTACTTCTATGCATATATTTATTCAACATGGGCTATATATGGTATTAAAATTAAACCCCTTAAAATCAAGAGGGCTTCGCGACCCACTGTGGACCTTTGGTTGGGTCCCGACCCATAGGTTGGGAACCACTGCTCTAGAGCAGTGGTTTTCAAATTGGGGGCCGGGGACCCCTGGGGGGCCGCGAAGGGGAGCTTAGGTGGGGCGCGGCAGGTTGGCAGGAAAAGCATAGTACAAAAATATATATTTAATCTAGACTGCATTCTCATAGAAAATAGTAAAAGTGGGCTTGCCCTTTGGGCCAGAGCTTAGCAGTTGTAGTAAAAATAACATAATCTAACTTAGCTAATGAATACTGAAGAGAAACTGTCAGAACCCTTAATTGGCAACACCTGTTCTGGTTGACCCACTAGGCCCAGCAACTAACTAATTAGTCCTCACAGCAAGCAGTGGTTGAGTATTCTACAGCAGAGTTCTAAAATAAAAAAAACCTGACAGTTACTCTTCAGTGTTCCATGCCTCCCTTAATTAGCCACACCTGTTCTGGTTCAACTTCTGTGTACTGACAGTTAGTGTTGTGCAGTAAAAACATATGTACACCAAAATAAACCAAAAATAATCTTAACAATATTCCCATTAACATTCCCGTTAAGAATACATTATAATAATCTATTGCATCTCTGACTGAACATTACTACTATTATTGTCAATTTATTATCTTATATAATCCCAGTGAGGCATTGACTAACAGACCTAGACTATGATTGTGAAAGGGGATGCAAAGAAAAATACTGTGGCATGACCCATGTAAGGGGGGCCTTGGCTGGAATATACCGGTATGTGGGGGGGCCTTGCGATGGTGAAGTTTGGGAACCCTTGGGAACCCCCCAGACACACACACACACACACACACACAGTTTAGATCGATATGCACACAAACATAACAAATAGACATTGACACACTCACACATAGAAGTGCAGTTTAGATAAAAACACACACACACAGGCACAGACACACAGACACAGACACACACATGACTTTAGATAAATATAAAAAAATCACACAACAAAAAATACTAGTAGTAGTAGTAGTAGTACTACTAGTTGTAGTAGAGTAGAGACATATAGTAGAACTACAGACACACAGAGGCAAACACACATGCACCCATGCACCCAGCCACCCAGATCGTCCGAGCTGGCTGTACATGTAAATCGCTTCCAGGATCAACACCAGCCAAAGAGGAAGCAAATGACAACATTTCACATTAAAATGTCTTTTAATACATTGCTTAAAAAAAGAATGTCTCAGTTCATGTTCTGTAAAAGTCATTTCATCATTTCCACGGGACATAATCGGACTCGATTAGCCTATCAGACACAGGATTACTGTAACCCCCCCTTTTTTCCGACAAATCACGACAAATAAATCCCACAAAACGTGTTCCTGATTATTATTATTATTAGCGTTGAATTATCGCCCAAAGTAATACCACTGATTAAAGTTTTTAAAAACCACGTTTCTGTGTGGTGGTGAGTACGAAAGAGGAAAGAAAGGAAAAAAAAAAAAAAACGAAAGGAGAGCGTCTTAAGCTGTTGCCTACAAATCAGCGGCTCTTGCTGATTGAGGCCCAAATGAAGGACTAAATAGCTGTTGAACCTGGCAGAGGAAACTTGCACTCGACTCCAGGGACTCAATCATCGGGCCTAAAACATTTAGGGCCCGGGAGAGGGGGACGAGCGAACCGGCGTTTGTCGAGCGACTATTTGGCTTGGGAG
>NC_085859.1:20863136-20905636 GCF_034702125.1 Engraulis encrasicolus
GGCCAGCCCAAGGAGCAGAGCCGGGTCCTTCAAAGGGGGAAAGGCAAGGGGAGTGAGAGAGGAAGAGCAATCGGCTGGCGTGCCGGGGCTCTGGCGTCGACGTAACGTAACACGCTCCGGCCGGGACCTGGCACGGAGGGCTGACTTCACGCCGCTCCACTGAAAAGAGCAATCATCACTTGTCCACTCGGCGCTCGTCGATTTGCGCGGAGGCAGGAGGTGTCTCCCTCTCTCTATCGCTCCTCCATTCTCTCCCTCTCTCCCCCTCCCTTTCTATCTCTCCCCTCTCCCTTTCACTCTCACTTCTTTTCCTTTGGTAGTTTTTGTACAACACCTCTCCACCCCCCTCCATCCCACCCTCACCCTTCTGACCGGCACACTACTACTACTGAGATTACGCCTCTTTTGTCACCTGCACTGTCAAAAATGCCAAGAAGGCATGCGTGTTTGCGTTTGTCAAAGAAAAGGT
This sequence comes from Engraulis encrasicolus, assembly GCF_034702125.1. Classification (NCBI taxonomy): domain Eukaryota; kingdom Metazoa; phylum Chordata; class Actinopteri; order Clupeiformes; family Engraulidae; genus Engraulis; species Engraulis encrasicolus. The sequence goes on from NC_085859.1 coordinate 20,863,606, forward strand.
GTGAAGACACAGATCAGGGAAGATGGACAGAAAAAGAAAAAGAAAATCAATTCAAGAATGTAGAGTAAAAAAAAAAGAAAGAAAGAAAAAAACGCCCCAAAAAACATCTGCGGGGCAATCTATGTGGGAGAGAAGGAGTGAAGAGCGAGAGGAGGTGATTGCTGCTGGATGTGCGGGGGCAGGTGGAGATAGAAGATAGAAGAATTTTTAAAAAATATTATTTTCCCCTTTCAAACCACTCAGCCCAGCCCAGCCCAGCCCACCTCATCCTCTACCCTGCCCCAATCCTCCCTACACTCCTTCACATCAAATTATCTCTCCATCGCAGTACGCACTGACCTGTGTGCGGCCGTGTTGACTGAGCAGGCATTCCTGATGGGGCTTAGACACTGAGCAGGTAAAAACTGCAAGGTGGACAGATGGACAGTCCATCGGACAGATGGCCAGTTACAAGGACATGTAATCACCCTGTGAGGTTCAGAAAATCCTGCCACACGTTTGTTACAGCAAGTTCACAAAATCAGCTGATCCTAATATGAACACCTCTTTAGGCATGTACATAAATGAGCTTGTTAGAGAACTCAGTTTATTAGAATAGATTAGTGTTTCTTAATGAGGCCCCACAGGGGTCATTGGGGAGCCCTAGGGGGGCGTTGAGAAGGATACGGCTGAGTGGGGTTGGGGCTTAGGTCCCATTGGGGGGCATTAGTGAATTTTATTTTTCAATTCTAAGGGGGAGAGATATGCTGAGGTCAAGGGGGCGTTTGTTGTTTGTTGTTGAGGACCACTGGAATAGGTGCACAAATAAAAAAATATATAAATATATTTTTAAATACTGCTTTGGGTCCGTTAGAAGCATTAGATTATTTAGAACAAAATTATACTTACAAGCTACTTCTACTACTACAAGTTTTTTGCACCATGTCCCAAAAAAGCCATTCTCCCTGTCTGGTAGAGGAAACCCAAACAGACAGTTTTAAAGGGACACTGTGCAGGAAATGGTCAACAAAGGTCTGCAACTATGCTGCTCATTGAAACTGGGCTGCCTATCGCCAAATTTGACATTTACATGAAAGTTTACATAGTAATAAACAAATATTTTCTAGTATGGTTCAAGTAGAGTCATTTTTGCAGCTAAAAATGGCTACTTAATGAAATTCAAAATGGCGGTCCATGGAGAAGATCCCCCTTTTCATGTATGAAAAGTGCAATTTTTCCAGTCATAATGAATACTTAGAATTTGATGGTGGTGGTATTCATGAAAAGTATTCATGAAAAATGTAACATTAGTGAATGGACAGTATGAATTCTGGAAATAAACAACAACAAAAAAATCTCAAACAGTGTCCCTTTAACAAGGTGGGCCTAACAGGAAACAGGTGACCATGAGACCATGGGTAGCTGCCCTCCTGGGTGCACGACGTGGAGGACCTCGGTTACATGTATGTGGATATTTCTAACACCAGATAAAAAAAAAAATCCTTAACATATTTTGACCCCCTTTTTAGCATTAACTACGGTTTTAGAAATATGTTTTTAATGAGCTAAAACTTTGTTTCTGTATTAAAAAGGGCCAAATAGATGCATTTACAAAAAATCCTACATCAATAATAATGTCATTAATAACGTGTGGAAATTTTTGAAAACTCATTGGTTTTGGCCCCTCATTAATTTACTTGTAAAGAGTTTTAAAACGTGGATTTCAAAATTCAGGTTTTTTTAGACAGGGCTATAACTAGAGATGCACCTGATCCTGATGTTTAGGATCCTGTCGGATACCGGATCCACTGCTTAAGATCCTGCCAGATCCGGAACCGGATACCGGATCCTACGAAAGGGTTGAAACACATAGTCTACTCGAACACGTGGGCCCTTTTTATTATGTTGGCTCAAACAATTTTTTAGACTCATTGGCTTACTGACAAACTGCCTGCAACGGACGATCCAAAGGGCCCTCACTCCATGCAGTGATTGGGGTTGTGAAAGACTGACTGAAAAGCCTAGGCTACAAGTGCTCTGCCACAAGCTAAATCAAACATCCTAATATCACATCATGAGCGAATAAAGCAAATTCATAGACAAGCTTCTTCACCGACCTTGGTGACGTGTACGCTTTTGCTTTGGTTGTGTTTGATCTGACATAGAGTTACACCAGTTTGTTTGTCTCAAGTGAGAGCTGTCAGAGAATATGGGTACATTTCATTATTATTAACTTCGCTGATGCCCTCCGTGGGGTAAACTATAAAGTTTCCCCACTTCTCCCCATTCAACATCCCGATTGCAGATGTGGAAAAAAATTACCATCAAATTGCACTGCGAGATTTTGAATAAAACTTCGGTCTTCAAGGGAAGACGAGAGTTAGGATAATTGAAAAACCCCTCGGACAAAACCTTTCCTCTTTCACGTTATTCATTATCCATCATAGTCTTATTGCAATGTATTGTACTTTAGTGTATTGTATTTATTACATGTACTGTATCGTAGTGAATCGTATATAGTTTAGTATGTAGCACCTATATTGTTTACTTACTTTATCTTACTGAACTTGCTCTTCTACGCTGCTTCTTTGCATCTGTGGGCTGTCCTGTCAATGTACTTAGTAGTGAAAACACAGAACTTCTACTTCTTTCCATGACGGACATTTCAACGCTAATCTCCCTGCAGCTTTCACTTGGACTTCCTCTCTCCAAATTAACTCTGCATCAGGACAACTCTCTTCAACCCTTTACCTTTCATGCACTAAAGTTACTCGCAGGACAATTATTTCTCTCTTCACACAGTCATTTTAACTTTCAGTTACATCTCATCAAACGGTATAACAGTATGGAGAGAAAGGTCCCCAAGTGAAGCTATATAACATGAGCTTATAACTAGAGATCTAAGAAATCCTCCTGCCACTTTCACTTGGACTTCCTTTCTCCATATTAACTCTGCATCAGGACAACTCTCTCTCCTTGCCTTGGTACGCCTTCTATTCAAGGAAATCTTCCATGGATTTGTAAGCCAGGAAAAGTATATTAACTAAATGGTCCTAAATGTATCCTTTCCCAGCTCAAACCCTCATTTTTTTTTAGAAAACAATATACAACAAAATCTGTGAAAAGCGAGAAATGTTAGTGAGGGACAATGATGAAGCAAGAAATGTGTGTGTGTGCGCGCGCACACATATGCTCGTGTGACAGTGTGTACAGTCCACAGGCATAGGGAAGGATGGGAGAGGAAATGGAGGGAGGCAGGGGGAGAGGCAGAGGAGAGGAAAGGGAGGGAGGGAGGGGGAGAGGCGGAGGAGAGGAAAGGGAGGGAGGGGGAGAGGCGGAGGAGGGAAAGTGGATGTGCTCACTGGGGCCTCTACAGCACTTCCAGCTCCTGTGGCTTTATAGTCGGCTCCCGCAGCGTCCTTGTTGCAGGCGGCCCTCCTGTTTGCTTAGCGGACTCCAAGATGGCTGCCGTTTATGAGCTCCCAATGGGCTGCTTGTGCACATCAACGTCACACAGCGTCCTACAGCAGCCAGTAGCCTCCCACTGACACCACAGCCACCACCCGCCACCCAGCTTAAAGTCACACTTGACGGCCCAACACAATGCCACACGCACTGATTCACTTATTTACAGGCGCACACACACACACTTATACAAGTACACTTGCACATGCACACATAGATTTGCTCACACAAAGATTTGTTCTCTCTCACACACACACACACACACACACACACACACGCGCGCGCGCGTGCGCTCCCGCGCACACACACACACACACACACACACACACACACACACACACACACACACACACACACACACACACACACACACACACACACACACACACAGACACGCGCACGCACGCACACACACACACACACACACACAGTGAAAGGGCTGTGGGAAGAGCAAGGGCTGTCTGTCTGGGCGTCACACTGCACTGCACACTGAGATAATTTAGAAGCCCCCGCTGGCTCCTGCTCCAGCTGCTTTCCCACCTCTGTCCTCGACTGGCCCATGCACGCACGCACGCACACACACGAACGCACAAGGATGCGCAAACACAAACACATGAATACACACATATAGGAATACACACAGACAAACGCGCGCACACACACAAGTTCTGCATTCACAAAATAAAACAAATAAACCCTGCACCACTGCTGCTGCCTCTTTTTCACAACATTGTAGACAAAACCCGAAAAAAAAAGTCTGAATATTTTTCCAGTAAGAAGGCACACATATTTCCTGCTTAAAAAAGGGGTGGAAGGAGATGGGGAGAGGAAAAGCAAGGGATAGAGAAAGAGAAGAGAGAGGACAGGGAGAAAGATGGGAAGAGAGAAGAGAGGAGGAGAGAGGAGAAGAAATTAGAGAAAGGAGGAGAGAGAGGAGAAAGGGAAGACAGGAGAGAGGAGGGAAAGAGTAGAAGAAAGATAAGAAGTGAGAGAGGAGAGGAGAGCAGAGAAGAGGGGAGGAGAGAGACGAGAAAGGACAAAGGAGAAGGTTGAGGAGAGGAGATGAGAAAGGGATGCCAGAGGAGAGAGGAGGAGAGAAAGAGTTGAAGAGAGGAGAGAACAGGAGAGAAGAGAGAAAGAGGAGAAGACAAGAGAAGGGAAAGGAGAGGAGAGAAAGGGCAAAAAAAGAGAGAGGAGAGGAGGAGAAAAAGGCTAAGGCTATGGGAGAGAAATATCGAGGAGGTTTGCGAATATTTCTAATTCATCCGTTCATTTGTAAAAGGCGCTGGAAAGAATAACACCCCCAGTCGGAGCCCAGAAGCAGTATATCAGACTCTGAACGCGCTGAATTGGCCGCTGTCTGTGTGTGTGTGTGTGTTTTGCGTGTGTGTGTGTGTAAAAATGGCCGAGGCAACAGAAACTGACACAACATACGGAGCTCAATGAGGCGTACCCCTTCAGATGCGCTTGGCTGTTACACCAGATGATGTATAGCGCAGTTGCAGGGTACATTTGTTTCTTTTTTTGTGGTTGGAAGAGGGATTTTTTTCTTTAAAAAGATTATTACTCGGAATCTGTGAGTGCAAATACTGTTCTACGAGAGAGAGGGCGGGGGTGAGAATGAGTACATTTGTGTTTGTATTCGTGTGTGTGTGTGTGTGTGTGTGTGTGTGTGTGTGTGTGTGTGTGTGTGTGTGTGTGTGTGTGTGTGTGTGTGTGTGTGTGTGTGTGTGTGTGTGTTTTGCCAAGGGTTGGGGGCATGGTGGGAAGCCTGGCTTCTGTGCCAGCATTCTGGAAAACAGGAGTGTGTGGGCAAGCTAAAAGTAGGGCCTGCTGCGGCAACTCAGCCAGGTCGCGATTTTTAGTGTCGTTTTTCCTTTTTTTGGGGGGAGGCCCTTCTTTTTTTCTGGTGAGGTTGTGGAACAGAGAGGGGAAAATGAAAGCAGTGAAGTTGTCTAATTTATGGGAGACTGGGGTACTATGTTCACCAAGGGGGTCATACCCACAAAGTCTATGGTAGTAGGTAGGTGGTTTAAGCACTATGACATGCTTATGATATTAACTTTATTCGACCCGAACTGAAAAAAAGGCAACATTTATTTCTCTACATTTCTGTCCAACCTTGTTAGCTTGCACTCTTAAGGGCACTTGAGACTGCTAACTACTATTTATCTCTACGTTTGAATGAGCGGACGGACCACCATGCTGTGAGGGACTTGTCCCATGTCACTTGAAGCTCATAAACCACAGCTGATTTTCTCAGTGAGTGCTTCTGTTTAAGATCCACTGTAGTCACATTATGTCAGCGCTTTGAAACGTTTTGAGGAAATTGGACACTGAGTCAGACACACTGAGCTATACATCATGTCTTTTTCCTTCACAGTCCACCAGCTTAAGCTAGGAATAAGGCCAAGAACAGGACAGAATATTCAGACTAGGTAGTTAAAAGCCAGCCTAGCATTGCCTTGCCAGACATGTCCTTGTCCAAAACTTTTTTTTCCCAAAGTTACGTCTGGGCCAGGTAACGTCTGTTTTCCAGACAATTGGCTAATCAGTGATCAGGGGACAGACGAAAGGGATGGGGACACATTTCAAACTTCAACGGAGTTCACTCCTCCCTCTAGCAACTGTTTGTTTCTCATATTGGCCGTACCGTACCCTCTGTGAGAATGAAATTAGTAATCTAGGGTAGTGCCAGTGCTCTGTTGCAATGGTAGCCATTCATTTTGTGTAATGTGATTCCGTCTGAATTGAAAAAAAGATTGTGACACAAAGGAAAACATTTCATGTGATTCATACCACTCTGTTTTTTTGTTGCCAATGTTACAATTGTAATAGGCACCTCGTCTTGGACCTAGGGGTGGAACGGTTCACAAAATTCACGGTTCGGTTCATATCACGGTATCAAGGTCACGGTTTTCGGTTCTCTACGGTTCTTTTTTTCAGTTCATGATAAATGGTGCACTGGGAATATTAAACCATATTTATATAACTGCAATTATAAAGTGATGATGTGCAAGTTGAATCAGCTGTTGTCAACTGATGTGCGCTGTCCAAATGCCCTCTTTCAAGTGGCTAATAGAATCAGACTTAGCACTAAATATCCTACATATGGTTTGTATAGGCTTATAATGTGAAAATGGTGTGATTTTAATTGTGTCATCCTCTGATTGCTCTTATATCTTAATGTGTTAATCAGAGAGACTGGATAAGATACTCCTAGAATCTCTGTTTTACATATTTGTCTGGGCAGTACAAGAATTGCGGTTTGCCACGGACTGCATTTCACGGTTCGGTATGGTGTGTGAATTGTACGGTTTCGGTTTTCGGTTCGGTTTGTACCATCCCTACTTGGCACATATGGCAGCATCCACACAGTAGTAGTAGTACAGTAGTAGTAGTAGTGTCAGTAGTAGCAGCTTTAATTAAACACTTTACAGATATTTAACACTCACAGAAAAGTATGTAATTTACCTGTAGGTTATCTTGGCCTTCCAGTGCCCAATACTGAATAATGTCCTAATCAGAAATAGAGGGCCTTGCTTTCAGCTTTCAAAGACACATGACATCCTCATACACCTACCACCAGAGCATGTAACTTACGTACCTGTAGGTTCTGTTGGCCGTCCAGTGTCCATGACTTGATGATGTTCTCAGCCGAACCGGAGACGCCACGCTGTCGGCAGGGGTCAAAGGCCATGCACATGACGGGCTCGGAGTGCACGCTCAAGGAGCTGAGGGGGCGTCCCAGGGACACGTCCCACAGGACCAGCGAGCCGTCCTCATAGCCGGCCACCAGGAGGGGACCCTGCCCGGAGTCTGGCTGAGGAGAGAGGACAGAAGACCTTCAAGTCCCTCCATGGTCTGGCACCCCACTACCTCACAGACCTCCTTCACCCCTATGACCCCTCAAGATCCCTGCTTGTCCTCTTCCAAGGGCCAGCTGATCGTCCCTCGTACCAGGCTCAAGGCCACCAGTGACAGAGCCTTCCATGTTGCTGCTCCCATTCTTTGGAACAATCTGCCTGACCACATCCAGAATGCCCCTTCACTGGCCATGTTTAAGCAACATTTAAGCCACCTGTGTTGAAAGGAAATTGTGGCAGGGTTTTTAATTTCTGGAACTGGAATTGACACCTCTGGAAGACACAAACATCTCAATGCTCCTCACCCTTAACATATCACTTTCTGTGTTTTGTTTTGTTTTTTTGGGGCTTTTATGCCTTTATTTGACAGGACAGTGTGAGATGGAGACAGGAACCAGTGGGACAGAGAGACGGGGAGGATCGGGAAATGACCCCAGCCGGACTCGAACTCGGGTCCCCGTGGGCATGCAAGCCCAAATGTGGGGGGCTTAGCGCGCTGCGCCACAGTGTCACTTTCATATGAATTTAAACATGTCACTTTCATATGAATTCAAGCAACAGGTGAGAAATAATTTTGTGCTTTTAAATTTGACAAGTGTGATGTGAGAGAATTGACCAGTTGAGACAAAGAGAATGTACAAGACTGTAAAACTGGCAACATTTCGATTTCAAGTTCAACTCCCAAGCCATTAGGGCAATGGATGTTGTCATAATATTCTGCCTAGTCCCGTAAATAAAAGTTCTATCATCCAACCCTATGAATAAATATTGGAAAATATACATTTGTAAGCAAATCATTGCCCTCTCTACCAGTATTCTTATTTGTGCCATATAACTGCAGTAGGATTGAGGATGTCAGCTTCACAAAACAGATACCAAAGAGATAGAGACAGTTCTCAATACACACAGTGCGTCAACGGGGGAAATAACAACTGAAAATGAGCGAGAAATGACAAAGACCAGAGCAGAAAACTGAAAGAAAAAAACATCTGATTGAAAAAAGGAAGTAGGACAGATAAAGGAAAAGACAAAGACAGAATACCAAGAACAGCCACAGAAGCCTCAGAGCAGAGGTTATCAGAGCCAGTGAATGACAAGGGTGAAGGGGGGTAGGGGATGATGGGAGGAAGGGAGTGAGCGAGAAAAGGAGATGCAACAGAGGGAGGAAGAGAAGAAGGAAGAAGAGAGAGGGATGGAGGGAGTGGATAGAGAGAGAAAGGGAGGGAGGGAGGGAGAGAGGGAGAGGACAGAGAAGGAGAGTGATAGATATTAGAGAGAGAGAGAGAGAGAGAGAGAGAGAGAGAGAGAGAGAGAAAGAGGGAGAGAGAGAGAGAGATAGAGGGAGGGTGACTGAGAGAGGGATAGGCAGGGAGCGAGGGAGTGAGAGAGAGAGGGAGAGAGAGAGAGAGAGAGAGAAGTGGCGGAGCAGGGGTTATCTAGGAGAGAGCTCAGCGCCACACTCTGTGTTCCATTAATCAGCCTTGCTGCTGCTGCTCTGGCAGCCTATTACGCCGCTCGTCACTTTGCTCCTCATCTGTACGGCTCACCACGCATGCATCCCCTACTCATGCTGCTCCCTCTCTCTCTCTCTCTCTCTCCCTCTCTCTCTCTCTCTCTCTCCCTCTCTCTCTCTCTCTCTCTCTCTCTCCCTCTGTCTCGCTCGCTATTTTGCTCTCTCTCGTGTCCGGTCTTCTGCCCTGTCTCCTTTCATCCCTACCCCTTTCTTTCTCACACAAACAGTTATCCTAATATACAAACACCCCAAACAGCTCTCAGAATACACATATTCAAGGGCTTCTCTGCAGGCAAATACACATACGCCACCACAAAGTATGCAAATGGGAAAACACATACACAACCATACTGTCACTCCAATGCACATGTCCTGTACATACACAAACACCTACAGCACATCCGATGAAAATGGGTAGGACTTTGATGTTAAAGCATCTGATGCCAGATGCGGCAATATTGAAAGTTGCCCATCTTAAAAGCGCTGACCTGCCAAAGTTAATCAATTCATGTACCTTTTATGGAGTGTTACCACACCAAATTTGGTTCAAATCCATCCACCCATTCAAGAGTTACCGTGCTAACAATAAGATGTGTTGGACGGACAGACAGACAGACGCACAGCACACAGCAGGATGACCAGACCACAGTATACCTGTGAGGAGTGAGGCATAAAATGCACGCAGCCATATAAAAATATAGAAATGAAAAAGTGCACTGCAAAGACAGACAGACAGACGCCGAGAAATGAAAGGGCCATCTCACACTAATATGACCATGCTCTCCATAATATGGCCATGCTCTCCACGTCTGAAGAAGGGGTAAAACTCGAAATGTCACGAAAAAATAAAACATTGGGAGCTAAAGAAATCCTGGTTGTGCAGCGGACTTTTTCTCAAAATCATGCTCTCCATAACACAGTGAATAGGACAATGCTGCAACAGTTGCACAATGAAGTGAAAAAAGAACGGGGGACAGGTTTGAGCTCATCAAGCCGTGTATGTAAATGCATACAAATCAAGGGTCACCGCGACAATAAATTGTGAGACGTGGCCACTGTGCACACACACACTTGTTTCCATACAAACACGTAAGCACACCCTGGCCCAAACAGGCACGTACGGCCAGTGGCCAAGGAGGCACGTTATTGTGCAAACAAACAAGAGATCTGGAGCGCCACGTCTCAATATTGTCTCATAAACAGGCCACAGACCTGAACCACAGCAATGGCACCAGACACTTACGCACCATACACAAACAACCCTACCGGATTAAATAAATACATACACAAAGACAGTTGGTGGTATACACTCAACCTCACTCAATCGTCCCTGCCAAGATTTGACTTTGCAAAATTTAAGAGGAGATTTTCAGAGGTCACAGACAAATATGCTGAAGTGGCAGTTACGCAAAGTGGTCAGGTGGGACCCTGTACATTATGATGGCAACAAACCACACATGCAAAAACACACCACCATTGCATGCATGTCATTGCATATCACCAATACCTCTTAATGGCACACAGAGCCATAGAGACAGACAGAAACACAGACAAACAGACAAACACGCACATACACTCTTCCCAACCTGGCAATACTTGAGTTGGGAGATCTGAGAGCGCGGAGAAGGCAGCTACCAGACATTTCGACTTGATCGTTAGTGAAGCAATTGGGGCCTTGCAAATGATGGGGAGATACCCGGGGAAAGTTTGGCAACCCCTTTGTTAACTCAGACCACCACTCCAATGCAAATACACTCCGATCACTAAATCTGTCATTGTGTACATAGACGACTGCCTACCGCTTGATGCTTCAAAGCCGTACATCCACTTTTTCATTCACACGCACACAACAGTGCCATAGAGACACATGCAAACACACAGCAAACAAACACACAGCTCTCTGTCTCCGTCTGTCTGTCTGTCTGTCTCCCTGTCTCTGTCTGTCTGTCTGTCTCTCGCACGCACGCACGCACGCACGCACGCACGCACACACACTCACACTCACACTCACACTCTGTGTCCTGATATACTCCCAGGGCTAATGCTGCAGCGGCAGCGCCTGTGTTGTGGTTGTGCTCTCCTTCACAGAGCTGGGCTGGGGCTGGTGAGGTGAGAGAGAGAACAACGGCGGCATGTGGATGTCTGTAGGTGAATAAGGGAGGGAGGGAGGGAGGGGGAAAGTCCTTGCTGGAAGGGTATCCTGCCTGTCGATGTAATCTACCCCATCGAGCTGCCCTACACACTGCTCCTGGATCAGAGATTACCACACCTCACAATATCATGACTTTGTATTCAATGTCTTACAAAAACGCAAATCAGAATATCCTCACACATCAGGATATTGACAGGGGAATGATGACGTTTTACTCAATGTCTCACAAAAACGGAAATGTAAAAATTACCCTGTCAATGATGATTGGGGATTTACTCAATGTCTCACAAAAACGGAAATGTAAAAATCCTCACACATCAGGATACCGAAAGGGGAAAATCCCCCAAAAAGCCTCTCTGACCTGCTTGACAGCAGTGGTTAAGGGTAGTGCTATTTCATTACCCGGCTACTACTACTAGCTGATTTCACAACGGTCCACTGCAGCACATATCGTCAGAGGGCCGGGAAGAGCCCAGGTAGCAAACAGGCAGTGCAGGCAGGCAAGGGCCTCGTAAATCACATTAAGCAGATAGCGCGGGGAAAACACGAAGGTGAGCTGATAAAAAAGCGCGCAGGGCGCCATATATCAGCCGCGGCGCTGCAGGGGCCCTCACACTCTGGCAGGGTGAAGATTTACAGTGGAAGAGGAGGAGCGCTACCCCACACCCCCCGCACCACTACCACACACACACACACACTGATGTACGCATGCAGACACACACGGACACAAGCACTCGTGCATACAGGCACATAAACTTGCGCACGCACGCAGCCATGCACGCACGCAGCCATGCACACGCACGCGCACGCACGCACGCACGCACGCACGCACGCACGCACGCACACACACACACACATACAGACACACACACACACACACACACACACACACACACACACACACCCCATATCCTCCTGCCACTCCACTCTTCCCTCTCTGCTGTCCCTCCTGTAGGCTACATATTTACTCTCAGCACATAGGGCCTCAGGACACCTGGCATTGGCTTGAGAGACAGTAGCCAGGCTGAGTACCAAAACATTTGCTCTCTTTATAACCCTGAACCTGAACATCTACGCTCGTTTCTTTCAGGAGTACGATTTCATGAACCTAATAAACAACTAAACACCACCCCATCTTCTCTCCCCCCCGCTCCTCCTCTGACTTCTCTGAAGGCTCCACCTTTACTCAGCTCTGTGGGCCTCAGGACTCCTGAATGGAATGGCTTGAGGCAGTAGCAGGGCTTACAGTTCAAAACATTGTAATTGGCCACCTTTATAATCCTGACACTGAACATTCAAGCTAGTTTCCTCTTGGAATAGGATTTGAGGAATTTAAAGGTGCACTGTGCATTATTTTTGTTTAGCAGTTTAGTTCCAGAATACTTAAAATTTGATGGTGGTGGTGAGAAATTGTGAAAAAGGTAACATTTGTAAATGGGCTGCATGAATTCTGAAAATAAACTACTAAACGTATGGTTTGAGGCTGCACTAGGGCTGATAATATCAAAACCAAACCCAGAGTCTTCACATTTACCACCTTTACAACTTCTGAACGTCTAACTACCTATTATGTAGACTAACAGCTGATAAACGTAACCTAATAACTCAATATTCTTGGAGCAGCAGACCAATGTGCTCAGTACCTGAAAAGAGTTTAGATGCAAAACCCCCTAACTCCATTTCTGAAAACCTGCACTTCTATATTTTTGAGAACCCTGTTGTTGGTTTGGTTTACATTCATGTACTTGATAATACATATAAATAGTATATTACGTAAATTAAAAAAAAATGCAATTTTGATAGCTTTGAATTAAATAAAAATGAATTAAGATTATTTTCTGAAAAGGCACTTAGGGGGTTTTGCATCTGAACTCTTCAATATTATTAAATATCAACCCTAGTAGCTCCTGTCCTATGACAGTGAACTACAGTGTGAAATGTAAATGAAACATGCAACAAGTTGATGAAGAGAAAGGGGCGTTAGTTGCGCGCAAGGAGAGCAAGCAGTTGGTTGCTTATTAAACTATTTTTTTTAATTTATTTTTTAAGGGACTCCAACCACCAAGCCTTGTAGTGCAGCTTCTAAGCAGACTTTGGGATCGTGCTCACTGTGCTGTGGCTTTGGCACGTAGGGGCCAAGTGAAGGGGTTTTTACAAATCGTCTGCCCTGCAGCCAGTGAGCGTGCTCCGGAGTAAGGGAAGAAAAAAAAAAGCATTCTTTCCTGATTCGTAAGGGCCAAGCGAAGCGCTGAGGGGCCCAAACTACACCTCCAACTGTCAATCTACAGCCCCTCCACCCCACCTGCTTGTCTCTTCAGGTCATTCCCACACCCGACATGACACCCCATCCCTACACTCTGCTCTAACAAATTATACACAGAATCATATGCCGACGACCATCCGCGCACAGCCAGCACAGCCATATACACACCGCCATGCAGCGAAAACAAATAACAACATGCTCGAATCACACTGCGCAGACAGTTGTTAAGCATTACCGTCTGGTGACCTCGCCGGCCCCTGCACTTCAGCTAAGTGTAGGAGCTCCCTGATTGATGATGTCACAGGTCGGAGGTCACGGAACCCTGGGTAGACATGTTATTCATTATATCCTCCGTAGGGCTCTTCTAATACGCGAGTGCGATTCACTTGAACGAGAGAGGAGCTCGCGCCTCCAGAAACAGATTCATCACGGCACAGCTGGGCTGGGCAAAGGAGGGCAGCGCTGGACCATGTGACCCGAGATGAGATCTCTTCTGCTGGATAGCTGTACTGTGGAAGAGGCACTGGAGCACTTCCATACTAAAAAACACATGGCAGTAACTATGCAAAAACTAGCACTGATGATGAAAATGTCTTCAAAGTCATACTACTCATTCCACCATGTTGCTCTGCATATAATAGTAACGATGCCATTACATTACATACATGGAAGACTTTTAGGAAGAAACCAGATGTTAGTCACAAGAGGTATGTTAAATAAAGTCAACCAATTGCCAGTCTAAGCTCAGTGTTAACAGACTATGTAGCTACTGTGTTTTGGCTTTGTTGGGCAAAAAAGTGGCCTGAACTCAGTGATGATACTCAGTGCTAATCCAGAGGAGGGGGAGGGTAAAAGGCTCTGGCGCTGTCTTCAGCAGGATCTTCCCAGCACTGTTCGCCCTCTCTTTCCCCCAGCTGTGGTCTTGGGTTGAGGCTATAGCCTGGGCATATCAGTGTGTGGTTTTGGGGTGTGTGTATAGTTTGGTGTGTGTGTGCGTGCATGTGTGCGTGTTTGTCCATGATTTGGTGTGTGCGTGTGTGTCCATGATTTGGTGTGCGCGTGCGTGCGTGTCCATGATTTGGTGTGTGTGCACGTGCGCAAGTGTCCATGATTTGGCGTGTGTGTGTGTGTGTGTGTGTGTGTGTGTGTGTGTGCGTGCATGTGTGCGTGTGTGTCCATGATTTGGTGTGTGCGTGTGTGTCCATAATTTGGTGTGCGCGTGCGTGCGCGCGTGTCCATGATTTGGTGTTTGTGCGCGTGCGCACGTGTCCATGATTTGGTGTGTGTGTGTGTATGTGTGTGTGTGTGTGTGTGTGTGTGTGTGTGTGTGTGTGCGTGCATGTGTGCGTGTTTGTCCATGATTTGGTGTGTGCGTGTGTGTCCATGATTTGGTGTGCGCATGCGCACGTGTCCATGATTTGGTGTGTCTGTGTGTGTGTGTGTGTGTGTGTGTGTGTGTGTGTGTGTGTGTGTGTGTGTGTGTGTGTGTGTGTGCGCGCGAACGGGCAGGAACTGAGGAACAGTGTGGGCCCCATCACATGCCATGAGCGATGCATGAGGACCGTGACTCGTAGTGAGGACGTAGCCTGCTGCTGGACGATGACGATGATGATTTTAAACACACACACACACACACACACACACACACACACACACACACACACACACACACACACACACACACACGGGTGACAGCTCTCAGTCGGGGCACACCAGAATCCAGCTGTGTGGAGTTTCAGACTGCTGTCCGAGATACCTCAGGCCGGTGGAGCGAAGCGAAGCGATGGGAACAACAACAACGACAAACGACGACGAATGGCAAGCAAGCAAGCAAGCAAAACCAGCTCCAGGGCCATTAGTAACATGCATGCACATAAGGAACCAATCGCAGGCCAGGGCTGCGTGATGATGTCATGCCCGGCGGGCGATGAGCTGAGAGTGATGGATATCTGTATAGGAACATTTCCTTCTCGCTGCCAGCCTCCTGTTCATGTTAAAAGCCTCGCACATCATACATCACCAGGGCCAGGGCCTTCTCTCTGAGCTCAAGAGCTCCTCCAGTACAGTCCCTCTCAAACTGGGGTCCGGGGACACCTGGGGATCTGTGAGGCATTGGCAGGGGGTCTGTGAGAAAAACCTACAGGGCAATACCTACATGAAAATGCTACAGAACCATATTCTACTGTCAGGGAAACACTGTTGCAATAAAATAATGTGCTTCTCCATAGGCCCCACTTTTGCGACAAAATGACTATGAAATGATTTTCATTAAATTGAGTATAAGGAAAATTGTGGTGACTGTAATTTGAGGTGCGATTATGAGGGAGTTCTTGCAAACCTTTCTACTCCATCAGGGGTCCCCTGTCCAAAAAAAGTTTGAGAACCACTGATCTAGATCAAACACATGGAGATGGCTCCTACGTTTCCTTGTCACTCTGGGTTTGACCAATCAGAAGGCAAAGGGGCTATTCCCTAAACCTTACCAGAATGCACTCCGCATTCTCCGCTTTGGGGTGGAGAGGTCTGACATGATGACGGACAGCGGCGAAACTGAATGAAAGACTGAGTGAAGAGAGTGGAACGTGGAACATAAGTGTCGCATGAAATATACCATAAAAAGAAAGAGAGAGAGAGAGAGAGAGAGAGAGAGAGAGAGAGAGAGAGAGAGAGAGCGCAAGAGAGATGTGAAAGACAAAGAAGTGAAAGAAAGCGTTACTTAATATGGCATTTAATTCTTTCCAAAAGGCCAGGCCCGAAAAAAAAATCTCCTTGAAGCTTGCCAATAAATCTGTTCGCAGATCTCTGTCGACATGACAAAAGACTCCCTGGCTCAAAGTCATTGAGGCATGGGGCGGGCGGTGGGCAGAGTGAGTCGGATGGAGAGAGACAGAGACTGACGGAGACACAGAGAGAGACAGAGGGAAAGAGACACAGAGAGAGAGAGAGATAGAGAGAGAGAGAGAGACATAGAGAGACAGAAAAGTTTAAGAAGGAAAGATGAGGTGAGAGAGAGAGAAGAGAGAGCGAAAGACAGAGAGAGACAGAGAGAGAGAGCTGCTTTTGGTGGGTGGGCCAGAGCAATATTTCAGTGTCTTCTCCTCTTTCTGCACTTCCTCTCCCCTGCTGTGCATGAGGTTGGGCAAGCAGCAGGCTTCACCAGCGGGGAGCGTGTCCATAACCAGGCAACTGTCTCCTGATTGATTGACATCTCGAGCGAGGTGTGTGTGTGTGTGTGTGTGTGGGGGGGTGGGGGGGTGGAAGATGCAAGCTGGTGTGTGTGTGTGTGTGTGTGTGTGTGTGTGTGTGTGTGAGAGGGTGTGTGTGTGTGTGTGTGTGTGTGTGTGTGTGTGTGTGTGTGTGGTGTGGTGTGGGGTATGGGAATATGCTCTGAGGATGGTTTCCTCACCCAGCCAGGCATGCTTCGCACATTTAACGCCTTCACACACAGGCACACTGGACTGCTTTCACACACACACACACACACACACACACACACACACACACACACACACACACACACACACACACACACACACACACACACACACACACACACACACACACACACACACACACACACACTGGGTGGGTTCGGCTCTTGTGGCTTTTCTGCATTTTTACTGTGCAGCAGCAGCTTTCTGCACCGCACGCTGACAGTAACAGATCACTCTGGTCGCACCATTAAAGGATCCAGTTTGAAGTGATTTAGAACCACCTGGGCCCCGCCGCTTTGATGTCGGAGGCCGTCGTTCTGCCACAGCTTGCTATTAATATTGTGTAAAAAACGTTATTAATCGCTTCGCTGGCAATTATGATCAAAACCGCCCCGGTCTTCACAAGGCAGCCCCATCAAAACAAAGCAAGACCAAAAAAAATGATCATCATGACGCGTGGGGAGACTTTTTTGTAGGCAAACAAACACTGTAACAGAATCCGTCTTGTCGATTTTATATAAATAAAAACGTATATGAATATAATATTACTCAACAGTGTCAACCTATAAAATGACACAGCCCACACAGAATGCCCCAACCACTTCTGATGCCAGTCACCATCAAAACATAGACAAGAACGGTCACCCTGTTGTCAAATGACCACAATTCATGTCAATTTAACGAGGGGGAAAATTGTAACATGAGACACTCACAACAACACACACACA
This sequence comes from Engraulis encrasicolus, assembly GCF_034702125.1. Classification (NCBI taxonomy): domain Eukaryota; kingdom Metazoa; phylum Chordata; class Actinopteri; order Clupeiformes; family Engraulidae; genus Engraulis; species Engraulis encrasicolus. Next base: position 20,881,006 of record NC_085859.1, read on the forward strand.
CACACAAAAAAAACATATTAATTAAGCATGAAAATAATTACAGGCTATAAATGGTTCCCATAGCCACGGAGCGAAGACGCAGGAGCATAGCCTCGGAGGGTGCCGACTGAGCAAAAAAAAAAAAAAAATCAATCCTCTGACAGTGTTTACAAAACACCGGGGTGGGCTCTTGGATGCCATCACTGGCTGCAGGCTGATGAACAGCCCCCTTTCTAATTACAGAGCTCTGGTCCAACCACGCCAAATTGACAAACACCTCGGTGGAAAAGGGGGATGGGGATGCGGGGAATAAATTAATAACCCAGGACAGGTTAGGTCGTAAATCTACCAACCTCCACCTTGCCCAGATTCGTCGGACGGATAGAGCAGGCCCTGCTCAGGTACAGCCACCTGCCAAAGCGGCTCATGACAATGTCTAATAACAAGCGCCATATTTTAACACATCACATGTGCCAATTCAATTCCTTCCTGAGCCAAACGGTGGAGAAATTCTTATTTTTTTATGATAAGGTAGCTAGGATGGTGAAAGTTCAGATCAGGTGTCTTGCTTTGAGTTCAACGAGTTGCGTTAGATAAGGGAAATGATCGTTTTAGGATGTAGAATGTTTGTATGCATGCATGATGGGCGCAAATATGCTTGATCTGGTTGATGTCTGTATGCATGCAAATGTGTGCACTGTGCAATATGATTGATAAATATGTATTATGTGTACATTGCTTGATACACTGCATTTTTGTCAGGTTCAATCACAATCAATTCAATAATAATCTATTTTATGTTGGCTGTAAACTTGTTTGATGGTGGTGGAAACAAATTTCCCCTTGGGACAATAAAGGCAATCTAATCTAATCTAATCTAATCTAATCTACTCTACGTTGGTGGGATACTGTCCTCTTACCTGCCACATCTTCAGGCACATGACCATGCCCAGCTTCTTGTCTGGCTTCAGGGATGCCACAGGCACCTTGCTGGAGAACTCTATGACCTTCACCTGGGGAGAGAAGAGGAACAACCCCCAAGGCAATGGCAGATCAAAAATGTGCAAACAAAGCAGTGCCTTTGTTATTGTATAACATTTACCAAGCAGGAAAAATATGTTGTCGACTCAAGTCACGCTCAGTTCCTTCCTAACCTTTAAAAGTGTGCCATCACTTGAACGCGATGGGAATTCAGGGAACACGGACATCCTAAGAATGAAGGCCAACCATAGAATCTGATGTAGACTTATCTTAGAATCTTACAAGTTTTAGAAGTTATACAGAATATGAAAATCATCACACCTTTAAAGGCATGTGGATAACGACACAGAGCGAGTTAACAAGTCTGTGGTTATTTACATTTGCATGCTAAATGCCATCACAAGCCCTTTATTATCACACCATCCATTGGCAGCTCTATCTGAATGTGGTGACAGACTGAAGTTGCTTCAAAGGACACTATTTAGACATGGTGAAAAATAAGTACACCGTCACAAAGAGAGAGAAAAAACAGCTCATTCTCTAAGTTTGTTCATTAGCGTCTATAATTAAGTGAACACAACAAAGTGCACAAAGTACTCTACACACAGGGAATATCCTCAACACAACACAAAACTGGTGCCAAGCCCTTATCCATTTGTGACGCTGGTCCTTCCATGAAGAAATCGTCCCACTGCAAACCTATTGGCTGCTGTTTTCTCTTCAAAGGCTTTTTTGCTTGCTCTTTGTATTTTGATTAGTCAAGTAAGGACTTGTTTCGCTCGATTTGACACAGAGCCTGATATTACTCAATAACTCCGGAGCTCGTAAAACACACCAAGCAGCAATAAAGGCTTTTCCTGTGACAAGCGCTTTAAAACGCGCTACGAGCCCGCTTGACAAGCTGTGTCCGTTGCTGCTCCACAGCCTGTAATCAGTTCGAATATAAAACAAACACGCTGACCTATTTCCCTGAAGACGCTGGCAAACATGAAATACACACAAGTACAGTGATGCCCACGAGGCAAACCGAATGCCAAACAATTTAAGGAGTCCTCCTGCCTGATTGAGAGCCTCTCCTCTGCTGATCGAAATAGATCCTGATTAGGCGGCAGGGTTGCCAGATGTGACAGATGTACAATAAATGCTCAAAAAAACATCTGAAGGTACTACATTTCTACTCAATTTGAACTGAATTCTATTGATTTCTATATCCTTACATTTACAGAAAAACCCAATATAGCTTTCTACCCGCAGACAGTCATCCTAAACAGCACAATTGGTGGGGGAAACCACCCAATCTGGCAACGCTGTTGGTGAAAGTGTGGGTCTCCTCATAGGGCAGTTTGTATTTTAGCGGGGCACCACATCTGTGCTCTATGTTTACCAGTATTGGCACCAAACAAAGCTGGCATTGAGACATTCAGAGCCCCAAGGAAGGAGTCCGCTCTACTTGTGCGGGACCACTTGAAGGTCATAAATGAGGTTGTATGGTGAATGGGGTAAAATCGACTTAGTGGAAACAACCTTTAGAAAGGGATATATATTAAATACGAGGTGCGGACCCATTTGGCTAGGTTAGCTAGGAGGTTGAGCATGTTTAGGAAAGAAGAAATTGATGAGGCAAGGCAGTGGATGCCTCTAGGTCTGACCTGTCCTGAGCTTCCTGTGTGAGGTTTGATGAATAAAAGTCAGTCGCTCGCTGAATCCACCTAGTGGAACTACAACAGCCTGTGTGCGCTTATGCACCAAGAACAGCATTCAATTCTTAACTAGACTTAAAAAAGGTTGTCGTCACGGAGTCAATCTTATTTTCGAAATGAATGTTTTCCACAAAGACTCTCACTAAGTTGGTCTTGGCAAAGTTGTTTTTAATCATGAATCATTACATGTATTAGGTTGTTTGTGTCAATTAACTTTAAGCTTATAGAGACGTTTATAGAGAGGCCCCGAGGAAGCATAAATTCATGTTGGAAGCATAAATGAATGTTACAAAGAGGATATTGTCTGATAGGCATGTGAGTACTTTAAAAAAACCTCTGCTACAACCAGCCTTTTGTAAATGCTAATGATTTATAATTTATAAATTTTATAATTTGAGCGGCGCCCGGGGAGCCATGTGGGGGTTAGGTGCCTTGCTCAAGGGCACTTCAGCCGTGGTTCGATCGGGCACTGAACCGGGAACCCTTGGGTTACCAACCCAGTGCTCTACCCACTGAACCACGACTGCCCCTAATGCTGCCCCTAATGCTGCCCCTAATGCTACATTTGTTAAATAATAATGCGCATGATGGGCAATTATTTACATGCTTGTTTGTTTTTTTATTACAACTAATCCTAAGTCATGAATTAGACGTGTCCATACAAGGCAAGTTACTAATAGCTCTATGAGACTTTTGTGTCAAAGTAGATGGGTGGTTGACGTTTAAGGGCGTAACGCCAAAAAAAACAAAGTTTTTCCAATTCCTGAAAAAAATAATGGAAAAAATTGGAAAAAAATAGAAAAAAAAGCACTTAGTGGTCCGTGGAAGTTCGCCTAATTTTTGCCATTTTTGGGAAAATGTGTCCTGCATCAACACATTGCATAGGCATGTCACACCGCAGGAAAATTAAGTCACACCATAGGAAATTCACTGCATTATGTCCATTTTAATCCTTTTGTATACATGACTGACATCTGAGCTCATGCTAACTTGATAATGATATTGTGTTTAATCTTAATATGTGTTTTCATTTATAAAAACTTCTTTTTCCTTCTATAAGAGCAGTCACACCACAGGACACCATAAAATGAACCTAAGCATTGCGTGACAGAAACATTGCAATATGAAGACATATTAAGTATGTCTCTTAATAAGAGGTTAATAGTCACTTTAAACTTCCACAGCACTCTCCAATAACTGAGGTACTGACTGGTTAGGAGCCAGTCTTAAAGACCCTTGTAGTCGGCCTTGCAGCTACCCGTTCACAAACATTGACATACATGTCACCCCACAGGACGCAATTTGTGTTACAAAATTGAACTTGTAGTTGATATCACTGTCTTGAGTTTTTTTTCATGTTCACATATCTTAATATAAAGTTAATATTTATGAAATCATGCCAAATGCTTCATACATTATTCAAAATGCTGTTGGTTAATTTATATATATATTATATTCCAGGTTTCATTAATGTTACAGTCACACCGCAGGATATTTGACATATAAACCTTTACATAAATCTTAACAAAAATGTATCTCCTCATCTAAGACTAATATGAAACACAATGTACCACATCTTATTTATTGACATTTGCTTTCAAGAGGAAAAATACGAGTTTTGTAGGTTTTTAACTAATGTTACGAAAAAACAAGGCGTCACGTCTCCCACCCAGATACATAATACTGTGCAGTACAGTGGGGCCATCTCCCGCTGGCATGCTATAGCTATAGGGTGGAGTGGCAGTTAGTGGTGTGGATCGTCACTGCCCTCACGATCCGATTCGATCACGATTCGGGAGGTAGCAATTCGATTCGATTCGATTCGATTCGATTATGCGATCCGATCCGATTCAATTCTACAATGCATTGCAATGCCTTACATTTCTACTGAAAGCAAAGCAAATGTTTAATCAGTCATGATGAGGCAATACAAGTAGTCAGATACTGAGCAACAATTTATTGGCTGTTTTCTGCATCATTCTGTATCAGTCTGTATCAGTCTTGCAATGTTTTGAAGTGCTTTTATTTAATTTAACATTCATTTGCTCCCGAAATATCCATGGAAGTAATTGAAACTTTAAAAAATTGCCGGATCGATTCTGGAACTTGCTGGATCGATTCTGGATCGTCCATGCCCCGCATCGATTCAGATCGCCGAATCGATCATTGTTGACACCACTAGTGGCAGTAGCACTTGCCAGAGATGAAGACCATGGGCCATTGGACATTGGCTGGAATACCTCCTAAGTATGTCTCCAGAAAAGAATGCTTCTCAATGTATCGCCATATTATATTGCCGTAACATGTAATACAAAGAAGTAATCATTAGAAAAAGTAACTCAAAGGTCATTAGTCATTTAACATGACTATCAAGAGACCTACTGTAAAAGGTGTGCAAACATTTTCCGACCGACTGACCAGCAGTTTGGAGTTTGAATTTTATTACAGGCTCTGGGCCCAATAGGCAGACACGCAACATAGTATAAATAAAATAGAAAATAGGCAGGAAGAGAAAGAAAACAAGTAATAATGCCTAAGCATATACAAACATACCCTCTCTGTCATGACAGTCTTAAAAGGTAGCCATACCATTGCTTCCACATATATGATTGATATCGGACAGAGCCGCATCTGGTGCAAGTGAGAATCATTATAATACAGTTTTTAGAACGCACATGAACTTATACATTACGTTCCGAAAGAGAGCCTGTAAAGTACAAAGTCCTGAGTCATAAAGTAGTTTACTTGCACTGCAACTCCTGGGCTTTTTCGGCAATATCCTCTGACAGTCATTATATGCTACTTGGAGTTTGCGCAAGGTCTCTTTTTTGTAGCTGACCCATAATGGAGCCGAATACATAGGGGTACAGTAGGCACGACACAAGCTTAGTATGCTTATGCTTATGTACATGAGTAAAAAATGGCTACAAATGTAAATCAAGTCATTTTCTGGATTTTCAGAAAAATGCTGATATTTGATAATTCGGTATAATATTAATTGCATCTCAATATTGAGAAAAGTAGCATTTTGCACTATGAACACATGTTTTTTTTGCTCTACGCTTGTAATGTCAAAGCAAGACTGGTTTATAATACAAACTTTGCATAGTGTAGCTAGGTAAAGTATATTGTATGTGTGTGCGTGCGCGTGTGTGTGCGTGGCGTGGATGCATGCACTTTTGTGTACCATGTCTTCCTGCTACATTGTGGTGTGGACAATTGTACATGTTTTCCTCCAGTGGTGATGCCTAACCACTGCCCCTTGTTTTACGGCATTCAAAAATGCATTTTACTCCATCTCACACACAAAGTATTGTTTTCGCTTAGTGGAGCAAAATGGTGTCGAGCCACAGGAGTCATGTAAACATTTGGCTGATGTTTCAGAGAGAACAAACCCGGAGTAAATCCAACAATAACAGTTGGAAAACAATCATAGCTGCTTTTTTTCAAGCAAAGGATCTAGATGATGATTTTCAAAAAGCCAGCTAGTAGAAGTAGCCACATTGTTCGCCCTGGCTCAACTACTTTGTATGAAAGAGGCCTGTTAATTTCAGAGAAGTTAATATGGTGCAATCGCTTCATCTGAGGGCTCTAATTGTACCCCCCTGGGGGGTTGAGGGGTATATTGCAAGACCTCCTTGGGGGGATAAAACAACACCCTCATTCACAGAGTGCGGTTGTGGTTCAGAGCCCCGGGAGAGGAGAGGAGAGGAGAGGAGAGGAGAGGAGAGGAGAGGAGAGGAGAGGAGAGGAGAGGAGAGGAGAGAGGAGAGGAGAGGAGAGGAGAGGAGAGGAGAGGAGAGGAGAGGAGAGGAGAGCAGTGCAGCGGCTTGAATTGGTTGGGTGGAGACAGGGGAGCCGCTATGGCGTGACTGAATGACTGACTGACTGAACACTCATGGTACCCAGAAAGCACCCTCCACCAACCACCACCCCCAAAACACACACGCACACGCACACGCACGCGCACGCGCACACGCACGCGCGCGCACACACACACACACACACACACACACACACACACACACACACACACACACACACACACACACACACACACACACACACACACACACACACACACACGCACAGACCAGGCTGCCTGCCTCCATGAGCTCCTTGTCTCCTTGGTCTCTCTCTGCCATAACTGAAGACCCACAGCACCCAAATGCATTCCCACCCATACCACCACCCACTACCATCATCACACCCCCATGCTCCCTGTGCGCTAGTCTTGGGTCTCTCTCTGCCTTGGGTCAGCCTGAGCAGAGGCTGCCTGGATCAAGTGACCAGCCAAGCACTTTTATGTGAGGGCCTGAGAGAAGCAGCGAAGGGCTGTAACAGAAATCTAAATCTATGGGGGCAGTGCAGGCACCCAGGAGGGTGTGTGTGTGTGTGTGTGTGTGTGTGTGTGTGTGTGTGTGTGTGTGTGTGTGTGTGTGTGTGTGTGTGTGTGTGTGTGTGTGTGTGTGTGTGTGTGTGTGTACTGATGTTCGACTCTCTGCTTTGCTCCACTGGGCATGGGATGGGGATGACCAGGCATCCGTAGAGACTCAATCCCGTGCCAACCCCCTCCAGCCAACACACAAGCACACACGCACACACGCACGCACACACGCACGCACGCACGCACGCACGCACGCACGCACACACACACACACACACACACACACACACACACAGGCAGGCAGGCATACACACAAACCCCATCCCATACCTCAACTTGTCTGCACAATACAGAGATCACACGCAGGCCCGCCGACAGGGGGAGGGGACAAACTGGTATGTTGTCCCTAGCCCAGGGAGAGAGGGGGCCCAGAATTGGGCCCCCATTACATTGTAGGTATTGGGTAGGGGGCCCTTTCAGATAACTTTGTCCCGGGCCCAGCAAAAGCTGTCACCGGCCCTGATCACACGCCTCAATATTCCCTTCAGAGACTAGCTGACACTAACATTTGAAGTGCCAGTGGCTTGGGCATCAGAGGTACAGATAAGCCGTGTCAGTCAGTCCTTCTTAATTCAAGCTGCTAATTAGCATTGACCAGAAGAGCAACTGCTTGTGAATAAGCTTAGGGCCCAAGCTGATAATATTGTTGACAACAAATGCCTGGTCACAGCTACGTGGCAACAGTTTGGCATTGGCCAACGTGACATCATGGGGCCAATACAAGTTACAAGGGATATGTTGTTGGAGTGCGCTTTGAAAGAACGTTTTTTTTTTAGATAGTGTTTTGGTTAAAAAAATACACTTTCTGTCAAAGCGCACTCCAACAACATAAATGGGGAAATTGTAATAATGGTAATCAGGGTTGAGGTGCCTTGAAGGCCTCAAGGACATCTAACCACTCATTGCTCTATGACTATCATCCTGGTAAACGCACATTAGCATTGTCACAGAACATCCACAGAGTATTTATACACTGGTGTAGTTATGTGAAACCATCAGATACAGTATAACACCTGTTTTAGCCATCCTTGAACGTCCACCATTACAGGCACGCAGTGTTAATTTTAGCCTAAAGCCGGAATGGCAGTGTGAAATATGAATGGTGATTATAGTTTCAAAGCTGATCACAGGTGTGCAATGTTTTCTGCACGGCAGTCAATGTTCAGAACAGACCAACAGATTGGTCTTAGACACACACAAAAAATCCACACCATTATTATGGGCCATCACACACGCGCACGCACGCAGGCGTTCACGCTCGTTCACACACACACACACACACACACACACACACACACACACACACGCGTGCGCACGAGCGCACGCACGCCCACACACACACGCGCACGCACATACACACATACAAACAGGCACGCCACACACACACAGACACGCACGCCACACGCGTACGCACGCACACACAATAATTCATGTGTAATGATGGGCACTGGGCATTAAGGCATTTCCTTCTGCTCACCTCGTCCATCTGTTCAGAGGCGTAGGCCAGCAGACTGCTGCTGCTGCTGCTGCCTCCAGGGTCTCCTCCGCCGGCCCCTCTGTGCAGCAGGCAGCACTGGCAGAAGCCCACGCTCCCTGTGTAGACGCAGTCAGACACCTCGCCGCGGCCCTCGCCCAGGGGCCACACGCACACACGCATGTCCCTGCCTTGACTTCATGCATGCACACATGCGTGCACACACACACACACACACAGACACACACAGACACACACAGAGACACAGACACAGACACAGACACACACACACACACACACACACACACACACACACACACACACACACACACACACACACACACACACACACACACACACACACACACACACACACACGCACACACACACACACACACACACACACAAAAACACACAATGTATAAATAAAAACTCAACCACATTCATACCAGAGAGATAGAGATGAGTATTCCTCTGCCTTTTAAGCCAACGCATTTTCTGTTTCCTTTCGTTGAATTTATTTGTTCCTTAAGCTATAGTTTTTGAATGACTGCAGTTTAAAAATAAGCCATTGGAATGACTCATCAGTGTGCATTTAATGCACAACACTAACTGTCAGTAGCCAGAACCAGAACAGGTGTGACCATAGAGAGTACATAGTGGAGGGCAAGTCAACGTTCTTTTCCATTCAACGCTTTGAAGCTGTTCTCTTCTACAATCTATGGGTGTTAGTTAGTTGCTGGGTCACCCAGAACAGGTGTTGCCAATTAAGGGCTTCAGTCCCATTTTGAATCAGACTGCACTTCAGATTTTATTATATACAGTGTTCATTAGATAAGCTAGAATAGCATAGATGTTATTTTTATTTAAACACTAAGCTCTGGCCCAAAAGGCAAGCCCACTTTTAGCATTTTCTGCGACAATGCAGTCTAGTTAGATACAATAGACTTTAATTTTGCTTAATACATGTCTTATAAGTTCAGTCATGTAAAGACTTTATTCTAATGTGTTGCCAAAATCTTCACTTGTTAGAGTATGTACAGAACCAAACATTGCAACTACCGGTATGTGGTGTCCTACGTAGTGCACGAGTGACCATTTCAGACAGCTTTAGTTCTCTTCAGCAAGGTAGCATTCCTCCTCCTCCTCCTCCTCCTCCACCATTAGGGAAGCACGTGAAGCGAGACTGATGAAGCCTTACTGAGTTTCCCCCAATGATTGTTTCCCTTACCTGAGGACAGTTTCAGTGTTTAGCGTGTCCACCCAGATGACGGAGGATCCCCCGTGGCCATCTAGAACGTTCTCAGACCTTCTGCTGTCCAGGTTCCATATGTGGACGGCCCCCTTTGCTGACCTACAGACGTGGTGTATAAACTTAATTAGCAAACGCTATGAAGGATTACTAACACTGCTATGCTAAGATCAAACTTCAGTATATGAAAAAAACTGAAATAAGTTGACAGTGGCAATCATGTGGTAGGCTGTGAGAAAGGAAAAAAAAAACGGATTTGAGTTACTGAGGTATACAAAAATGTGGTAATCCTTTTCTTTGAAGGGGTCTAACATGACCAATGCCAGGAACATTAATGACACATTATTGATGTTTATGACTGTTGTCATCATGTGTCATTCGATTTCCGGAATGCCAGGACACCCAAACAATGTCAACTTGACACTCCACAAACCAAAAAGCACATTATGACTGTCACAACATCAATAATATGTCATATACGTACAATAGGGTGCATCAGTTGCCCCCTATGAAAAGATATTGCCTTGGCCCTATAGTAAAAATGTTCTACACCCAGTAAAAACACACTGTGTAAAATATTTTGAAATTTGGATGAAGTCTACCGGGGCCACCAGCCCTATGAAAATAGAAAATAATGGTGATAGTCAGAATCTTGGAATAGAAATGGACATTTTGCTGCATAAAGGTACCCAATAAAAAACATATTGTCTCAGCTCTGTGATAAAAATGTTCTATGCACAGTAAAATCACTCTGTGTAAAATATTTTGAAATTTGGATGAAGTCTACCGGGGCCACCAGCCCCATGAAAATAGAAAATAATGGTGACAGTCAAAATCTTGGATAGAAACAGGGCTGGACTGGCCATCTGGCATGGCGGGCATTTCCCGGTGAGCCCCGCACCCTCGTGGGCCCCCATTTTTTTTTTTTTTACATTACTGAAAATAGGGGCCCATGAGGGTGCGGGGCACACCGGTGAGTCAGTTCTCCGGCACTAGTAATAATGAGGGGGCCCCCTTAAATCCAAAAGTGCCCGGGCCCTATTTATCGCCCAGTCCAGCCCTGAATAGAAATGGGACATTTTGCTGCATAAAGCTATCCAGTAAAAACATATTGCCTCAGCTGTGTGATAAAAAAATGTTCTATGCACAGTAAAATCACTCTGTGGAAAATGTGTTGAAATTTAGATGAATTCTACTGGGTCCACCAGGGCCCGTGAAAATACAAAAACAATGGTGATAGTGATGGGCAACCTGGATTCCAAAGTTCCAGTCCACATATTCCTAATATAGCCAATATAATGAACCAGCTGACGCACTGCCAGTATCAAGCAAGAGATTGCAAAGTTGTATGACTTTTGTGTGCTTCACCTGTTGGGCCTACAGGATTGTACAGGTAGCTGTTAATACCTGGTGGAGCATCTGTTACTAAAGCTGTGAATGTTTCCTTGGAATGACTTGTGTTTTTTTTTAAGAAATCCCTGCAGTAGTTCAATAGAGTACATACAATACAACTGTAAATGAATGTTGGAAAAGAGTGGCTTCTCAAAACCTGTACTTAAGTGGCTTCTAGATATGTCATGGGTATCACCAGGTCCAGAGTCCATTGCCAAGGGCCTCTCAGGTAAGTTATAGTACTCATCTGATGGAGTAAAGTGAAATACTACCACAGGCCGATGGGATAAAGAAGTAATGGCACTCTTCAATATAGTTGTATTGACTGCTTTGTAGCCTAGGCATTCCAAGGAACATTCACAGCTTTGGTACAGATGTTCCTCCATGAATTGTAGGCCCACAGGTGAAACACACAAATATAACAGTCATGCAGCTTTGCAATCTCTTGCTTGATACTTGCAGTGGTCCAAGGCAGCAAGGATTTGATATTGTGTTGCAAAAGAGCAAATTTGCCTAAATATAGCAGTTTGACCATCAGTCTGTCCTGAGACTGAAGTCTGTGTAAGTGGATCGACTGAATACGCAACCTGCTTAGATATTCCTTCTGTTTGTGCTCCCAATACAGGTGATCTCACTAATTACCTCATCAACCTGGCTTAAGTGGTAATTAGGCTCAGCTGGTTCATTATATTGGCTGGGGCAAATGTATCACGCAGTTTGTCCACCTCTGTTTTAAGACAATGGCAAACCTAGATTCAAAAGCTACAATCCAGTGCCACAGATTTCAAATTACCTGGTTTTACCTGTCCAATTGCCCTAACTGGAAAGGTAAAACTAGGTATGTCATTTGGAATATGTGGCACTGGACTTCAGCTTTGGAATCCAGGTTGCCCATCACCATCACCATTATTTTGTATTTTCATGGGCCTGGTGGACCCGGTAGAATTCATCTAAATTTCAACATATTTTACACAGAGTGATTTTACTGTGCATAGAACATTTTTATCACAGAGCTGAGACAATATGTTTTTTATTGGGTAGCTTTATGCAGCAAAATGTCCATTTCTATTCCAAGATTCTGACTATCACCATTATTTTCTATTTTCATGGGGCTGGTGGCCCCGGTAGACTTCATCCAAATTTCAAAATATTTTACACAGTGTGTTTTTACTGGGTGTAGAACATTTTTACTATAGGGCCAAGGCAATATCTTTTCATAGGGGGCATCTGATGCACCCTAACGTACAAGATGATTCTGAAATGAGTCTGGTCATTCTTATGCCGGTTAGAACCCTTCAAATGTACAAGTGTTACCAAAAATGTTAATGGCACAATTTTAGTTGTGATAGGCCACCATTCATCTGTTTAGAAGGTGCATGATTCAGTAAACATTTCTGTATAAAAAGAAGACAATCCGCCACACTTCGGGTCTATTTTTGTGCAAAGAAGCAAGTCAAGTAAAGCTTCTTTGCACAAAAATAGACCCGAAGTGTGCGAATTGTCTTCTTTTTACACAGAAATGGCATAATTTTAACTTAATGCATGTGATGTTGTTGCTGTATAACAACAGCATTTATACAGACAACTGAGCGGCCAGGAATGTTGCCTCCATCCACCCCCTTATTACAGGGTAAGCTTTTCCAAACGTGGCTATTGCAAATGCAGGCTCTCCAATAACTAACCCACCCTCAACATCAGTGTTGCCAGATTGGGCAGTTTCCCACCAAATTGGGCTGGTTAGGATGACCGTGTGCGGGTAAAAATTTATTTCCGCATTTAGCAGAAAAACCCGCCCAATTTTTGCCAAAGAAATCAATAGAATTGGGCGGTATTTTGTGCTTCTAGGCGGGTTTTGAGCATTTTTTGGGCTGGAAATCATCAGCCTCATCTGGCAACCCTGCTCACCATCCGCACTCACCCTGAGAAGAGCAGAGGAGGAGCAGGCCTGTGGCAGCTGAAGTGCAGGGTGTTCACAGCGGCCCCTACCCCTCTCAGAATGAACTGGGGGTCCGGCGGGGGTCTAGCCATCACATCCCTCACCCTCCTAGCCCACCCAAAATCCTCACGTGGCCAGCCTGCGGAGAAAAACAAAAAGAGTTCGTCACAGGTGGGTTACAAATCCGCCGCTAGTGCCGGAGCTGTTAGCATGCATTAGCAGATTAATGACAGCGCAGAAATGATAGTGTGAGTTGAGTCTGGGTTCATTTTCTTCATCAGTCTCAATCTTGTAGATTAAAATCTTTCTGGCATTGCTTTGGCTTCGATCATTAAGGGCAATTTGGACGAATGTTCCCAGTTTTAGAGGAGAAAAGAAAGAAAGTTTTAAAAAAAAGCGTAGTGTTTGGATCTGAAGGATGGAGTTTATGTTCATGGTGCGTGTATTCTTGCTCATAGCCATCATTAGCATCTCAGACTGCAGCAAGAACCGAAGGCTAACGAGAAGGCTAATCAAGCGCCATAGCCAAGGCTTCTCCATTCATCTTCATCTGTCCTAGTGAAAACAACCTGGGCAGACAGTCAGTTTTTCTCCTCCTCTCCCCATCCAAAAATCCTTATATATGCACCACGAATCATTTCACCACATTTAGAACATGACTACCTTTATAACATCTGGGGATTCGCTGCACACCACGAATATAAATAAGGCCTCTAGGCCATGCAGAGAAGACTTTTCTTCTTTTTTTTCATGTTTTCCTTCTCTCTCTTCTCTTCCATATGATAGTTCTTATTCAACACATCATAAATCAGGCCACAAGACAATTTAATTACTGTAAACAAAACAGGTTCCATTATCTTTCTTTCTTTATCAGACAAACTTTTTTCCCCGTCATCAACGACAGGTTTCTCAGAGCGCACACCTTATTTTTTAATGCGATCAACTAAAGGCAGGGCCGTACTGGAAATACCGTACAGTTGACCACAAAAATGCAGCAGGAAATTATGTGTCAATGTCAAATTATGCAGACTTGCAGACTGCCGGTGTGTTGTTATGGCACACACACACACACACACACACACACACACACACACACACACACACACACACACACACACACACACACACACACACACACACACACACACACACCGATCAAGACAGACGTACTGTACACAAGCAACACTCGCATAATAAATAGCAACAACAAAAGAAAAGGTCGTCATTTAAAAAAATGTTCAAGCACCCTGTGCTCACAAAAGAAAGAGACAATCTAAGACTGTGATCAAGCTCCTCATGCCATGCTGTCTGCGAGTGAGCACAATCCACCCCCGCCCCTTCTCAGGTGAAACTCAAGCCTGTGGTATTTTGGAGAGGGCCCAGTGCAGAAGGTTAGCGGTTAAATTGTCCATGCTAATCCGCCAGGCTGAGACGGACGGTCAGTCGCTCGGTCGGCCCTCGCTCGCTGCTCGCCCTACCTGCCTAATTAAGAGACTGGAACCACGGTGCCCTCTCAGTCTGACCTCTGACAAAGACCTCAGTCACAGCGTGTCCTCTCTCGGCGTCCCGCTCCCTTTCTACGTTTCTGCTTCTCTTAACCCCATTATGTTGTCTCAATCTCTGCTCTCTCTCTCTCTCTCTCTCTCTCTCTCTCTCTCTCTCTCTCTCTCTCTCGGCCGCAGTGCAGTCACTGTCACAAAGTCCCCCCCCCACCCTCGTGCCACAGATGAATGACTGTCTTGCCTCCAGGAGCCGTGACCATCAGATCCCAATCAGGCGGCCCAGAGCAGAGACAGGCGACCAGGAGTTAACCAGCCCGTTAAAAATGGATTCAGTTACCAGCACATAATCAATGGGATGCCTTTAAGAATGACAGGGAGGAGGAAGGGGGCAAAGAGAGCAACCACAAGTTCTTAACATGATCAATAACCAAGCTGGGCCATTCATGCATGCTTCAATAATGATCAATAATGAAAGTAATGTGGATGTTTTTTTTTTTCAAATGAGTGACAAGTGACAGGTGCAGATGGCTAACAGTTCCAGAACAACTTCTCCACATGTAATGAATTCAGGCCACTCAAAATCAGAACGCCCCATCCATGAAGCGCTCGACTGCAAGTGAAAATGAACGCTCACATGATAGAAAGCTCCCTCAAAGCAATAACCGGAAAGACAATCACCCAGGAGAAGGTCGTTTGCAAGCCTGTTGCAGGAAATTGGGCAACTTGGCAGACTTTCCCCAGCGCATACTGCACAGTGCTTGCAGTTTTTGAATTTTTAAAATGCTTTCATCATTGTTACTTAGACTAGCCTATATCACCACACTCGCAGATTATGTGGCTACACCCTTAAAAACTTGCAACACTTTTTTAACTCCTGTCACTCGGAAACAAAAGACAGCGAGGGGATTACAGAAGACATGGGGGACAGTGCACAATGGCCAAGTCTTCTAAACCTTGCAACCATGTCCGAGGACCCCTTCTCTTTTCATAGCTTGCTACTTTACCCAAAAACAAAAAAACACTAAATGTGCGCAGAAAGCCACCCTAAGACACAAACAAAACAAAGCTGTGACACATTGTCACTCACAAACGCTGCCCTATTGTCTCCACGCAACGCAAAGACGCAGCAAAGCAAACTTCCTGAGTCAACACAGAGTCTCATCACGCAACGTCTATCCCCTGCTTAAAAAAAACACTCGGTTATGTGACAAACTGTGTCCCACTGTCAATTAGTGCAACATATTATCAATGACATTTAGTGCCCAAATGCAAAGTTAAACAAGGACTGTGTATAGAAACATACTCATATAGGAAAGTCCTTAAAGGGACACTATGCAGGAAATGGTCAAAAAAGGTACTGCAACTATGCTGCTCATTGAAACTGTGTTGCCTATTGCCAAATTTGACCTTTTCATGAAAGTTTACTAAGTAATGAACTAATATTTTCTAGTATGGCCCAAGTACAGTCATTTTTGCAGCTAAAAATGGTTATTTCTGGAAATTCAAAATGGCGGACCATGGAGAAGATCCCCCTTTTGATGTATGAAAAGTGAAATATTTCCTGTCATAATGAATATTTAGAATTTGATGGTGGTGGTAAGTATTCATGAAAATAGTAACATTAGTGAACGGGAAGCATGACGTCTGGAAATAAACAACTAAAAATCTTGCACAGTGTCCCTTTAAAGGATGTTAGCTACTAATTTGGACTTGATGGTATCTGCGTGTAGGCAATGTGATGCAGTGAGCATTACTCAGTATTTCTCATAACTCAGCGATTGCTGTGCACAGGGAACAGAGAGAGAGACAGAGAGAGAGAGAGAGACAGAGAGAGAGAGAGAGAGAGAGAGAGAGAGAGAGAGAGAGAACAAGGGGGGAGCAGAGAACGAGTGAGGGAGAGAGAAGCAGAAGAAGAAGAAGGAGAAGAGAAAGAGAGAAAGAAAGAAAGAAGATTGAGGTTTCTACTCCCCCTGTAACAGATAAGACAGCTCTGGTAATCTGACTCTAAGTCTTTGGATAAAGCCAGTTTGTCTCTTCTCGGGCCGTCTCTCAACACCTCCTTGGTAATTAGGCCTAATTATGAGAGGGAGAGTTCGCTTCCCCTTCATGTTATTAAATAAGGGCCGGCCTCGCCAGCCAGGTATCTTTCAGCACCGGCAAGGGGCTGGCGACCTTCAGATCAAACGAAGCCACTATCTGTGCCCCATGGTTTGCTGCTTATATGAGACGGGATCGGCAGGGCTGGGGATGAGGGGGGGACCGGTCATTTTAATGTGGGCTTCAAAGATTGGAGGAATAGGCCGTCCGCATTCCTCGGCTGGCTCTGTGTAGCTGGTATCGTGTAATAGGCAGCTACCCACCTGAGCCGTGTGAGTGCCACTCCACTGATGCCTCCCCTCACTACACATCACCACCACCACCCCCTTCCATATTTTTGCCATTCATAAATAAGGCCAAGACACGAAGATCACAGGGGCCTTAGAAACCTCAGACCAGTGCCTCATGCTTTGTGGAGCCGCGCCATCGTATAATACAGCAGCGTCATAGAATGTCTTTGCAGACTCCAGGCATGTGCATGGGAAAGAAGAACAAGCGCACAATGCATATGACAGAATAGAAATATATTTTATTTAGCCGAGAGCGCAGGGCATACACGATACAAAGTCTTAAATGGAATTTTACACCTGATAAATGTCCCCTCACTCTTCCCTACAGCCCGATCCTACTGAGGGCATTATTTTTTGTTTTGTTTTATTGAAAGTGCCTTATCTGGCTTTGCTTTCTCTCCATTCCAACTGTACTACACTGTTAGTCAGCCTTGTCCCCTCCACACCCCATCCTCTGTTCTTGAGACTATAGCAGTAAGAGGAGCACCCCTGAACCAACCACCTGGCAAGGAGAATGCTGAATAGAAAAGGGGGCTCCATTATAAAAAGCCAGTTAAACAAAGAGTAAAGGAAGCACAGAAGACTCACACCCTTTATTGTGAATTCAAACAGGGACTGGGGGACGGTGGTGGCAATCTGAGCTAGAAAAACACTCCCATGGAAGATAGAGAGGGTGAAGTCAGACTCCAAGTGCACCAACACCCACAGTGTCACTCAGACTCTCAGAAGGGGGAAGAGGCTGTATTGTTCCTGTCAATGGCGTGAAGGCGGTGTTGGGGACTGCCAGAGATAAGGGTTGAATGTGGGCTAGTCTGACTGTCGGAGGAGTCCAAGCTGATGGAGCACTCTGTCACTTCAGCCCGAGTTAGCGGGGGCTTACCGGTGATTACCAACAAAGAGGTCCAACACAGGTACCTCTACCTTATCTGTTGGCATCAACGCCTGTTTCCTTCCCCTTGGTGCTACACCTCAAACATACCGAGGAGATAGGTAAACAAATGTGTGACAGTTTGAATCGCCCGTCCGTCACACCACAACATCTATTGGTAAACATGTCAGAGATAATGGCACTAAATACAGTGGATGGAGCAAGTAATTATACAATGTCAAAATGTAGCCAACTATCTTAAAATACAATTTCGGAGATTTTACTTTGCAACTTGCTAAAAATGCATGTAAGTGTTCTGCGCATTACCTTCTCAAAGAGCATCAGTAGCGTATAAAGCTCAGGTAGTGACTGTGCAGACGGGCGAGAGGTGAAGTATGTGTAAACATTACCCAACTGTGACATTGCATGAATCTCAGATAAACTATTTACCTTAAAATAGCACACACTCAAAGGATACCAGAATCCAATGCCTCTGCTGATAAGAAGTCGCGTGGATATAAAAACATGCGCCATCGGAAGCGAAAGACCCTAACGAATTGGAGGCTGCCCGTTGCATTGCCTGATGGTTTTCCCCCTGTCTGTGTAGCTAGTGGACGGAGCGGTCTGTGCGCGGTGACGGTCTCTGAACGGAGCTGTTGTGCGCGCCTAGCATCGAGCGCAGTGGGGCATAGACGCAGACGTTTAGGAGAAAGATTTTTTTTTTCTCTTTGAGAACATTTGTGAAACTTATGACTAATGTGTTTCTTTTTAAATATTTGATATGCTAAACATAGCCCAATGGGGGGAAAAAATACTAAAGCCAACTGAGTGACAGCACTTTTTTCTGAAACTAATTGAGAAAGAGGGAGAGACAGGTCTAATCCACAAAGCACACAAAGTGTTCTTTCATAAATGCAGCAAGAGAAACCTTTATTTGTCCATTCCTATCATAGAAAAAAGAGGAGGTTTCAAGCTTGGCTGGGCCTGGGCAAAAAGATTAGATGAAACCAGAGCATTTTAAACCTCTTTGGGGGCCCTGGATTAAGCCGGGTGAGGGATAGAGTGCCCTTCCCCAGTACTTCTGAAATGGAACAATAAACCATATACAGGTGTTTCTTAAAATACTTGGGAATTTGCCATGGAGACATCTATATATTTTTCCCCACATGGATGAAATATTTGGGAAACAAAACCTTCCTTTTGTAACACGTCCCGATAACACGCGAGCCAAAAAATAACTCTGCAAATTAATATAGCTTTGAACTCTTGCTAATGTAATCAACTCCCCCCCCCCAAGCAAGGATGATATGGGTTTGTATGTGATATGGCCGGGTGATACTATCCAGGTAAGCCAATTATGGCAAATGGACTGGATGGGGACCGTGACCCCTCAGCAGGGGGCGTGAAAAATTGTCTTCAGTGCAATGCCGGCCTGGTCAGATGCCATGCCCAGTGCCCTCATCAATTATAGGTGAGCGACCTCTCAGCTTACCTTGCGCAGGTAAGGGCAGCGGCACAATGAAAGGCCAAGGCAGTGCTGCCCTCCCAGGGTCCAAGGAGGAGGGATGGAGGAAGGGAAGGGGACAGCATGCCATTGTGTCCTTCAGGCAGGAGTGCATGAGGAGGAAATGCCAACGCTCCCCACAGTCTCTGTCAGCACAGCGGTGGCACTCTGCTCATCTTACAGCTCATCACCAAATTGGGAAAGTGCTTAGCTAAGTAGCAGCGGCTGGATCTGTTACCCAGAGAGCCACAGGGCTAAGTGATCAGTGAGTGACTATGTATCCTACACGGGGAAAGTAACGGATCAAGTGACTGAATGAAGGCATGAGGCGTCACAGAGGGCAGTAGATCAAAGTGGTGCATGTTGTTGGGGTTAATGTCTGGAAGACCTGGTTGATGTAGGCTACATTTTGTGGTTGAAATCACCTAAAACAAGAAATTGATTAGAATAAAAGTTAGTAGTATCATCTAAAACTAGCTGTGTTTCATGTACGTTTTATTATCCCTACAATTTGTAATCACTTGGGCCTAGTAGCGTACCTGAGTTCTTTATCTAGCAAGGTGAATGCTGGATAACATGCATGTATATGCATGTGTAGACTATGGTGAAGATCGTCATCATTTGTGGTCATGTATGGTGATATGAGTTTGTGGTGTAAGTCTTTTACACCACAAAAGTTTTTTAAAAAAATAAATCCTTTTTGAATTGTCAGGATCAAAAAATGAGAATAAATTCTCTGACTAAGGCACTCCAAATTAAAATGTCTTTATTAATATGACAGGTCCTACATGGACATATTAAAAACAAGGCCCACGCGTAGCGGCATGAGTGCCTTCTTCAGAACCTTTTTGAATTGTATTGAATGCATCCGTTGCAACACACTGGCATTATTCTACAAATGAAGAGTTTTTTTTGCGAAACAGTGTATTTCCATTTTGTAGAATATTGGGAAATGGAGCATTGGGCATTTTTGTATTGGGCATTCCATTGCATTGCATTGCAAAATGCATTTTATATAGGTTGAGAAAGTATGTTCTCAAAATATTTGAATGGCAAGAATTCACACATTTTCAATAATAAAATGCAAAAGTAAAAAATGGTGGATACACCGTTTTGCAAATAAACTCTTCAAATGTTTATGGATTATTTTATTTTAAAATAATACATATTCTGTGCAACGGGCTATTAATATGACTAAATAAACCCCACTAAAGTGATCAAAAGCAGGTTAGTAAGACAACATTGAAGCCCAGTGCTTTCCACAAGACAAGACAGTGTGGAGTGTTCCTTTCTGCCTGCCAACATGGAGAGCAAATCCTTCGGGCACCACTATTTATCCTTTGCTAGTCAACTTTGAAGTGTTAAGAGGCGAGAGTGTGCACATTGGTGGGTGAATCCGATGAAAATTGTTTGTCATGGCTAAATGTGTGCACTCAACGGGGGCTTTTGACTAAGGGGGCCTGGTCCCTTCCGTCAAGGCACCGCACCGCCAGGGCTGGACTGGTCATCTGGCATAGCTGGCATTTCCCGGTGAGCCCTGCACCCTCGTGGGCCCCCATTTTTTTTTTTTACATTACTGACAATAGGGGCCCACGAGGGTGCGGGGCACACCGGTGAGTCATTTCTCCGCCACTAATAATAATGAGGGGGCCCCCCTTGAATCCAAAAGTGCCTGGGCCCTATTTGTCCCCCTAGTCCAGCCCTGCGCACCGCCACAGCAAATCTCAGCACCCAGAACAGCAGGTCAGGACAGCTCAACTCCACACGCCACTCCGCTCCACCACCGACCGACATCTGTGTTTGTACCAGCAGGTGCCAAGCCAACAGAGACATCACCGACCGGGGCACAGACATGCCGTGACACCAGCAGCAGGCAATCTACTAACACACATTCAACGGGCCTATAACGCTTGGCAAAAAGCCCCAGGTTTAAGATATTTGTAGGGGGGGGGAACATCACAAGCAAAAAATGTGTGTGCGTTTCTCTCTCTCTGTGTGTGTCTGTGTGTGTGTGCGTGCGTGTGTGTGTGTGTGTGTGTGTGTGTGTGTGTGTGTGTGTGTGTGTGTGTGTGTGTGTGTGTGTGTGTGTGTGTGTGTGTGTGTGTGTGTGTGTGTGTGTGTGTGTGTGTGTGTGTGTGTACACATGTGGAAGGGGTGGCTCGTGTTGAAATTTGGAGCATTCAGGTACAGTGTATCTCACGGGTTGTTTTTCTTGGGGAGGCTGCTGGGAGATAGGGTCAGGGCGAGAGGGGAGTGAGCTCAGGGAAGGTGTGGATGGACTGCTGGATCTGGATGGTGCGGCCGGCTCGTGGGAGGGGGAGGAGGAGAGCCGAGCCCAGCCATTCCTGGGAAAGGTTCCTCCATCCCCTAGAGGTGTGCGTCAGAGGCCTCTCAAGCTCTTATCATTTGTCCTCTTTGAAACTCTTCCTCCTCTCCTCTTCTGACGATGGGTGTCTCAGACAGTCCAACATCACACATAATGAAAGCTTTGGCCAGGCAACGAGCCATGATTGTTCCATCTTCCTCCTCAAGGGCAGATTCTGGGGGGAACGTGATGGCAAATTTAATCTCCCTTTCTTTCCCACATGAACTGCACATTTGCCCTCCATTTTCATGGGCTTTTTGTGTCTTTATTGAGATTAAAATCATAGAGATCACGACAGGAAGAGACAGGAGGAGAGAGATGTGGTATGGCTGGGAAATGTCTAGGGATGCCCCGAGTGACCCAGGTCGGACTCGAACCTGGGTCGCCACGGGAGTGCAAGCCCATTTGTGGTAGGGCGTCTTAGTGCACTGGGCCCAGTGGTGTAGTCTACGTAGAACGCGGGTATACGGAGTATACCCACTTCTAAATTTCAGGGATTTCAGTATACCCACTTAAAATTGATTGATCCATTATTTTGAATAGCAGAAATATCTACAGTATACCCACTTCAAAAAATTCTAAAATATACAGTATACCTAAAAAAGTAGACTACACCACTGACTGGGCCACAACACAGCCCCCAACGGGGCAGCATTTTTTTTGCCTTTGAGCACCACCACATAATGATCACTCATCCAAGATATCCAACATGGGCCCGGATCACCATGCATTTGACATAAAGATCTGGCCCAATCGTAATTACCACATGCAGTGCTGTACAAACATGGCCATGTATGCACAGCACCGCTACCGTTACTGACCTCACCGTTTTGGCTCAGCGTTGCTTAAAATGGCATCGAGGAGGCGGGCTAGTGTGATGCATTTAAGTACGGGCTTCGCTCTCAGCCAGGTCCCCCGATTTAAAATGTTGCTCGATACTCAAGGCATGAGTTATCCCTCTGATCTCGTAAAACACATCTAGAGTTGTCTTAAATCCAGCATCTACTACCGGCAAGCATGTATAAATCACTATCTGACAAGAAAGCCACAAACAACCCAGGCAGGTAGGTCATAAAATTCAATTTGAATTTAGGAAAGCATGGAAACAGACCATGCAAACACAAACGCATGCATACGCATGCACACGCGCACACACCACTGTGCACATACCCACGCACACCTACAGCATGCCATTTCCCTTCTTTTGATCTTCACTGCATCAGTTCAATAAAGACGCTTTTGCACACCTCTGTAGTTGGGCAGGTGCGTAGGATGTTATCCCAGCCGGGTTGTCAGTCAAGTGAAAAGAAATCCCGCACACTGTCCATTCCACCAACAAACTTTAAACGTTGTATTAAAGTTTGTTGGTGGAATGGACAGTGTGCGGGATTTCTTTTCACTTGACTGATCTTCACTGCATAGCATGTCATGCATTGGCTTGCTAAACAGGAAACATTAGTCACCATTGACAAAGAGACACCATGAAAGCAGTCCCAGCATGCAATCCTTCAGCTGCACTAATAGTACGTTGTCGGCCGTGAGCAGGAATACCTCAAACTGGCTGACCCTGTCTCTGGGGCCTACGTGTATTCAAAGCCGTCGGCAGCCATGCATGTACGTACAGTATGCCCCAGTGTGTCAGCAGGGATGCTGCCGGATTTGGACAGGCCCAGGATAAAATCATCTGAAAGAGCAACTCAAGATGAATTATGGGCCCACCATGTGCCTGGGCCCGGGTGAACTGACCTTGCCTGCCGGCATCCACTGTGCCTTGCTTTTGGAAAAGGAGGAGGAAAAAAGGAATAGAAAACAGCACAAATCCAGCAACACAAACTCTTCAAATGTCCTCAGTGTATATGGTGACTTAATTTTTACGATGCATATCCATGGGTATTGTTTGTTCAGTACAGAACTCTGTCTGCCGTTTTTCCCAGACTTGCCTCACATAATAAGAATCCTCAAGAAGAAATAAAACTGAACAAAAACAAACTGAGGTCAAAATAGGGAACACAGACTATGTTTTCGGCTACACAAAGTTAATTGTCCCTAAACTGGATCCTAAAGAAAAAGAGGGGAAAACAATTTGAATTTTATTAGCGTCTCGCTCAAACCCAAAATAACCACAGAGAGGTGTTGAGTCATTACCGTCTGCTTAATCATAGCTATAATAATGAGGAGGGAGCAAACTGGGTGGCCTTTTTTCTTCCTCTGGCAGAAATGATTTGTGTCGCGATAAATACTTTGGGTGGCTGTTCATGTCTGGGCATCCAGAGTTGCTACCATTTTAAAGACTGTCAGTTGTTCCTCCAACTCCTTGTTACCCCTCTTGCATCAGGACAGTGAATAGAATACATGCATATGGATACAATTGTGCCTGAACGAGTTTTTTAGTGGTTTTGGGGGGTGGGGGTAAATCTATAAAAGGTTGATGTACAAACAGCGGGCATAGCCACTTCAACTGGAAAATTGGTATTTATTCCCTTCCATATTTACTGTATGTAATTATATTGATCAGCCAAAGAGTGAAAAACAAACACATCGCACCCATTTTTGATTCTTTATTTTGCTGCATTCTACTCATTTGTCTGTGGTAAAAAATGAGAAACCTAATTTAGGGCACCCAAAAGTGGGGATACCATTGCATAACTGGTACCTTTCCGCGGCACCTATGTACACTATAATGTGGAAATGTGTGATATGTGTACATGTTGCTGAACACCTTCATTTCCTTTGGGATCAATAACTCTCCTGCTCTTCTACACTCCACCAGTAGGCTTGAATTCTGTTTGAATTGTGGCCTAGGCAGGGCATGCAGTCTTCCTGACTAAACCGGGAAAACACAGG
>NC_085859.1:20910636-20913136 GCF_034702125.1 Engraulis encrasicolus
TGCTGCCCTCAGGGCCAGGGGTGCAGGGACTATCAGCCCCAAGTGGATAAACAACTGATAGAGCTTATCTGGCACGGGACGGGAAAAAAATAGAAATAGCTAAACACACGCGGTCACACACACACACACACACACACACACACACACACACACACACACACACACACACACACACACACACACACACACACACACACACACACACACACACACACACACACATGCGCACTCACGCACGCGCGCGCACACACACACACACACACACACACACACACACCATTGCGTGGCAGTGCCAGAGCGGTGCTCCTGGACGATTAATCCTTGAAGTGCGTGACCTGCACGCTGATTAGGTTTGCAGGGACTTCATCAGAGTAATGCGATAATCTGCCGATGAAGGTGAGAGGTCTGCACGAGGTGAGAATACAACGTCGGGAAGTAAGGAGAAGCGAAGGAGGAAAACGGGAGAACAACAGCACCACCCTTAGGCAAACTGAGGTATCACACCATTGGCCTAACATTGGTAAAAGACGGGAAGGGGGGGAAAAAAAACCCCTCCAACAAAAACATATCAGAAAAAGACCCCAGCGAACTCCATCTTCTCTGGCGGAGGGAGGGATCATGTTGCCGGGGTCTGCTGGAGCTGGGGTGCCCAAACACAGAGAGGGCCCTGACAGCATGTGTTATTGCAGGACCCACGTATTCCCATCTGGGTTACAGAGGGGCACAGACCTAAACAACCGCGCTCTCTCTTTCTCTCTCTCTCTCTCTCTCTCTCTCTCTCTCTCTCTCTCTCTCTCTCTCTCTCTCTCTCTCTCTCTCTCTCTCTCTCTCTCTCTCTTTCTCTCTCCGTCATTCTTTTTCCTTCTCTACCATTTTCTCTCTCTTTCATACCCTACCTTTCTTGCTCTTTCCCATCTTTCTACCTCTTTCTTTATCATTCTTTTATGTCCTCTTTCATTCCTTTCCCAGCCATTCTCTCTCCCTCCCTTTCCTTCTGAAACGCTCATTCTCCTTTTTTCACTTAGCTTCCCTCCTTATCTCTTTCCTTTCCTTCTCTTCCTACCTCTTTCATTCTTCCTCTGCTTTTCTCTCTCATTGTTCCTCTCTCTGCCCACCACCTTAGACCATATCAAACCGATCCAAATGTCTTGGCCCTGGCCTGCCTGCCTGCCTGTCCGTCATGGACTGACCCAGCGTGGACTGGGTAGGTCGGTATGGTGTGGTGCCGTTGCGGTACCGTCGGTGGTATTTGTCTGGCTGTTCATGGGAAACAGGGGGCGGCGTTCGAAACGGAGTGGCGACGGCCTTCTCCCCATCCATCAGTGTCAGGGCGGGTACCGCGTGTCACCTTCAAGACTAATGGGCAGGAAGTACAGCCGGAGAAACAACAATATTTGCAGAATATATTTCTGACGAGACGCTCGAGCCCTCGCCTTGCCTCGCTCGACGCTGGCCGCCTCCTCTCGCTTTCTTACTCACTCACTCACTCGTTCTGGCTCTCGCTCTCCCCTTGCGCGCACAACGTTAGTTCATTCGTTTGGTTCGTTTCAACAAACTCTAGTGGCCCCCCCTTTAATCCTGATTTATGGCCTTGTTTAGATTGTTGCCACCCCACGACTGAGCTTTGGTTTGCTTTAACCTGGGCAAGTATTTCACCCTCATGTGAAGTATCCAATTAGCACACCATAAAATAAATGTTAACGTCCTTTGAAAATAATGCCTTGAATTTTCATGACCCCTCATAGAAAAAAACACTGTGATACATTAAAAAAGATAGAGAGATAGATAGAGAGATGATATCGGTTGAACAAGACAAAGAAATAGGCGGCCCTGATGATTGGCCCAAACCATACTGATCGGAAACCAAAGCCTGTTGGTCAAACACAGAGTTGGCCACATGGGCATGTGATCCTGACCAAGGGGAGAGGCCACTGGTGTACGATTATGGCCGAGTGGTCAGCTAGCGACAGGCTGTGCTGTGAGAAACAGCCCTAAGAGGTGGCTTGAGGTCTTAGAAACCTTTCATGGGCCATACTGCTGCAGCATAGTAAAGTTGGTAGCTTAGGTGGTCATAAACGCCATGAGAAGAAAAGCCATGAGTTATTATTTCAGCTCCTATAAATTAACCTCTGGTCTCCTTCCTGCAGGTTAACAAATCACCTCTAGGCTACCCCATCAAGTTTTAAAATGCATCACCAATGACTAAGGTTTATTACCTAGCCACTTTTATAGTATACCCAACAACTGATCCAAATGTCCCACTGCCTGCTTACCAATCTTTCTGATTCCCCATTCTACTCTGGAGATGCCTTTAGGGATGTGTGCACTCATGCTGTTCAGAGGAGGAGGGGGGTGCTTAACCTCAGCAGCCCGTTACCGTGGCGTCCAGGCCCGAGCGCTTGGTGACGTTGAGCTTGGTCAGCTCCTCGGCACAGGTGGGGTGGATGCCCACGGTGTTCAGCAGGTGAGTATAGGTGGCTCCACACCTGGACACACAGCG
>NC_085859.1:20918136-20920636 GCF_034702125.1 Engraulis encrasicolus
CACACACACAAAAGAAATCCACACACGCAAACACAGACAAGCAAACAATTCTCCTGAGCCCAGCAGGGTCAGCAAACAGGGCTCCGTCAACAGCGGGCGATATGACAGTGTTATAGCTGAGGCAGAATAGACAGCAGAGCGCCGCGCGCTTGCCATTTACACAATGGAGTGTTGGCAGGAGCTCGACTTTAATTACTGGTCGCCTTTTGTGCAGCGTATTAAGAGACAGAGTGGCAACATACACGACACACGTAACAACGCACACACACGTAATACAATTACATGCAGACACATGAGCACACACACACGACACAAGCACACACACCACACACAGACACATGTAGACAGACACACACACACACACACACACACACACAGACACACACACACACACACACACACACACACACACACACACACACACACACACACACACACACACACACACACACACACACACACACACACACACACATCAATGCCCTTGCCAACACACATACACACAGTAGAACACAAACACATGCACGCACACACCCACACACGCACGCACACACACACAGACCAACTCCACTGTCAACACACCGAGGGGCTGAGACAAATCAGCCCCCAGTCTTTAAAAACACATACACCCAGACACCCAGAAACACACACATACACACATACACACATACAGACACACACACATACACACAGACACACACACACACACACACACACACACACACACACACACACACACACACACACACACACACACACACACACACACACACAGACACACAGACACACAGACACAGACACACAGACACACAGACACACAGACACACACATACAGACACACACACACACACACGCACACACAGAGACACACAGACACACAGACACAGAGGGTTGTCTGACTATGTTCGTCATGGCAGAGTGAGCACTGGAAGACTCAGGCCATCTAATTACAGAAGCCTTAATTGACTCTGTGGAGAGAGAGATTTAAATGCAGCCCGCGGAGAGTGATGGAACAGAGAATGAGGAATGGAGGAGAGAAGAGACCGGTGAAAACGAGTGTGGAGAGTAGAGGATGAAGACGAAATTTGTGAAAAGATGAGAAAGAGACAGAAAAAAAAGAAGACAACCATAGACAAAAACATACAAACTGTTCAATATACTGCTCAAGCATTTGCCAGTCTTCATACGTTCCGGTTGAGTCAGGGGGTTTACATTATTCTTATGTCAGGGTTTCCCCCAGCACTTTACTGTTGAGGTGGGCGCCTCAGCAATAAACACCCAACACCTTGACCAAGTCCCCTGAACAGCTTTTGCATTAAGAATTTAATTTCTGCCATTTCCTTCAGCAAAAATGTATACTTTTAGGGTATTCATATCATATCTTATTATTATGAAAATGCCCAGCACAGACTTTCAAATGATCACATGACTCTGATACCTGCTAAGCCCCCACCACCTTGACTAATAACATTTCTGTGGGAAATACTGGATGTTGATGACAAACGTCTGTTTCCATCATTTAGGCCCTTTATGGCAGCGTTTCTCAAACTTTTTCTGACCGAGGACCACTTTGTGCCCCCAAAAATGTTCAGGGACCACCTGTCAACTGAGAAAATATGACTCTAGCTATATTTAGCTTTGCAATAATGTCATGAATATAGCCTACTTCTAGCTTGTCTTTGGACAAGTAGCAATCCCCCCGCGGACCACCTGAGCTTTGTCGCGGACCACACTTTGAGAATCACTGCTTTATGGGTGTAGCAAGACAGCAGCAGACAGCTAGGAAGAGGTTATTGCAGTCTCAGGAGGAGAGTTTAAAGGGACAATGCGCAGGAAATGGTCAAAAAGGGTACTGCAACTTTGCTGCTCATTGAAACTGGGCTTCCAACTGCCAAATTTGATTACATGAAATTTTAATATTATTTATTATAATATAATATAATAATATTATTATTAAAAGTATTTAATAAACCTTTTTTAATTATTTATTTTCTTCAAATGCTACTATTACTATGTCAGAACGCTATAAAGGACTTTTAGAAAAAGCACAACAAAATACCTCCTCTTAATGTATGTTCTCTACAAGTCTTCTGTTGTCCAGTCTTGCACTTTAAATGTCTGTATGAGCAATGTCTATGTCCATACTGTCTTATGTCCATGTATGAGTACTGTCTATGTCTATACTGTCTATGTCCTTACCTAGATTAGTCTATGTCTGCATGGGAGAGCAAGAAACGCAATTTCAAATTCTTTGTATGACCAGTGCATGTAAAGAAATTGACAATAAAACTTGACTTGACTTGACTTGACTAAGCTAGGCCAAGGAAGAGGTTATTGCAGTCTCAGGAGGTGCGTGCATGCATGCGTGCATAAGTCTGGTCCACTCACGTTGTCATAGTTCATGAGCTCCTTGGAGTCGGTGGCGAGTCTGCGGGCCAGCAGCCTGCCGGCCTGAATGGCAGTGGGGGTCAGCTCTGGACGACCCTGTAACACACACAGC
>NC_085859.1:20930636-20933136 GCF_034702125.1 Engraulis encrasicolus
ATGCTGAAATTCGCTGATGGCACAACAAACGCATTTCAATTAGGGCGAAACCAACACGCCAGCTCTGTGCTGTGCGGATAACAAATTGCTACAATAGGCACACCGATAATGCACTCACACTGCCAAGCTGCCTGGCTTCTGACTTTTCCCATCTCGCTCACTCTGTCTGCCCCGCTAATTAATGCAAATTGTAGCACCCACTGATCAATACAAATGACCCGAGGTT
Organism: Engraulis encrasicolus; assembly: GCF_034702125.1. NCBI lineage: Eukaryota > Metazoa > Chordata > Actinopteri > Clupeiformes > Engraulidae > Engraulis > Engraulis encrasicolus. Next base: position 20,930,863 of record NC_085859.1, read on the forward strand.
CAGTGGTACAAGGGTGCTTAACAGCCCAGAACAGTTAATTGTCAATCTTGAGACTTGACAGTTGGTTTACACTACAGGGTTGACAAGCAAGGTCGAGAAAAAAGATATCCATTTCTCTGGATTTGTTTTCTCCTCTTTTCCCTCTTTCAGTGTTAATAATTTGGATAGCAGATCTAAATAACTGAATACCGTGCCCATGTGGTGCAATTCAATACCTCAGTTTGGGGAAATTTTGGGATTCTATTCAAAGCTAGGAGCATTATGACACGCCCCTTTAGGCAGACCGGAACCTGGTCACGTTAGGTGCCCATAGAAACCTATTATGTTGGCATATCTCTATACTTACAGAATCTCTGGTCTAGTGCTGTCTACTACAGCACCGGAGGCCCATTGTGAGCCCAGGACACAACAACAACACCAGCAGCAGCAGCTACAGCAGCAGCTAGAGCAGCGGTGGCTGCAGCAGTGGTGGGAAGTAGAGAGATAAGCCCATTCATCCTCGATGGGCAACACACACACACACATACACACACACACACACACACACGGCCACACAGACACACACGGCCACACACAGACACACACAGACACACACACACACAGGGCACTGGCAGCCCCAAACAGTCCCACTCCCTCTCCCACCCAGCCCTCCCAGTCTGGCCCGAGGCGAGAACAAAGCCTTGTTGTGGCGAGAGGCGACCAGGGGGAGAATTTCAAGGTCCTCACGACTGATTAGCGGCAGCGACAATCTCCGCTTGGCAAGCGGCTACATGAGACCTTATCAATGGGGAGGGCAAGGACGAGGGAAGCGGAGAATAGAAGAGAATAGAGAGGAGGATACCCAGGGACGCTGACGGCTTTGGCCGGGCCCGGCACAAAGTCATCTGAAAGCCCCCCCCCCCCCTCTCAATACATAAAAACGTAATGAGGACCCAATTCTGGGACCCCCCATCTCCCTACGCCCAGGTCAACTGACCCTTTTGTGCCCCCCTATTAGCTTCTCTGGAGATACCCATCTATGTGGCAAGCTACACAGTCTGTTGCAGACATGAAGAGGGTCAGAGGGCACATATTGGGAATAGCCATTTTTGGCTTAGAGCAGGGTTTCCCAAACTGGGGTGCGTGCACCCCTGGGTGTGCGTGGCCTGTCACAAGGGGGTGCACGAGCTGAATAGAGTACGGCTGAGATGTGTGTTTTTGTACAGAATTAATGGACATTACTTGTTGTTTGGTGAATTGCATACTGGAAGGATCCATCTGAAGTGTGATGTGTCATGCAACAAGTTCCATTGTAATGGTGGCAGAAAAACGTCAGGTCTGTTGGAAATGAGCTTTGCTCAAAATGTGCGGTTGTGTAATATTCACTTAGGGGGTGCGAGAACCACACTGAAATGTAAAAGGGGGTGTACAGGGGAAAAAAAGTTTGGGAACCACTGGCTTAGAGCATTATTTCCCACATACTGGGTCTAGAGCCATAGGTGGGTCGCAGAAGGGGTTTTCCTATTTCACACCACAGTCATCCAACCTGTCTGTATTTAACCTCAAAAGAACATCCACACATTGATCATTGATTATAGCCAAAAATAAAGGTTGGTGACTTTTCAATTATATGTGATCAGGTAAAAAAAATTGCGGAACATTGGTTGAGAGCATTCAAAAGCAGCAGAGGCCTGATCCTGAGTCCTGACATCTCAGATGCCCATCGAGGTGGTGTGTTATTGTTTTCGCCTGATGGACTGTAACTGACTTGGGCTCTTGCCTGAAAAAACAGTGCTGGAAAAAGAGCAGAACAATTTGAAAGTGCCCTGTCTAAATATCTATCCAATAAGAAGGTCATTATTATTTTCATGCTTATTAAAATGCTTATTACTATTGATGCATGAATTCTTTTAATCTTGTATGGCCTTAGCCAGTGAGACATATTACATAAAGTCATCACTGCCATTGCGATCAAAGCCTCACTTTCTCTCTGCCTGTTTACAAAGAGAAAAAAAAAATGACGACATTCCAATGGGAAAGACAAATGAGACAAAATGAAGCCCCACACAGAGAAAGGTGCATGGCGACAGGAAGTGAGGAAATGTGAGCTTCCTCTTCATGCGAGCGGCACAAACACCTGGAGCAGGCTGTGGCTGGGGCCCAGAGGAAAGAACCCAGCCGCACTGGAGGGATGGGTACAGAACGGATAGCAGAGACAGTCACTCAGACGGATGATGCAGGAAGGAAGGATGGGCCATGCATACGGAAGGGAGGAGAAGCACCCCACCCCCCACC
>NC_085859.1:20938136-20943136 GCF_034702125.1 Engraulis encrasicolus
ACAATAGAAATGGAAAGAATGACCATATAATCAATGAAGAAAAACACGAAACAAGAACACACAAGTCTGGCCAAGTTTGCCTTCCTGTTATTGCCAGGCAAGCTCGTAGCTTGTGGTGTGGTGTGGTGAGTCACCAGACAAGTGTTCCACAGAACTCAAACGTGTCTGACACACAGACACAGGTTAACAAACCCAAACCCGCACACACACAAACACACACAAAAACACACATGTGTAAATGAATCAAATGTACATTCATTCATGTAGCCCTTGTAAAACAAGGTGACTACAAAAATCATTAAACCTCGGCAGCAAGAGACTATGTAGTAACCATATTGCAATAGCTGCCGACACCATTTTCCCCTGGTTTCAGCCGTGTTTCAGACCCCCACAGCAATTTGTTTTTCTGCCACCACAGAAATCTCCAGCTATTTTAGTACTCAAAAAAATGCATACCTGTCAGCATTTAAGTATTTTTTGGGGGGCTTTTCAGCCTTTATTGGTTTTTATTAGACAGGATAGTGGAGGAGAGACAGGAAGTGAGCTGGGAGAGAGAGATGGGGAAGGACCGGCAAAGGTCCCGGACCGGGAATCGAACCCTGCTCGGCCGAGTGGTAAACGTGTGCCCTACCATATCAGTCACGGTAGGGCTGACAGGTATGCATATTACGTGTAGCCCGTACTCTCATATCCTGATCCTACTACACTGATGTCATAACAAGACACAAATTAAAAAACACCAGGACTAGGGCTGGGCGATATGGAAAAAAACCCAATATCACGATATGGATTACTTTATATCACGATAACGATATATATCACAATATAGCACAATTACATACGTTTTCAGTTATTCTCTTTATTTGCTCTTTATTTTTTCATGTCGCAAAACAACCTTTCTTTAAAATGGATCTTTTTATTCTTATTTTTACAGTTACATTAACTTATAGTGTGTATTGTGACAACATGAAATCTAATTAAATGATATTCAATTGTATAAAATTGATATAATTACTATCACGATATAAACAATATAGGAGAAAGGTCATGATATACACTTTTATATCACGATAACGACATATATCGTCATATTGCCCAGCCCTAACCAGGACAGATATGCATATCCAGCTTTAGGAAAGCTCCATTCATTAAAGAAGGGCGACCTATAGAAAAAGTTTGGGGATCAGTGATTTTAGAAATACAGCAGAGCCCCATTAAAATTCACAGACCCTCAACAAAATGTCAGCAGCAATGCCATGCATCCAGATCGGCAACCCAGCAGTTCCGTAATGAACTGAAAAAGGAGAGGGCATTTCTAATTTCCCTTGTCGTAAACAATTACAAATCTAACTGATTAGATTGTGCAGTTCATTTACAAAATTAGCTGCATGATTTGCGGTCACCGTAGATGTGTCAGTGGGCCTGATCCAATTGCTGTGGCCATTTTGAATGGTGAATGTAATAGCTGTGGAAAAGCCGATCATTGTGTAATTAACGTGTAATGAACCCGGCATAATGTGGTAATCAGCCAGGACATTTCAGCTTGTCCCATTCAGTGGGCAGTCTATACTACATTATGGAAGGCATTTTATTTAATGATACCAAAGGTTTCATAAATCTCAAGTCAATAACAGGCAGCAACTGTAACAATTAAACTACTTAAACTACTTCTTTTAAATCTTTCCACTGTCAAAATTACTTGGCTTTATTGGTCTCAAAATTGATATTTTATCTCTATTCTCTTCAATATTCACATTTTTAATGCATGTGACATTTTTTAACTCACAATTATAAGGTGCATAAGGTATCCAGTATGTTTAATTGCAATTTCAGAGATTGCTCGGTAAGGAGAGGAATATGCAGTATTTTTGTCTCATATAAGCTCATTGAAAAAAATAGGCTTCTCAGAGTGCAATCTCAAAGTACCACTTGCCATACTCCAGCATTTATGATTATATAAATTAGTTCACATAATATTGTTTTCTCCTCATGTGGCTAACATATCCAACACAAATGTAAAAATACATGTCGAATATTGCTACTTTAATTGTGTTGACTGTTATTCAAATACCTTACAATAACATTAAAAATATGTCAGGGTCAATAGAGCCTGTAGAAAGCTTTAGCTAAAGTTAATGTACTCAGATGATCACAAGCAGTGAGGTACTTGCTGACAACAAACCATAACATGAACGCATACACTTGCTCTCGCTCTCTCTCTCACACACACACATACAGTATACACCCCTGTGACAGTGTGTGACAGCGAGGCCTGATACAACTGCAGCCACTACCGTTAGCTAACACACACATAGACACAGACACACACACAGGCTATATCACAAATCACGCACTTGTGCACTTCAGGCACTGTTTTTCAGTGCCTAGGGCGCTCACGCTGAAAATTTCAGTTGAGCCAGTGCACTGAAAGTGCCAGGATGATCCCCTAACAATGGCGGAAAAATGCAGTGCTTGAATGATGGACACTGCACGCACTGAACAGCGGCCATGTTGACAATGACGGGGAGGAAATGTGGCATTCATTTCAGTGGAAGAGTTTGGTCAACAGTTTCCAAATTCTGTAAGTAATGTTGATGGGACACGAACCTTTTCATGCCAACCAAAGTATTGTATGTGCGATTGTTGTCCTTTGGGGTGAAGGAAATGGAAATACAAGCACCAGACGCTGTGCATTGTAAACAGTAGCCAACTCATATTTTGGCGAGCTAATGCCATGCTCAGCCGTCACTTCCAGCGAGGGCACAGTGCATAGTGCTCAAATTTTTCCACGACACTATGCACTAAAGACCTCAGTGCACTGTGTGCACTGTGCACTGACTGTCAGTGCACTGACACAAGTGCGTGATTTGAGACATAGCCACAGCCACAGCCACAGCCACAGCCACAGCCACAGACACAGACACAGACACACACAAAAAGAAAACACACATCCATACCTGATCGAACCCCCGGAGGGCGATGCTGCGCACCATGATGGTGGTGTCCAGGCCGATCCCCGTCAGGAAGCCGGCACACTCCAGGCCCACATCTGGCACCCAAGCTCAGGACAAAATACACTAATACACAGTCTTACCAGCCATATATTAACACACACATTTACACAAATGCATGCACGAAGACACACATACTGTACACACACACACACACATTACATCGCGACAAAAATGCATACAGCTAGCTATGTACTAATGACCACTACACTAACATTTATGCCATCTATGTTGTGCAATTCTAAAATTAGAGAGGGAATAGAGATCAGTAACACTAGAGACAAACATACAAATACTGTTACTATTCCATACACACTTTAGACAACAAGGGCTTGAAAACAACAGGCATACATTTAGGGTGAAACTGGTATTGCTAGCTTTCACATGCTCTACTTATCTAAATGACATGCATTTAAATATTTCCGGCAAAGTTCCAATACACAGACAGGCAGCAAGCTACCATGCTCAGCAGCAGTCACTGGTAGTATACAACCATGCTTCACTCTGGGCAGCCAAAAGGATACAACTGGCACCCACCACAAGCCTGAAAAGAGAGAAAGACAGGAACAGAGAGGCAGAGAGTGTGTGTGAATGTGAGAATGTGTGAGAATGTGAGAGAGAGTCAGAGAGAGACACACACACACACACAGAGACATATACAACACACAGAGACACAGGAGAGGAGAGAAATGAGCTCTTCCACCTCGTATTATACACCAAGGGCCTTACTGCATTGCACGCACCACCACCATCATCCCCCATTAACAAATTAAGTTAGCGTATATTTCTTTCGGCACACAGAGCCTTCCCCTCCTCCCGCACAATAGGGACCCTATAGATCCCCTACTTCCTAGTGCCGTCTGATTCGCTGCCAAATATAACAGCGCATAAACAGGTAGGATAGGAGACACACGAGGGCTTTATTTCTAAAGCCGCTACAGGAACACCGAGGCGATGAAAGTCGACTGGGCCCCAATAACTCAACAGCCACAGGCCCAGCCAAGCAGACAGAAGAAGGACGACATTTTTTTTAAAGGAAAAAAAAAGAATGAAAAGAAATTAATGAATGCGAGAAAAAAATGTATGATTTCAAGCACAAAGGGAATGAAATACATTTACAATAAAGATAACCATTTCCCAGCCAAGCAGAGAGGAATGGAATTAAATAAAAAAATAAAAAATGAAAATGAAAAAATAATAAAATGAATGAATTGGGACAAAATGGGCTTTATGCTTTAATGCACAATGGAAGAATGACATTAAATTACATTTAAAAATAACAATTTCCCCAAAATGTATAGCTTTTTCCTCAATAACTTATAACAAATGAGTTATTTTATGCTTAATTGAGTTGTTGTTGTTGTTGTTTGGCATAAAGGTCAGAAGCAAAAAAAAAGATCCTTCATAACTTTACTAAACTATGACAAAATTTGGCAAAAACACAAGGGTTGTATATGGCACTCCATTTTTTGTATCATCCTGGTCGCGTTGAGGTTTGTATGCGTGTGTGTGTGTGTGTGTGTGTGTGTGTCAGGGCTTAACACTAACACACGCCAGGTAGCCAAATGCGGGTGAAAGTCGGCGTTGGCTAGTAGATACCGAAGGTTCACTAGCCATTCTGGCGGGTCCGTCACTATTCTAAATGATGAGGCACCGCATTTTGTAGTTTTTTCCCTCGGACCGTCTTTGCTACAAACGCAATGCAATGCGATTTCGCGAGCCTACAATACCCATGAAGCACCTGTGTCACGTGTCACCTGTGTCTCACGCAGGAGAGGAATCTGCAGATAGAGCTAGAATATGAGTGGCAGCAGCGAGCTACCGGCACATCAGCGCGCGTTTGGAAATGTCACTGAAAACCTTCACGTGAAAATAAAGTAGCGAAGTTCATCTCAACTGACCTGTTTTGGGATCTGTCATTAGTACAATGCATAGTAGTAGCCTAGTGGACATTAAAATGACCAAGGCGAGAGGAGAACACCTCAGTCT
>NC_085859.1:20945636-20970636 GCF_034702125.1 Engraulis encrasicolus
ACAGTGCGGTAGCGTTGGGCTATCGAACCGGCCCTTTGGCTCAGCGCTATCATACTGCGCCTCCCATTCCAAACTGATGCGTTGATTTGGAGGTGGCAAGTTTGCGGCACCAAGGGGGACGAACGGTGTGGGAACACCTCGGTTACACACGCGCACACGCGCATTAACACACACACAGGAAGGGAGGGTCTGGGAGGGAGGGACATACTGATATCGGTGTTTGTGCCAGTGGCACGAGATGTCTGGGAAAGAGCTAAAGTGATCTGGCGGGCACAGAGGCAGGTGGCCATGGGTGATGAGTGGGGAGGTGATGAGGCTTGGCACTGCACACTGCCCCGTAGCCTTGGGCACCGCTACAGAGAGACAGAGATAGAGAGACTTGATAATGATGCGGTCACAGACACACACATACAATGAGCCTTTTACACGCCCCCTAGTTCCTCTTCATAGAGAGGAGGAGGGAGTGGGGGAGAGAGAAAAAGAGAGAGAGAGAGAGAGAGAGTGTGAAAGAGAGAGAGAGGTTTTGCTGTATTACATACAATACTCTGTATAGCCTTCAGACACACAAGATGCTATGGAAGGTCTCTCTAGTTCCGCTCATGTGCATTGACGTGTATTGATGGTAGCCTGATAAATGTACTTTGGTTGCAATTTGGATTTCCATGCCACGTGTTGAACATTATTGATGTAATTATGGAAATAAATAAACTTTTTCACGCTATTCTAATAAAGTGGCCTGGAGCTGTATATTTAACCCAAAGCCAAATATCCGTAACTTTTGCACATCTTTTAGTGTATAATGCTTCCTGTAACCTTGGGGCAGTAGAGCGGTGCAGAGACATAGAGCCTGAAAGTCCCGCCCCTTAGTTCCGCATTTCACAGGACCTAAGCTGACCATCTAACAACATGGTAGCGAGTAAATAGGTGCGATCGAGATGTCGTCAACGCATACAGGCTCTATTGGCTCGTTCAAAAAGTCGAGAATCCCAAGAAAGACGACCTAAAACCTCGGGAAAGTGGGAGTGAACATTTGGTGACGCAATGTCAGATGATAATTATCGAGGTTGATCTCTGGCGGAAGTATAGAACAAAGAGTTCCCGAGCTTGTGTTTTGTGTGACGAAACACGCATCATCAACATGGCGCTCATGCATGCAACTGGCATAAACAGTATCATAAATGCTAAAATATCATCTTGTAATCACTATCAACAACACCAGTTAATGTCATTCAATTGCAGATGCACATATGTCGTTAATGCTGGCCTCTGCTCTGACTGTTTAATTTAGCTAACTTCAGCTAAAATGATATGTTGTGGACGTGGAGGCTCAAGTGGAGGTGAAAAAAAGGAAAGAGGACCAAAACAAAACAAACATGATTCCCGATTGTTCCGGGATCAGTGGCGTTCATGTGCCAAAGTCCAGAACTCGGTTGTCAGTCACATGAGCAGTGTCGTCAGCTGTCTCGAGAGGTCCCGAGATCGTGAAGGCACCATATGTCTCAGTCATGATATGCGCTGTGCTACAAATATGCTGTTTAAGAGGCTAGATAAGGATTATTCATGCAGAAGTATCAATGTTTTGTTCCGAGGCCGTCAGCATGAAAAATGTGAAGAAACGCAGCTTTCTAAAAAGTTTGGGGGTTCGTACGAAAAATTAAGCAAAAATATCAGAAACAACATATATGGAGCTCGTGGCACAACTCGAAGGGGATCGAAATATCATTTTAATACTGCCATTGGATTACATGCTACGATTTTCGGCTAAAAACGGCGTAGAGGTCCCATGAAATCGGGGGAAGTGATGTCACTTTCAAGCTCTATAGGGCTGTAGATGGAGACAGAGATGATGAGAGACAGGGGCTGGCTAAAGTCGCCTGCCGGCACCTCCGTTCCTCTCAAGCGCATTTATGCTGATGGTGAGCGCATTTACCCACAAGGCAAATGGTGTGCCACATGCAGGAGTAGCTAATGTAATATCACTAATTGGCCAATAAGAGTTGCCATTGCATGATGACTACGGAGACATTATACAGTAGATGCATTTACTCCTTTTATTTTCTTAAAATGATTTATGTGATGAATGATTTACTCCTTACATTGAAAGCTTTCAGAAAGCAAAAGGGAAAAATATACATCAACTATATAATATCTCCATAACCGACATAGCGTTATCATAATGAACAATTTTTTTTTTAGCAAAACACAAGTAATGAATATATTTTTGCTGTACAAGTGCAAATATGGTTATGACCCTGCTTGGCAATTCTTAAAGAATAACTTCAGCCAATTCCAATATACTGTTGTATTGGTCACGCTACCCTTGACTTATCACTACCCAGTGATGCTGCATTTTTCAACTCAGCCTTTTCCGAGATCTGAGCTATTCTAATGGGGGCAAATTTTGTTTACATTAAAAATACATTACATTTCGTAACATAGGCCTATTCCAAATATTATCCCAAACGGTATCGCTGTTTGCTAGTTGCCTGCTGATGTTGCTTAACCTTTTCGATGTTGTTGGGAATAAATCAAGATGTTTTTTTTTAAATGTAAACAAACACCTGCCCCCATTACAATGACCAGGATCTCGGAAAAGGCTGAAGAAAAAAAAAATCTCAGGTACTGACAAGTCCAGGGTAGTGTGAGCATTACAACTGCATGTCGAAATTGGCAGAAGTTATCCTTTAAATCTGGAGGACTGTGATTAGTCATACAGTATGTGATAGAACATTAATACTAGGAACTAAAAACATAGGACAAAGCAGGGGAGAGGAGAGGCAATGTAGTAAACAGAGAGTGAAGTACAGGAGAGGAATTCAGAGAGAAAACTGAATACTCCCACCTCGCTCTGTCATGAACAGCAGATGGACACGCAAATACATGCACACACACACGTACGAATATACACATGTGCACACACCCACACATGAATGTACACACGCATGCACATACACACGCGCGGACACACAGGCCTCATGTTGATCCACTTAATCCCCTTCTGACATGACTTTGATTTCTGAGCAAGGCCTCACTCCCCTCTTAGGACGTGATAAAAAAAATGTGCACACACACAGCAGTTGTGTGTCACACACACACACACACACACACACACACACACACACACACACACACACACACACACACACACACACACACACACACACACACACACACACACACACACGCGCACACGCACACGCACACGCACACGCACACGCACACGCACACGCACACACACACACACACAGCTGGTGTCTAGATAGCAACCTGTGAGCTTAAAGCAAATAAACAACACAACCTTGTCAAAAAGGCCAGTGACTAAAAGCCCTGGTCACACAGTGAGCGAGGCCTCGTCTTACAAGAGAGTTAGAAGTACAGTACAGCAAGGCAGCGGTTTGCACAAGAGCGATGAGGATGATTGAGCCCTCCAAGGGCTTCCAAACCACAGAACCGTACGCCTCAAAAGGCCGCTACCTAAAGCAGCTGTATTTGTACAAGTGGCTGATTCAGTTTCTCTTGATGCCCACAGGTGTCTTGTCAAAGTCATTGTGCGTCGACGGGGAAAAGAGATCAGTCATGCGTGCAAAGTATTTCAAGATAGCTACTGCAGCAGGCAGGGTTATAGCCGACATTTGGGACAGGGTTGGACTCGTCAGCCAGAGGTTTTTCCCCGTCGCTTCGTCCATATCTGACAAATGATCAGCGATGTCAAAAGTCATCAAAGAGAAGAAAAGGTACTCGCAAGAGGGTAATCCCATAAAACATAGCACATCGGCCTACTGAGTACGCCATATGCCTCTGTGGCCTCCTCCGCCCGAGGCTACTTTGTATTCTCTTCCCTTGTGTGTGCCTGACTGCACTTATCAGTGGGAGAGGTGATTGGCAGAGCACACCTCGTTGGAGTGATAGTGTAAGCGATAGCCTATAATCAGCATAGCTTCCATCATAAGCCACTGGCTGCCTGTTGATATTCCACTTATACACTGAGGTTTTATGCATAAAAGAGGAAATTGGTCCCGGCGGGATACATTACGGGGGATGAATTTGCCAATCACCTACTTTCTTGTTCACAAACTAAAACCTTCTTAAGAAGTGGATGATGACGGAACATATACTGCAACTTTTTAACAGTGCTAAATTAACACTTGGACTGTGGGGTTGTCTAGAGGAATGCGAAATTCAAGTCTAAGTGTTGCATTAACTCTGCAAACAATTACAGTGTGCTCAAATAGTTATTATCTGAGCACACTGTAATTTTTTGCAGAGTTAATAGGCTTGCTAATGGTACAGCATTATGATTAGGCTGCAGTAATTCTATCAGTCGGTGCCTGATGCGGAGGCTTCTTGCTGTGATGGTAAGTTCATTCTCTTGGGAAAAGGTGAAGAAAGACTACGGTGCAACTCTACACACTCACAACATATTGACGCTTTCCTTAAAAATGATACCTAAACACATTAGTGTAAAAGTTTCCCTGATAGGAGCTCATTATGGTTGCAGTGTTTTTATCTGCACTTGCACGATTTATGTGGCTAACATTTTTAATACACAAAACCCACAAGTTTAAAGGGAACGGTAGCATAATAAAGGGGGGCAATCTTAACCCACTGCCGCTGTCTGAAGATGGAGTTTATGGAACAAACAACTTCACAGAGAGAGCCCACCAGTGTTTCATAAAGAGAGCATCTGCTCCCGAGGCTGGTGTCAACACTGATTTCACCAGTGGTCACCCACCGGCCCACTCGCAGTATTGTATGATGGCATCTGAACCAGAATGAGCTAGCATTTAAGTGGTACCGGGAGGCCAAAACTATGGAGCGCTTGCCTTTATTTGTTTGCTTGTTTGTTTATGCTGCAACATCTGAAGTCTTGCTCATCTTTTTGATAGCCTTCAACAAGAATATAAAACAGCAACAACAAAGTGAAAAGGATCTCTGCAGGCTCTGTGGCAGTTAAGTGCCTGCTGTGCCGAGCAAAAAAGCCTGCTGCATTTCATTTAGCGCACGTCTCATCTACTTTATTCAATATCACCAAGGGCCTTAGCACTCTCCCACAAAGCCAACTATAATCCTTGTCTGCTCTGTCGCCATGAATTACAAAAAAAGACCTATCCATCCAAGCTCGGCAGAGAAAAGATTTGCCTTCATCCCAAGGTAACAGAAGAAGAAGAAGAAGAAGAAGAAGAAGAAGAAGAAGAAGAAGAAGAAGAAGACGAAGACGAAGACGAAGAAGAAGAAGAAGAAGAAGAAGAAGAAGAAGAAGAAGAAGAAGAAGAAGAAGAAGAAGAAGAAGAAGAAGAAGAAGAAGAAGAAGAAGAAGAAGAAGAAGAAGAAGAAGAAGACGAAGAAGAAGAAGAAGAAGAAGAAGAAGAAGAAGAATCATATGAGGTGGTAGAGGATTCTTTCGTATTTGCAGAGCCACCTCTCATCATTGCTCAGAGACACATTCCACGAGGTGCTAATATGGCCGTGGTGTGATCAGACCACCGTCTCTTGACACTCACAGTCCCGTCAAAGGCTTTAATAGCAACCATTACAGCACAACAGGATACTGCACAGGCAACCAACACATGTTCGTTTCCTCCCTTCCTTCTTTCTCCTTTCTTTTATTCTAGCCGTTCCCTGCTCCCATCTGTCTTCTATCCATCTTCCTCTCTTTTCTTTCTACCTCCCTTCCTCCCTCCCACACTTGATTGCTCTCATATCATTCAGGTGTGTTCTCCCTCCTCCCCCCCCGCCCTCTCTCCATCCTGCCCGTCACTCGTCGAGAGCCTTTTCTGAGGCCAGGCGCACGAGAGCCGTCTCTGCCGGCCTCCTCATGTCCTTCTTTCTCTCTTTCTCCCTCCCTGTCCCTCTATCGTTCTCTCCTCTTTCCTCTCCCTAACCCACCTGCACAGCTGACAGCTTCCCTCCCTCACGAGCAGGCTGTCCAGGCCAGGGATGGGGGGATGGATGGAGGAGTGAGAGACCAGACCAGAGCCGTTTGCTTTCACAGGGATAATAACTTCAGCTCCAACTCAAACACATGTCTTTTCTACACAAACTGGCCAGTCATAACAATACAAAATGCCTGTGTCTTTTATTATTTTTATGCATAAAAATATGCTCAAAATACTTTTTATTTTAAAAAGGAAACTCTTTGAGAAGCTGTGGCCATCACATTAAATTGAAGGCTGGGGAGATTGGTCCATACATGTAGCTGTACTGCCATCAAGTGGAGAGACAATGCAGTAGGTGGAATTTTGAGGAAATGTGAGGGCCCCTGGCGAAATCACTGCAGTTGCTCTGAAAACTTAATCACATGAAACAGACAAGGAGAAAAGCACACTAATTCTGTCTGTCTGAATGGTGCAATTGGATGATATTTGGGGCATGCCAGCAGCAAAAACAAACAATAGCTAGATCAAGATTTTTTCCCATTATTATGTGAAATTAATTGTCAATTTGGGACCATGATTTTTTAGTCATCAGCAAGCATATCCTTCTTATGTAACAGACTGAACACTTGACATATTACCTTAAATACAAAATCAACTAGACTGCATCTCTGCAGAGACAATGCTATTAGTATGCTTGCGGCTTATGGACACACACGTACGCACACGCGCACGCACGCACGCACACACGCACACGCGCACACGCGCACACGCGCACACGCGCACACACACAGGTGCCTTTCAGCAATGGGTGGGTAGGGCGAAGTAAGTGTGGGATTCGAACCTGCAACCCTCTGACAGACCAACACCCTACTCCTTAGGCCACTGCCACTTACTGTATCCAGTGGCCACGGTTTCCTAGGCGACAGCAGAGTTATAAAGTTCTACAAGGCTGCATGTGTGTGAAAATTCTATAACTGGCAGTTAGGCAGCAGTACTGTACCTACAGAAATATATGCTGCCTCATTTTTACACTGTCAAGGAGATCTCGACTGACATCACTTGAGAGCGCTCAACCGACTGTAAAAGTAGAGAACGGCGACAAAAGCTTAAATGAGCATGTATGACTACGTTGGCATTACATTAACATCCTACAAGTGTCTTCGCATTACCCTACTGTCCACACACAATGCAACAGACACCAACATGGTGCCGTGAACAATGTGGCAATACTGATTCACAAATAAAAAAACAACTCATTCAAAATTGTAAATATAAAACGTCATGCAATCGGTTAATACTAAAAAAAAAAAGCCCAATGAAAGACACTAGTGTTCTAGAGACAAGAGATTACACCTCCAGCACTTACTGGCGGCTGTGTTCCACATAAAATGCTAATCTAACTAACCCTTGTCCAGTTATGCTGTTCCGGCCTCTAACCGCGTGGCTGCTTAAAATGGATGAAAGTGAAGTGAAAGCCCATTGGGAAACTCCAACTCCCATTGTCATTGTGACACAGCACTCCACAGCACACAAGTGAACACTGCACACTGCACACAACGAAATTGCATTTATGCCTCACCCGTGCAAGGGGGCAGCCCTCAGTGGCGCCCCATGGGGAGCAGTGCGGTGGGACGGTACCATGCTCAGGGTACCTCAGTCATGGAGGAGGATGGGGGAGAGCACTGGTTGATTACTCCCCCCACCAACCTGGCGGGTCGGGAGTCGAACCGGCAACCTCTGGTATGCAAGTCTGACGCCCTAACCGCTCACCCATGACTGCCCTAATAATGGGGGACCTGGAAGGAGTGTAGACTACAAGGGGGAAATGCTGTAGTAATTAAGTAGTAAGTAGGTAAGATGCACAGTTTGAAATTGAGTTTGACCAGTCTCCATTGTGCAGTTAAACTAAACAAAATAATAAGAAATTGCTATCTACGTTAGTTACTTTATTGCTTGCAATGCAATTTCTCATTGACAACTACCCAAGTTGCTAACTGGTTAGCAACAACACTTTCGAGAAACACATCCCAGACTGATCATACTACCATTCTTGTTCACACACACAGGTGTACGCACACACATACGCATACACAAACAGAAACTCACGTCTTTCCAGGAGATTCCTTCAGCCAGAATATATCATCACTGGTAATGCCATGCTCTACTGCTCCAATGACCTGCAAAGGTGGTGAAACAAATAAGTGATAAATAAGTACACAAAAGTACACGATTCAACAAAACCGATACAAAAAAGTTTATTTTAATTATTGGTTTTTACATGGCTTCTATACTGTGCAGAGGCTCAATATTATTATTTTTAAATTATTATTTTTTTAAAAATCACAGACACGAGTGTGGTGAGAGTGAGGGACACAACAGTAGTCCTTATGCCAACACTTCCATCAGGGCCTCACTGCTCTGATTACAGCACAAGGTCAGGCGTGTTACAGACAGGGGAGAGAACAAGAGCAAGAAATGGACAATAAAGGCCCATACAGACCTTAAGAGATAAGAGACAAAACAGGAGAGAGAGAGAGAGAGAGAGAGAGAGAGAGAGAGAGAGAGAGAGAGAGAGAGAGAGAGAGAGAGAGAGAGAGAGACAGAGAGAGAGACAGAGAGAGAGACAGAAAGAGAGACAGAAAGAGAGAGAGAGAAAGAGAGAGAGAGAAAGAAAGAAAGAAAGAAAGAAAGAAAGAAAGAAAGAAAGAAAGAGAGAGAGAGAGAAAGAAAGAAAAAATATATGATGGCAACGAGAGAGAAATAGAGTGGTAGGTAGTGGTACAGAGAGATACAGTACATAGTGTGGAGGTGGAGAGGTGACCAAAGGGCTTACATGAGTGGGGTGCTTTGGCCTGCCTCCAGTGGCAATCACTATGTTCCTGGTAGTCACAGTCATCTGTAGACAGGCAGACAGGGGGTGGGAGGAAGATCAGTTCAGGGGTGAGTCAGTTCAGACAGCAGTGAGCTACCAAAGCTAGTAGGCAGAGCAAGATACAGTACTTTACTTTAAGTTGTTCAATGCCCTATACACAATGTACTGCATGTAACATTTTGAAGTGCACTGTATGCACAGACAGACAGACAGACAGACAGACAGACAGACAGACAGACAGACAGACAGACAGACAGACAGACAGACAGACAGACAGACAGACAGACAGACAGACAGACAGACGTGCAAGGGTGAATCAGTTCAGACATCCATCAGCTGCATACCTGCTAATGCTGCTAACCAAAATACTAGTAGTAGATAGACAAAGCAGGATACTTCTTCATAGTGTATGATTGTTATTTCTGGACTAATTGCAGTTGTGTGTAGTTAATGCATTATCAACATACAATATTGCCATACTATACTCTATAACTGACATTGCTGCGGCTGTGAATAGGCCTTGCACAAAAGTGCGAAAACCCCAAATAAGACTGATCATTAGAGCATGATTATGAGCCACATCATCTCACCTCTTTGCCTCTGGCAGTCACTCCTTTCACTGTGTGCTCGTCAACCAGACTGCCCTTCATGTTGAGGTATTTCACTTTCCTGCCAAGTGGAACAGAAATAGGAAATGTGTCAGAATAGGGGTGGCCGATATGACGATATTAAATTGTGAATCGTGATACTGAGTACAAGATCGTCTCGAATCTGCCAAAGTGGACAAATCGTATAGATCGTCTTGCAGTGAGGATGTTTACTATCAGTATCAGAGTGATGTTTTCTCACTTGTGTTGCTGTCTTCACTTTATTCTTTACATTATTGTACAGTATTCCAATTGTACACTTTATTAGTGTCATCAGTATGTAAACATTTTATTGACTGCAAATTACAAATGTTTTTTTGTTGTTTTTATTTTTTGGGATGGAATCAAAATCGAGATTTCATGTTAAAAAATTGTGATATGACATTTTTGCCATATCGTCCACCCCTATGTCAGAACATGGGTAGAGATTGAGAGGACGCCATATCATGCGGTCTACCAACAGGTGAAGAAGGTAGAAAAGAAAAAAATATCAAGAGAATCTGTGTAGATTAGAAATGTGTTAGGTAGTGCCACATCTGTTAAGGTTTGACAGATCAGAAAACACAGTTCAAGTATCTAAAGGCAAAATAAAAGTCATCAGCCAAATAATGAATACTTCATCATTTGTAAGTGGATATAAACACTTTTAATAATTAATAATGCATGTTAATAATTAATAATAACTGCTGAAAACGTCTCACTTGTCCTGCAGCTGTACTCGATGGCCCCAGTTTAGTGACTTGACATGACCCTGCACAGCAGCCGCCATAGTAGCCCTGTCACCAAAATCAAAGCAAGTTTACAAGTTACACAGTAGCCGTGGCACTGCAGGACAGGACACCAAACACATCAAGACTTGGGAATGGCAAGAGTGCCATCCATTGAAAATATTAGTACACTGCAAAATACACGACATTACCAGCAGATGGTACTAAAGAGTAACGCATGGGCACTGATCATCACTGGAATGTTACAAAACATTCACTAAAAACTCAAGCCAACACTGTCATTTATGGGAGTTATTATTAAGCCATGTCTTACCAATCATGTGATACAGGGCTGGGAATGGTCCAGCCATATTTCTGTGCATCTTTAATTGCAGTTCCCAAAAGAGCAGCTTGGTGCATCAGCTTTTTGGGTATGCAACCAACATTCACACACGTTCCTCCCAAGCCCCACTTCGTGCCTAAGAACAGAGAATGTACAATTTTGAAATGGCGCAAACTTTTGTGCAAGATACCAAGGAAGCTGGTTATTATTGTAAACTTGTATGCAAACCTTTGGCTGATGGTTCTACGTAATCCAAGACAGCCACCTTCTTGCCCAGCTGTGCAGCTGTAAAACATCGGATATCATACAGTCAATCATGCATCGGACCAAAAATACAGCAATGCCCCAACAGCTATTCATAAAGATTCAAAATGACCAATCGACATTTTGATTTGCCAATACCTTCCTTGGAGAATGCCAGACCCCCCGAGCCTCCACCAATAACAACGACATCATAGTCGAATTTACCTGCAATAAACAAGGTTAGTCCACAGGAAAATACTGAAAAAATATTTGCATTTATCTGGCAGTCAACTTGAGCTTCACTCAAGAAAGCCAAGCTGGTCAGAACTGGACATCGCACTATCGGTTCATTGCCAATTTAAAAGACTAAATGACACGACGACTCAATACACCTGTTGTTACAAAGAGTTGGGATATTTGCAATTAAATATAAAACAAACACTTACCTGACAATTGTCTAATAGAGGTTTGTAAGCCACTTATAGATTTTAACCGGTGCCTCCCTCTACAGAAGGCTGCCATGTTGTTTTTGACAAAGGACCCCTTTCGTCGAAAGGGTGCCCACTGCGGTGCCTGAGTTCCCTTGCTATTTGACATTTTCTTTCTTCATTTGAAAAGCTGCCGAAACGCCGTGGGACCACAAAAAATGTTCACTTGATCGATTGGTGTTGGAGAAATTCACAAATATCATATTTATCGGAGATACAAGTGGCTATATTAAGTTAGCCTCATAGAGAGTACCACCAAGCGTCCATTTAGTGAATTGCAGGTCACTTACGTGTTTACCATTATGTACTCTCAATGATTAGGCTAGGCTACTGTGTAACAGTTGTGTAACAGGGTTGTAGCCTAACTTGGCTGAAGCAGCTGCACTTGTAGATTTTTTTTTTTTCTGCTAAAAAGATTAGCCTACATGTAGCCTATATAGTCGGTTTCTTCTGCGGTTCTTCTTTCTCTTCTTGTTTTCTTTTTATTTAATGAAAAGGGCAGCATACATTTAATTAAATGTATTAATGATTCTTTAAATATGACATGGGTCCATGCTTAACGGAAATTTACAGGTAGAGCAGTGACTAGACCTGCGCAAGAATGCTGTCCCCCATCATCCTCCATGACTGAGGACAAAAATTCCCTATCATCCTGATGCATGGCACGCGTCAGGCCTCAAGTCAAACTGCCCATTAAAACACTGAGGTATTTCTATTTCACTGTGTGCTCTATGTGCTGAAATGTGCCATGTGTCACAATGACATATGAGATTCTTTTTCCCATCTTCTTTAGTAGGCCTGCTAAAATATAGCCTACTGTAATGCATTACTGTAAGGGCATATTGTTCCCTGTTCTATGTCTGACATAGGCTACTGGACTTTCTGTAGGCCCTATTAGGGTCACAGAGTAGACTTGTTTCAAGCAGTGTGGCGGGCAGTGAAGTTGAGTGAGGACACTGACAGACATCATAGTAACAAACCATGCGCTTGCCCATAGGATACTTTAGACCTTTTTTGAGGTTTCCTAACGCCAAGGTTAACCAGGGAAATATATTTCAGGTGCAAAACGACAGTCTGGAGTGTAGCAAAAACTATTGAAAGCTCAGTATTTCATCTGCAATATTTTGCCCTAAACAGTGCCACCTAAGGGCCAAATTTTGTATGTGGGACCTCAATTTTGTAATGGTTAATGTACAGTAAATATGCACATGAAAAGGATGACTACATAACTCATTGTCATGATGCATTATTGTTCTTGATCTGTCCAGAGTCAGTGTGTCAAATTGTTTCTTCAGTTGAACTGCGATAGATGTGACATAACATGTGCTATAGCAGGGGTGGGTAATCTATGGCCCCTGAGAAATGTGAAATGTTTTGAAAAGCAATTCCATTTGCAATACAATTAAGTTATCTTTTCAGGGGACCTAGTGAAGGTGGTGGGGGGGGGGGGTCTGTTGTAAGGGTGGCCACCTTCAATATAGGCCTAAACAGCAGGGGGAAAATCCTGGTTTATCTTCATAGTACGATCCTTGGAGGACTTTCCAGAATTTGAAGTGGTCCCTCGAATGAAAAGGGTTTCCCACCCTTGTCCTGTAGAAAGCTGAACACTAGTCACATAACAGCTGTGTTTACAGCTTTGCTCCAGGGTCCCCAATATTGAAAAGACAGGCAACAAGGGTGTTGTTTTGTTCTTCATTTGTAAACAAAATAACTTTGTTTACCACTTACATTACACTGAACTTCACACACATGCGTGTAACATTGTGGTAGGAAGTAGAATTACATATCATTAAGTGGCTCCCCCACCCCTAAATAATGAAAGGATGAAAATATCAAGGGTTTGCCGGTCTATGGCTGCTACATCGCCCCAACCCCCACCCCCCCCCACACACACACACACCCCAAAAAACATATCCAGACAGCAGATTCTTTCCAGGCATGGTTTATTGAAAACACACCAAATTACTCTACAAACCGGCATTTTCATTGCTTTTTATTTCTTCTTGGTATTAGTAAAATTAACATATTACATTCTGTCACTGTGGCATTGTTTTGTCTCTCTTTCGACACTAGCAAAGCATTAACGACTCCTCTAATAAATCAAATCCTTTTTAATGTCTATCTTTTTGAAAGTTTATAATACATTGTAATGCAAGGCAAAACCCACCAAAGGTCTAGACTACACTGAGGACAGAGCGAGTGAGTATGAATGTGTGTGTGTGTGTGTGTGTGTGTGTGTGTGTGTGTGTGTGTGTGTGTGTGTGTGTGTGTGTGTGTGTGTGTGTGCGTGCGTGCGTGCGTGCGTGCGTGCGTGCGTGCGTGCGTGCGTGCGTGCGTGCGTGCGTGCGTGCGTGCGTGCGCGTGTGCGTGCGCGTGCATGTGTGTACGCATTGTGGGGGAAAGAGAGGAAGGAGAGGAGAGGGGGGATTGAGGAGCGATTGAAGGGACAGAAAGAGGTGGATGAGTTGTACTGACGAGCAGGGACAAAACAGGTAAAGAGGACACAACAGATAATAGAAAACACATTGTTAATCTTTTTTTGTTCACCTAACATGGAAAAAAGGTTAAGGCACGTGATCGTAACAAACACATTTGCTACCAAGCTGTACAATTTTTACTCTGACGCCTTGAATTAGTGATATCTACAAAGGTCCTTCTTGCTCTGATACTGTGCAACTGGTCTTTGTCATTTTTGTAGGTCTTGTCCAAAAAACAAACTGATTTGTTTTGTTTTTGTTTTCATAAATACACCCTTTGTAAAATGCCATAGACTGACTTGGAGACTTCTCTTGCATGTGCTGTACTGTATTTGTATATTTTGTTAAGAAAACCAAAGTCCTTTGGTTGTGTGTAACTGCAGAAAGGCAGCCAGGAATAAAACAGAGATAGGTTTACCAGTGTAAGCACACAGGACTGAAGACCATACAGTAGAACATAGGGAGAGCACACATCTGTATTTTTTTTTCTTTTTCCTCGAAATTAAAAAGTTAATACACATACTGTACTTGTAGTCATTAGAAGTCTCTGTTATAACACTATGTAGAAAAACAGCAAGCTTTACAAAGTCACATCACAAAGAAAAAAATATATATAACAAAACTCAAAAACTTCAATGCAGGCACATGCCATTTGCCTAGTTGACACATGGATTGAGCGGTCCACAATGCAGAGCCTCCTGATCAGAAGAGATCTCGTGTCCACTTCAAGACTAAGGGTGAACCCACCAACAGAGGTATTTTACAATGTGTTCCGTTCATTTGACTTTTTGTACCCCTTATCCCTTTTTCATCTAATTCTTGAACTTTTTGGTAGAATTGTGGTTGAAGGACGGATTTTGCGTCCTTTTGCATCATCTCCGACGGTGCTAGCCTGGTTTTACCAGACCACATACTTACTAATTACTTCACAATTCATTTTAGGTCTGGATCCTCAGTGCCCTGGAGCACTTGGGCAGGAGGAGTGAGCTCAACTCTGGTTTGAAATGAGCTCGGACTAATCGCTGACAGTTGACGTTCATGACGTATGTTATTATGCTCCCAAGTGCGTTCGCTTATTGGCCAGTAACACAGACTGAGAACCTTGCCCAGAGAAGCGTAATCAGACCACTCGTGGATTACGAAGTAATTCAAAATTAATGGTCTGGCCCATCAGGCTACGTCGGTGCAGTACTAAACCAACTCACCAGGCAAAACATATTTCCTGCCACTGGGAGAGATCATCTACTTTACCAGGCTACTCTTCGGGAAAGGATGTAAAACAAAACCACATTTTCTCAGCGAAGATTTCCCTATCCTTTATTTCACGGACAGCTGAGATGTGCGGGCTAGATGCTGCCCCGGGTTTGCTTGTTCTTTTTGTTGACTTTATATTCAAATTACATCACAAAAAAATCCAGTACTCATAAAACAGAAATAACAAACACCTTTATAGTTTTCTGTCATGCTTGCATCAGTTATGTAGTTCAGATGCACTGACAATATCAAAAGCACGCTCGTTTTTTTGTACTGTGATGACCTAAGCAAAAACGCTGCATGACTGCAGTGAAATGAGTCCGACTGTGTGTCCATTGGTCTGTGTCTGTCCCCATGTCCTGATCTGTCCCCTGCCCCTGCACATGTGGTTAGGGGTGAAGTGGCCTACTATGGCCACCATCTTTGTGAGTTTTTGGCAGCGATGAAGTCTATTCAAGAATGGATTTTTACCCCACATCTTAAAGGAAAGTGTAAGATTAAATTTCTTCTCTTTCTTTGAAAATATAAAATATAAATAGATTCTCAGCATGACTCTACATGTTTGATAAACGTAAGCAACTATTTCATTTTTACTTGTATTTTTTTTTCAGTTTTTGTACAAATATGGTAATGCTTGATCCACGGACATCACTCCCGACATGAAATGTTATGGATATTCACCTGACAATGTATAGACGGCTGACTTTCAAGATATTGATATTTTTTTTATTCTTTTTTCTTATTTTCATCCAGATTCTAATATACATTTATAAAACCAACAAAAATATAAAATGTTTTAAAATCTACCTTTTGATTTAGACTGTGTAATTCCTCTTGGCTTTCTTCACACAAACTGTACAATTTTGAAAGTCAGTCAATTTTGTTCTCCTTTTGAACATCTCATCGAAAAGCACACACCACGGTCAACCATTCAGCACCGTGGCAACGTATGCCAATATGCCAGAATCACGGCCATATGAAAAACACCTTGAACCAAATACTATCATGCTGACTGTTTGGTTACACACAACACACGTCACAAATCTCACCACCACTTGCTGGTTTTCATTCCTGCGTTTTTGAACCTTCTGGATAAGCATCACTTGACTGTAAAATCCTCCTGTAAAAATGTCCACTCCATACACCAAAAAGTTTCACTAGGAGAGTGAAAAGAAACACAGTGAAACAATGTCTGCAGAGTCTGTTTATGAAATGGCATTAGTCGGTATTACTCTTCCTTCGCAGTGCCTTTGTCATTTATATTTAGAAGATTCCCAAACCCGCCCCCAAAAAAATCTCAAACCACAAAACATTCATCAACCCTTCCACATCTTTCCGCACCAAAACCCCACCTTTCCAGCCTCAAAAATCAGAAAACCAAAACCAAAAAAAGCAGAATCAAATATAAACAAACGAAAAATGAACATGGAAAAAAGCAATTTCACAAAAAATTATAATGTATATCTCAGCATAAAAAAGGATGCTGAAATGTACAAACAAAAAACGAGGCAAAAACATGACTTTCATAACAACACCACACTCACTCATTCCAAGACACACTTAGTCTTAGAATATAATCTCTCTCTCTCTCTCTCGCGCTGTCACTCTCACACACTCTCTCTCTCTCTCTCTCTCTCTCTGTGTGTCTGTCTCTCTCTCTCACACACGCGCGCGCACGCACACGCACACACACACACACACAAACACAAACACATCCCCACCCCGTTCGTTCAAACCACACGTCCGTAATGTCTTCCCTGAATTCACTTTCTTCACTCCAACATTGTTCCTGTCCATCCTCTTGAACCATCAGCGCACATCCATTAGTAAGGGAGAACTTCTTCTATATCCAGTGGGAATGTAGGCATGAAAAAGTGGTAAGTGTTCTCTCTTTTTTTTAAAGTACTTATCGGGTATTTTGCTGAGAAAAAGCAAGAAACATTGGCTGCTGCTGGATGCTTGTTTGTTTGTTTGTTTTTGTCTTTTTCACTCTTTCATTTAAGTCTGCTGATGAGTCGGTTCCAGACCCGAGGCCCATGACTTTATGGCAGTGGTGGTATGCAAGATCCTCTTCTAGTTGAGATGTCCTTATATTTAGGCCTGCAACAGGTAGAGTTGGAGGGGGAATAGTTGTGATAGTTAGTGCAAGTTTCATTTTGCCATACAACCTTTTGAAACACACAGTATGTGACATAGCCGTCACTCTAATGATTACCACAGAAACATGACCATTGTACAGGGTAAATATCCAGCATTTGAAAAAGGAGACACAATGGTAATGGAGGACAAAACGGATGATTGCAATGACTTTAATGACCATTGAAGAGGTAATGGATGGAGAGTATGGATATTCAGCACCCAGCATGATGTTGGTTAAAACAAAGCATCTTTTGTTGTTCAAAACTCATTCACCCTTCATACCACATTTGTGGCCTAGCAAAGTTGACAAAAGGCCTTGTGAATGTTTCATGAGCCTGCCTGGAGTCTATTGATCTGCTGCTGTGGTATACAGCATGGGGGAAATCATTTTATGGAGGCAGCCACGGCACTGCACTGCATTGCATTGCATTTCCATAATCGGATGGCCTCAGATGAAAATACATTCCGAACACAAGACTGAAATAGCAAGGACTTCTTTTTAGCCTGATGTGCTTTCTCCCAACCCATTAACCTTACACTGGGCCATCTCTGAAAATCTACTCCCCCACAATAGTCACATAGAAGGAGGAACATTCACCCAGACTACACTTTAACTGGAAGTTGAAATAAATTGCTTGCAGAGATTGTTTTGTAATTGAAAAGCATTTCTGTCCATAAGGTTGATGGAACTGTTCCACCATCAGGACTTTCATAGGTTTTCAAAACTGCTGGTTCTCAGACATAAATCGACTCTGTGTATTCCACTACAGCTACCATCTTCTAAATATCTGCATTTTTCTATATTGGGTCCCTATATATTTCTTAACTCCATCCACAGTTGAGGCTTTGCGACAAGGCATTTCACTCAATTGTTGAGCTGCATACCAAACGTGTGCACTTTTGGTTCCATGTACAAACCCCAACTCCGGTGAAGTTGGGACGTTTGGTAAACAGTGAATAAAATCAAAATGCTATCATTTTCAAAACATTCAATCTATTCATTAGATGGAGACTAGTGAAAAGACAACATATTAAGTGTTAAAACCGAGAAAAAATATTATTTTGGGGGACATATGTACTCATTTCTAATTTGATAAATCCAACACGTCTCAAATAAGTTGGGACGGGGATCAGTGAAATTTAGTAAACATCCAAATAAGATAAAATAACAAAGAAGAACATTTCAAAATGAATTGTACTGACGGACAATATAGGTGTCCAGGTATAAGATCATCACAGAGAGGCTGAGTCACTCAGAATTAAAGATGCAAAGGGAATAATTACCATAGTTATTACATACATTTTTGAATTCCCTTTGATTTACCACGATTTAGTGTATATAAGACATATTTTTGTTACAAAAATCATTGTATATGTTCATGACATCATGAAATATATATTGGCTGTAGTCTCACTCTAATTCCTGGAGTGCTAGAGCTATTGAAAATTGACCATATTAAGAATGCTTAATGCGTGCAAATGATACAGGGGTGTAACATTCTCCTAAGCACCTGAGCTCACTTGAAATAGACCCAGAAGACATGGGAAACTGTCCTTTGCTTACAGAAGTCAGCAGAAGTTGTAGAAGTCCATTCTTTTTGACAATAATAGAGCATTGCACATCCTGTGCTACAGTGAAAATGGACCATCCAACTTCTGTTATTGCTAACTTCAAAAGTCAGCCTCCATGATGGCATGCGGGTGCAGTAGTGCATTGGTGATGTTCTCACTCAAGATGTTCTCACTCATCTGTAGAGTTAAATACAGTGCTGAATGGTATAAATGGGTTTTAAACAACATGAAAAGCCACTCATGCATTATATTTTGAAGGGAGATCTTCGATTACTGCCACATAGTAAGGTCAAATTGCATTCTCTACTATGTTTTAACAGTTTGGCTCCATCATAAGGACCAGCAGGTGATAAAATGGTGGGCTTTTGGTCAAGACCTGTCACACTGTAAGCACTACAGAAAAGAAAACATTGCAAAACATGACAAGGAATACACCCACCATTTAAGCTGGTGAAATCATGTCCAAGATAGGAATTAACACTTTTTTATATAAAATCATCTCATCGGTTAATGTATTTAACTGTTAAGTGTTGTCTTTTGTTTTGTTTTTAGTCTTCCTCGACATTTGCTGCCATTTATTGTCCCCGTCCCAACTCTTTTGAGACGTGTTGGATTTATCAAATTAGAAATGAGTACATATGTCCCCCAAAACAATATTTTTTCTCGGTTTTAACACTTAATATGTTGTCTTTTCACTATTCTCCATCTAATGAATAGATTGAATGTTTTGAAAATGATAGCATTTTGATTTTATTCACTGTTTACCAAACGTCCCAACTTCACCGGAGTTGGCGTTTGTACACTGACAGCAGCGATAGGAAGTTGACAATGACAACCAAGAATCACTGTCATGGAGTAAGATGGATTTAAGAACGAGGCAATGCTTTAGTGGGACCAATATTACAGCTAAATGGTACTTAGAGTAGTTGCTATCACTCTACTTAGCCACTGCCTCTGCAACCATGGAGGAGAGAGGAGGAATGAAGACTGATGGGAGGAGTGGAAGAGGGTCTAAGTGGAGGAGGGGAGGAGGAGAGGGGGGTTCTCCATCTCCATCCCTCCATCATCTATTATTCATGGGGAGTCCTTGCCACCCTCAATAGTTCCCCTGCAGAATGAAAAGAGAGAACTGCGGATGGAACGATAGAAGGGCAGCAGCCGCAGATACTGTGACTGTAGGCAGGGAAAAAAATATCTCCCTGCTTCATCCATGATGCTTTCTTATTCCTACTCCCACAGGAGAGAAGACACTCTAGGGGGAGAACACCGCCAGTGAGAGTCAGAGAGAGAATCCTCTGTAATGCATAGTTTTAGCCCTTTAGAGATTAGCCTGGCTTGCAAAGTCCAGGGAGCACTTGGCATTACCACGCACCACACGCACTGTGAGTTCATTAGCACAGGCAACTGAATCAAATCATGCAGCTGAAGTGGGCCGTCAGAAGGGCTTTGCAACATTGTTTAGTGTGGAGTTAGCATCGACTACTCTGGCTTCTCTGTAGTCAAAGCAAAAAAAATAGAGAGGGGGTATAAATAAAAGTGGGTGGGAAGCAGGCAATGGAGGTATGTGCACAAAGGTGAGGGAGTAATGAACGTGGAAATGAACAGGAAAGGGAAAAAGACGAGTGATTGAAATGATATTTGATCGTTTTTTGTTCATCTTAGCCACAAATAAATCAAAGAAATACAACACAATCCAGGTCAGACCTACCATGCATGCACTTTAGACCCAAGAGTCAACAGGCTGAGGCTTAACATCACAAGCATCCACCAGATTGACCGTCGGCCTGTTGCTCCTGATATAGTGTTTCCTATTTGTATCATTCTGCAGCAACGGGAAGAAGGGGGGGCGTTATCAGCAAAAAACAAACAAACAAACAAAACAAACCAAAGCAGTGGTAAATTTGAAGTGTCAAACACAAACACACAGAAAGGGGTTGCAGAGCCAAAGTGTTAGACCTCACATGGAGGAAAGCCTTAGAGAACAGTGATTTTCAATAAAACAATATCAAAGAAGAATAGCATGCAGTAAACAAACAAACAAAAGACAAACAGGTAGACAAATACAAGTCAGAGCATCTGGACGTTGTGGTGTTGGGCAACCGTGAGGATTGGAGCGGAGAGAGCCTAGTGCACTGTGGAACGATGGCGTGTACAGCAGGGCAAGCGTGACACCCACTCACTCACATACGCTCCATACATAATGAAGGAATATCTGACTTAAAGACTGAGGAAATTCTCTGCAAGACTCTGCAAGCCTACTAGTGACTCCTTTGACACGTCTCGGCACCTGACATCCATCCAGCTCCAGTGAGGGAGACATCCCCTACGCCCCGTTTTAAAGTGACGCAAGGGCATATTCACTCCTAACCCTCTCTCCCACATCACCTCAGAAAAAATACATTATTCCATTACCACACTGGCAACAGGGTGCAACCGCAATGTCAATTTGACGTCTATACAATACACAGACGTGAGTAAATTGGTTGTTGACAACGACAGGTGCCGAACCATCATAACGTTTTCTTTCCCTGGCTTCTATTGCAGTTCAGTTCTGGCAGCAATTTGTCAAAGATATTGATTCAGCTGTATTACTTTTTGGAAACAATAAACTGAAAAGATAGTAGGGCTGGGACTCGATTAAAATCTTTAATCAAATTAATCTATAGGCTTCGGAATTAATTAATCAAATTAATCACATTTTAATCGCATTTAAATATCTGACTTGAGAACAGTGAAAAATGTGTTTTTTTTTCACATGGATTTTGAATAATTACAATAAATAAGCTTAATCTAAAAATATTATTCATTTTTAAAAGAAGAGAGAACTCTTCTCAATTTCAGCACGCTGTTCACCATCAGGCGCCAATGCCCTCCACAAGTCTAATCCAGAACTGTGTAGCTATATACTGTGAATAATTGTTAAAATCCTGTTAATTAATTAATCACATTGTGTGATTAATTAATCAAAATTAATGCATTAATGTCCCAGCCCTAGAAAAGATATTAAGTAGGAGCTACATGTCTGTGCACTGCATTGTTCTGCGAAACAATTTACAAGGGTTAAACTCTAAACTCTCCATTTTAACAGGGTTAGACAGACACGCACACTCACCACATAAGCACGTACCGGTAAACACACGCGTGCACGCACATATACGAACTCACAGACGCACGCTCGCACGTACAAAATGCAATCGACCCAGATAACCACCATCTCATCTTCTTGTCAAGGTCGAGAGCCAATCACTAGACTTGACGTACAAACGAAGCAGGGACTGTGTAGACAATAAAGCACTTAATATGTGGTCTCCATACCCTTCAATAAAGTCTGGGTCATCTAACATGGAGGGAGATGCACTGTGTGTGTGCGTGTGTGTGTGTGTGTGTGTATGTGCGCACGCGTGAATGTGTGTGTGCGCGCGCGTGTGTGTGTGTGTGTGTGTGTGTGTGTGTGTGTGTGTGTGTGTGTGTGTGTGTGTGTGTGTGTGTGTGTGTGTGTGTGTGTGTGTGTGTGTGTGTGGCAAAGCTAAGCAGCAGCTTCTTAATCAGCCTATGATTAATGACTTGAGAATCACAAAGCTTGCACTCAATTATCTCCTGCTTCAGATCTGTGGATGGCAAATTGGTCTGCGCGAGAAGAGTGTGTTGGTGGTCTCGGCACGCACACACGCGCGCACACACAGGCAAGCACGCTCGCATCCACACACACACACACATACATACACACATACACTAGTGGATGACTATGGAGGGGGGGGGATTAAACTTCACCCTATTCACAGCCAATCCTGACAAGACAAACCCTCTACTGGAAGTGAACGCGAAAATAAGAGGAGAAAAACTATTCACACTGAGCAGACTGTTTTCTTGCTGAAGGGGTTTCAATGACATTTCATAGGACAAGCATTACTTCAGTGCCTCCTCAAACAAGTCGTGTTGGTGCCGACATCACGACTGCAACTGAAGTGTAGTATGGCTCTCATAACAAGGACGGCAATCCACTTTGGTGTGTGTGCGTGTCTGCATAAAAAAGAAGATGGTGCACACTACTCTACACACTGTTGCTGCACCTCGTTTATTTTACACAACGTTTCGACCTGACAAAGTAGACCAGACTGGTCGAAACGTTGTGTAAAATAAACTGGGAGCAGCAACAGTTTGGGGACCACCTTCTTGTTTTGTTTGATGGCATTTAGTCTGGCACCTGTTTTGTCTGGATGATTGTGCAAGCACTCCAAGCACTACTACTGCGTTTGTCCGCATACCTTCAAAGGCTCCCTCTCCGTGCCGTCGCCCGAGCCCTCACCGCTCTTGTACGTGCAGTCCTTGTCCCTCTTGTCGATGGTGGAGTAGCCGTCTGAAAGGGGAAGGGGGTGGGTGTTGCAATAGAGTTCATAAGCACTTGGGTATGCTGCTTTTGTGCAATGGATTCAATAGCCACGGCAACAGCAAGAGAAACATATTCATAACCTGTGGTCCACCTGGCTTAGTGTAATAGATACACTAGTCACAGCAACACACCGAAAAAAATATTCATGGCCTGTGTGTTGCTCCTGGTCACCACACATACACGCGTGCGCACGCACGCACGCACACACACGCACACGCACACACACACACACAGAAACACACGCACACGCGCACACAGACAGAAACACACACACACACACGCAGACGCACACGCACACACACACACACACACGCGCACACAGACAGAAACACACACACACAGAAACACACACAGACAGAAGCACACACATGCACACACGCACACACACACACACGCACACACGCACACACACACACACACACACACACACACACACACACACACACACACACACACACACACACACACACACACACACACACACACACACACACACACACACACACACACACACACACACACACACACACACACACACACACACACACACACGCACACGTCCAAAAAAAGGCTGATTCTCCATGCTGGTCAGACAATCCAACAGCACCACATCCCACCACTTTCAAAATGTGCAGGAGGCTCAAACTCTCCACACTTGAGAATTCAAACTCCCACAGTCACAGCATCACTCAATTTGTCATTACTGGTTTTTTTTTAGTTGGTTGAAATAGGAGTGCTTGTGTCAAATCCTAAAACATCTAGTCAAAAGAGGGGTCTTGCAGACAGCAGCAGTGCTTTTATGTAGAAATGCATGTCATGTAGGAATGGCCAGAAATTCCTAAAATAATGTGTAAAACAGATGAATGATAAATTGACAATTATATGAGATTAGTAATAAAAAAAGAATAAGAAAAAAAACTAACCTTACACACACGCACACATACACACACATATCCCCGTACACACACATACACATGCACACACATACAAAAAAATCATTCCGACATGAATTCAAAATGATTGTCTAACTTTCAAACAAACTTGTGGTGATATGTTAATGACAAGCAGTGGATTATTTTGGTGTGACCATTTTCCAAGTCTTCCAATGTGCCTTAGAGGCTAATGTGTTAGACACTGAGTGTATTGGTGTATTGTTTCTGATCTAATTGAATCCTATTTTCAGAGTCATGCAAGCATTCTGTCTTACCTGGACCAAGCTCATCCAGGGGTATCATATCTCCATTCCCATTTTTCTTGTTTCCTGAAAAGTATTTACATTCTGATTTTTGTTTTTTGTTTTTTTGTTTTTCCTCTCCAATTGCAATTTACTGTATAATGCACACGAGAGATCAGTAGATGGCTGAAGTCCATTAAGTTATATTGTCCCATGGTGGTGCCCCTTTTCCATCAGTGCCAATACGGGATTCAGAACGTAAAAACCCTGTCGGTAAAAACCTGGTTGATTTAAAGGTACACTGTGTGAGAATTTTAGTTGTTTATTTCCAGAATTCATGCTACCCATTCACTAATGTTACATTTTTCATGAATACTTACCACCACTATCAAATTCTAAGTATTCATTATGACTGGAAAAATTGCCATTTTCGTACATGAAAAGGGGTATCTTCTCCATGGTCCGCCATTTTGAATTTCCTGAAATGGCCATTTTTAGCAGCAACAATGACTGTACTTGGGCCATACTAGAAAATATTAGTTAATTCCTTAGTAAACTTTCATTAAAAGATCAAATTTGGCAATAGGCAGCCCAGTTTCAATGAGCAGCATAGTTGCAGTACCTTTTTGATCTTTTCCTGCACAGTTTCCCTTTAAAGCAGTCAAGACAGGTCACATCAGTTACTTGGTCAGGCTATCAGCACTAGAAAGGTTTTCACTCTCTGAACCCAGGATTGGCCTCTGTTACCCACCACCACTAAGACACCTTGAGTAGCCAGCCAAGAGTGGCCAGTAATAACAGCATAGTACATATCGCTA
>NC_085859.1:20975636-20978136 GCF_034702125.1 Engraulis encrasicolus
AAATACATTATGGCGAGATTTTGGGTATTATAAACAGATGATGTCATAATGACGTCATAATACCAGATAATGACACAAAAATTATGTCATTCATAGATGTCCATATGTAGATCATCTCCCCAAAGTTTGGTGGTCATACCGTATTCCGTTCATGAGTTATGAGGGGGGGGTCAAAAGAGCCCCCCCCCCCAGGCCCAGGAATGCCAAAAAAGCCCAGTCTGAATAGGGTTAACGGGAAAGTGCAAGGCATTTACTGCAAGTAGTCAAAAGATAGCACAGATGATGTGACAAGATACACTTGATAATGTTGAAGCCTAGCATATACAATCTTGGCTTCTTCTTGGGTTCATACTCCACTGACTGACTACTCCGTCTTTACTCCACTGCGTACCTCGTCCTGTTGATGGCCACCAGCTTCTCGATGGCCTGCGCCGTGATGAGCGAGCGGGCGTTCTCCGAGCTGTCGGTGACGATCTCGTGGATGGTGTTGAGGATGGCCACCACCGTGTCCTCCTCCAGGTTCTTGGCCGGCCGCTGCTGCCCGCTCGGCAGGTTGCTGACCAGGTCCCTCATGGCGTAGCTCCCTGGAACACACACACGCATAGAGAAGCTAGAACAGGGGTGTCAAACTCAAATTGACCGAGGGCCAAAATCAAAATCTGGTACGAAGTCGTAGGCCGAAGTCAACGATTTTTTTTTTTTTAAATACTCATGTTTTAATGTCACATACAATCTTTCCCATCATATTTGTTAGTTAAAATGTGTCTGCACATCCTGTGACAGGAAATTTTGTGTTCAAGTCGTTACAGTAAACATTAATGGTGTCTGTGGGACAACTTTAATACACATTTGAAAATATCTCGCAGGCCAAATAAAATGGCTGAGCTAGATGTATGATGTTCATTAGGACTAACTGTTAAATCAATTCTTAAAGTTGTGCTTTGTTTCAGATTCAGACAAAAAATTTATCTGTTACTTGACATGTTTCGACAGTGAAATTTCCAAATGTCAGGTGAAAGATAAAACTTTCACATGCAAACCTTAAGAATTGACACAGAGAAGTTTCATAGTTTTCTGGGAATACACTTAAAAGTTTAAATCTACCTTTACAGAAAGACCTTTGGAGCCAGAGAACTGAGAAAACTTAATGGGCATTTTGACACTCGCAACAAGCCATAAAAAAACCTTTGCACATTCACAAGGCCCCGGACGCCAGAGAGAAAAATGTATTTGCTTTCTGAGAGTGTGACTTTACTCAGAGATATTCTCTCTACTCTCTCTGACTTTACCAAGCCTAAACCTGTACAAAGGCAAGTGTAGTAGCTCCATAATGCACACTGTCCCTCCTGTGGCACGCTGTAATAGTCACTGAAAAGTTAACTACAATAGTACTACACTACTAGGACATAACACAGGGCCTTTAGTAATGCAATCGGTCATAGGTCACTCATTGCCATTCTGGTAACAGCACATTTATAACGCCATGTCTTAACGAGTTAACTAGCTAATGCGAACAAGCCTGAGATTTAGTCACTAGACAAAAAGGGGGGACTTTTAGAGTCAATTTCCAGTCAGGGTTCAATTTGACAATATAGTTAATGACTTTTATTTGCAGGGCAACATAGAAGCATGAAATATGGCTAACACCAGATGTATGATGTGTGATTATTCATACAGCACATTCAAAAATCTTGCGGCCATGCTTGCTTACCTATGAGGTCTTTGTTCCGGCGGTCGATGGACAGGTTACGGAGTGCGATGGCCACTGCCCGCACCACCTTGTCGGAGTCCGAGCGTAGAAGTTCCACCAGGATAGGCAGGCCTTTCTCCTTACGCACCGTGGCACGAATGTAGTTGGACCACTGAGGAAAAGAAGGGCAAAAAATAGGTTGTTGTGTTAAAAAAAGGGATACTGGAGAAGATGCTCATTGGCCAATATGATTACCACACAACAGCAAACAATGGACGAAATGTTCTCTCTGCTTATATCATCATAAGTGTGAACATGCAGGGAGTCAAGTGTGAGTGTTCAGGGTACGTCATTCACAGTTTTGAAATAGTTGTCCTGCACTTGACTGTCTCAGAAATAATAAAACAATTCTGACAATCTATGATGATGGGTGACGCCAAACAGTTCAAGCTCTGGTCCGATTGTGTGTGAGTACATTCCTTTCCAAAATGTTTGATGCTTGCTAAACAGCATAATTTGTCTCTATTACTTCAATTTGTTCTTCCTCCTCTCCTCCTTTCTGGCACACAAAACATGTACGATTTGACATGAAAGAGCTCTGCTGGAAAGGAACGGGAGACCCCAGAGATGTAATTAAACTCCCGCAGTACTTCGCAAACACCACCAGGGGGCAACAGTGGTACAAGCAGAATATTAAAAAATCCTTCCAGCCAGGCAGCCAGGCAGCCAGGCAGGCAGGCAGGCTTCCCTTTCTGCAAGAGGGGAAGAGGGACGAAAAAGGCATTTGCAAGAGAAGAAGAAAAAAGAAAA
>NC_085859.1:20980636-20983136 GCF_034702125.1 Engraulis encrasicolus
TCAAAAGTTGTTGTGGCTAGGCTGACAGCTGGGAAACTTTATCGTTTTCTCCACGGAGGAGGGGCCAGGAGGCGGGACGAGGAGACAAGCGCAAGCGGAGGAGGCAAGGTCGCATATTAATACGCACTCTAAGCATGTCCACAACCGCACCGCATCATTCTCCTCTCCCGCATGGGGGAGCGGCAGAGAAGCGAGTGGTTGAGACGACGCAGACACTAAGGGGCCGTACACACATGTCGCTGCTAGTTACTCGCTCAGCGAATGAGCTCAATAGAATGTCAATGTGTTCCAGCGAGACTAGCAGAGAGTAGGCGAGTACTGTACAAGCGATGCGATGTGGGCGGATCCCGAGTTGAAAATATTTTATCTTCGAGCGAGGCGAGTAAGCGAGTAACCAATTGGACGGCAGAATTCGGAAACGTTCCATGAAAGAGAGGCGAGTAGGCGAGCAAGCGAGAAGCGAGTAACTAGCAGCGACGTGTGTGTGTGTACGGCCCTTAAGCATGTCCACAACCGCATCATTCTCCTCTCCCGCATGGGTGAGCAGGCTGGGGGCGACACCCTCTCTTATGGCTGGTGCACACTGTATGTTTTCTTACTGATTTTGTCCCCAAAAAACGTCGTTGCCAATATATTTCAAGCATCTGTCAAGCGAATTCGTGGCTGTCAAACCTCGGTGTGACATGGTCACTGCATTAAGTTTGTAAGTTAACTGCACTTGAGAAAGTCTCGAGCTGACTTAAGTCTCGAGTTAAGTTAACTTACAAACTGAAGGCAGCAGGACAATTTCCTTTTTTTACATTTAACTGGCTTGCAATGTTTTACAGTGAATGGTGGTGTTGTTAGTTACAGTAAGCAGGAGCTTGCACAGTATAGATGGAGCTTCTATGGTTCCCACGAGGACCCCATTTGCTGGTGTGTGGACTGACCTCATCTTGTAAGCCTCCCCTGTTGCTCAGAGCTCCACATACCTTGCTGTCAGTAAAATCCCCCTGGGGTTAGACCGCTTGGAAAGAGTGTGGGGATTGGGAATGCACTTGAGAAATGCCACCGTTTGTCTCTGGGAGTCGTCAAAGGGCTGTCAGCCCCTTCTCAACCCAATGTGAGGTTTTACTGTACCTACTTAATATCAATGGGTTTGTGTACCAACAGATGCATGTGTGTTTGAAGTTTACAAACCAAAAAAGCACCAACCCACATTGGCCTGCGATCTCTGCAGTTCCATATTTCCACATGTGCTGTATGCTACTAGTTATGCATGCATTTGTAAGTCACTTAAGATAAAAGCGTCTGCTAAATACATTGTAAGGCAAAAAATTTTTTTATAAATACATTTTAATAAATTTTGACAGTAACATTACATCTATCCTAGACAAACACTACTGATTGTCAGCTTGAGAAATCTATTCTACAGGAAATGTTAACTCTGCAGCTATACAGCGGACCTGCTTCTTCAGTAAATACTGTACTGTAGATCCCATAGTGCAATTTGTAGAATCTTGGCGCCCCGTATGAGAAAACTGGCTCCTGGCAACAGGTGCTATCCATTCCACAGAGTAGGACATGGTGATGGAGCCTTGGCAAAATGAAGACATTGCCTTCTTTCTAAAATATCCTTTCAGTCTGTCTGTATATGTATCTCTTTCCCCTTGGACGTTCTCTCTCGTTCTCTCCCATACTCTCACATTCTCTCTATCCATTTCTCTCTCTCTGATTCTCACCATCTCTTGCTCATTCTCTCCATCTCTTGCTCATTCTCTCCATCTCTCTCTCCATCTCTCTCTCTCTCTCTCTCTCTCTCTCTCTCATATTCTCTCTCTCTCATACTCTCTCTCTCTCTCATACTCTCTCTCTCTCTCATATTCTCTCTCTCTCTCTCTCTCTCTCTCTCTCTCTCTCTCTCTCTCTCTCTCTCTCTCTCTCTCTCGCTCCCTCTCTCTCGCTCCCTCTCTCTCGCTCCCTCTCTCTCCCTCCATCTCTCTCTCCATCTCTCTCTCCATCTCTCTCTCCATCTCTCTCATTCTCTCTCTCTGGATGGTGTCACCCCTCAGGGATCTTTCCGTTTACTCAGTGCCAGACAGGGCTTCTCCGCGATTCTTGGCTTAAATGTGTCTGTCTACATGTCTACTGCGGATGTACCAATCATCCTTCAGCCCAGTATCACTTTCCCCTTGCCCTCCTTTTTTAGACTCTGCACCGTCTGCACTGTCTCACTGACTCTGCAGCCCTTCACGACTGCCAGACTGAAAAAATGGAGTGTGTGAGAGTGTGTGCATGCCTGCGTGTGTGCGTGCCTGCGTGCGAGAGAGAGAGAGAGAGAGAGAGAGAGAGAGAGAGAGAGAGAGAGAGAGAGAGAGACAGAGACAGAGACAGAGACAGAGACAGAGTATGGGCCTGATTGTGTCTGTGTGAATATGTGTGAGAGAAAGATAAGGGAAGATGGAAGATCGGATAAAGATATATTGAGCCAGAGCCTGAAAGAGAGAGTGCAAAAGAGAAA
>NC_085859.1:20993136-20998136 GCF_034702125.1 Engraulis encrasicolus
AAGTTTATCATTGTGTCCGTTGGTGGGGGTTGGAGCAGTCAATCTTGCCGTGATGCAAGTGTAATTACATTATCAGCTTTCTAGTGATGCTGGAGAGCGGGAGGGGGAGGGGAGGAGGTTGATGGAGTAACCTTCCCACTCAAGGTCATATTTCCCTGTGAATTTGTAAAAGTAACCCAGACACACATGCACATATCCTCACACATACAGAATGCTATGCGCGCGCGCGTGCACACACACACACACACACACACACACACACACACACACACACACACACACACACACACACACACACACACACACACACACACACACACACACACACACACACACACACACACACACACACACACACACACACACACACACACACACACACACACACACACACACACAAGCACACATCCTTACATACTCAGTACAAATCTATAGTTCTAGCCTATGGCTCCACAGTCAGGGCCCAGGGCAAACAAACTGGATTGAGAAAGCGAAAGTCCTGCCAGATATTCCATCTGTCAGTGCTCCCCAACACAGGTAATTTTACTAATTAGCACTTGAACCTGAAGGGGTGTGGTAATTAGCATCAGCTGGTTCATTGAATTAGCTGCAGCAAATATGTGGCAGGTTTGTTTTTTTAACTTTCTGAACCCGGAATGTTCACCACTGTCCACAATCCATGTCCATGTTGCATTGTCTG
The DNA here is from genome assembly GCF_034702125.1 of Engraulis encrasicolus. NCBI lineage: Eukaryota > Metazoa > Chordata > Actinopteri > Clupeiformes > Engraulidae > Engraulis > Engraulis encrasicolus. The sequence continues at coordinate 20,993,837 of NC_085859.1, forward strand.
GTTTATTTCAAGACTGTGGCCATGGCTGAACTACTGTAACTGTGGAGCGCTCGGACCCTTTTAGCAGACCCAGTGAAAACCCGCTGTGTAAGCAAGAAGCAGAAGCCAGGCCGCCTTATGAGGCACAAAAATGGCCACCGCAGATTTCATGGACGATAATGCATAATTGCATGTCTGTGTGTGTGTGTGTGTGTGTGTGTGTGTGTGTGTGTGTGTGTGTGTGTGTGTGTGTGTGTGTGTGTGTGTGTGTGTGTGTGTGCTACGGATACGTGATTTTCTTGAATTTTTGTGCTCTCGAAAAGAAAAACAAAATGTGCAAACATCTGACCGTCTGAACTGTCTCAGAGGAACCACAAACACTGACCAAAGACCAAATAAGAGATGTGGAGGACCAATCAGGAAGGAGAGAAGACAAGGAACAAGTAAAGTTGAACAAAAACACAGAGGCCAAAACTAGACAAGCCTTTCAACAGGAGGAGAAGACAGAAGCGAGCTTCAATTGTCCATGTCAGCCTCTCTGAAGGGTTCAAATCCAGCCCAGCCATTTGCATGTTCTAAATAATTATGTTGCTCTATGCCACCAGCAACTTCGAGCAGTTGAAGAAGATGCATACCTCTGCTCAGCGAGAGACCGGGCGAAGATCAAGCAACAGAGAATCGCTGGACTGCACAGCAAGAGCGTTAAAGTCCGTTAAAAGTAGAATGCAAGAATTCCAACATTCCCATTGGCTGTGGCGGCTGTCGCCGAACCACCATAGCTAATTTGCATAATATTTGCTCAAGTCCAACTACAAACAAGACGCAAAAATCGCCTCTAGTCACCCAAATCACATTTGTCTCGCGACTCAATACAAAGTCTATTACTTCCGTCGTTGGAATCGCTCATGTCGCACTTTGTCTATTCGTGCCTATGAGAGAGAGAGAGAGAGAGAGAGAGAGAGAAAGAGAGAATTTGTACATCTACCCAAATGTCTGACTTAGACTTCACACATACCATACAACACAACACTCTCACACACACACACACACACACACAAACACACACACACACACACACACACACACACACACACACACACACACACACACACACAGACAGACACACAGACACACAGACACAGACACACACACACACACGCACGCACGCACGCACGCACGCACGCACGCACGCACGCACAAAATTTCAGCCTATTCAGCCCTTTCGAGAAATGCAATGCTGTTCTTCTAGCCTTGGCAATTGAAAAGAAGGGGAAAAAGCCTCTTCTTTCTAGAGATGGAACTAGCTAAGCTCAAGCCAGAGAAGGAGCCTTGACTTGGAGAGCTCCCACTTCTTAGAAGACGAGGAAGGAAGCCACAGACACGACTGCTTTGAGCTCAACTTCAAACGTCAGGGAGGCGGTATAAAAACAAACAGATCCAGCGTGCGGTGAAGACACAAGAAGCAGTAGGGCCTCGTCCTGCCAAAGACCGATCTGATAGACACATGGCAAATTACAGAGGGAGGGAGAGGGAGGGACAGAGAGAGGGAAGGAGAGAAGGAGGGAGAGAGAGAGAGAGAGAGAGAGGGAGGGAGAGAGGGAGAGAGAGAGAGAGAGAGGGAGGGAGAGAGGGAGAGAGAGGGAGGGAGAGAGGGAGAGAGAGAGAGAGAGAAAGAAAGAGACCCAATGACAGATGTTTCACTGGAATAACGCAGATGCTCAGCCATGTTAACGACTTCCATGCTGAAGTTCTCTCCTCGTGTCCCTGGATATCTGACACAGGCCGCTGGCAACTAGGAATCTTGTCAATCCCCTCCAGATCCCTCTTCTTTTGAAATTCTTCCAAACGGGTCTGTACTTTTGAGCAATGTAAAAATAGCTCCCCAAAACGGGCAACTATTGGGAAAACCTTTTTTTTTCACTTTTAAAGGAAAATGAAGGGAGAAATCCTAGACCATAGGGAGACACCCGCATGATGACCAGCAGCTGCATTGTGTCGCTATGAACAAAGCAATCAAGCAAGAGACGCACGCTTCAAGCGAAACGGATTGGCTCCTACTGTTTTCCATACTCTTGTTCCCTGACCCTTGCTGGCCTTGCCATCTAGAGTCATTGTACAGCAGGGAGGCTGATTTGTGTGTCTGTTGGCTCGCTGTGTTTGCATGACTTCTCATATTGCCACATTGACTCACTATCTGACAAATCACCATGGCGGCTCAAACAATCTCCATGTAGCACCCACAGAAACTGCTCCTACCACCATGCAGTGCAGGCAGCTGTACTGTTATAATGACAACACAAGTCAGGAAGTGCAGTCCTGTTCCTGAGTCTATTTCTGGATGGGGACTGGGAGGGGCTTGCTTGGATGTATTTTGCTGAGTAACGGTAGGGACACATAGGAGGCGAAGCAAGCGAAGCGAAGAGAGGCGAAATCTAACCGTCATCTGGTCGTCGCAGGGAATCAAATGGGATGGAACAGTTATGTTGTTGATTTGATTGGTCAGCGGCAGGCGAATTCGCTCCTCATTTGCATAACATTAAACTTTCTTTAATAATTTCGCTTCGCTCCTGTTTGCTTGCTTTCGCTTGCCATCGCTTGCCTTCGCCTCTCTCATAGGAATGAATTGCAAAGTTTGCAAATTCGTGTGTATGTGTCCCTACCGTAACTTGCTTCTGCGTGAGCAGAGCCCTCTCATGTCACACACTGATGGAGCATCTGCGATAGATCGTAGGGGGGGCCCTGTGCTCCACAGAGGACCTGGTGGACGGACGAATTTCACTCATTAGAGAGCTGCTGCTGCCTGTCAGCTTGTTAACAGGAAGCATAAATCCTGGCTGGATAATTGGCACACGATGGGACACTGCTGCTGAACCCTATACTGTTCTCTCTCTCTCTCTCTCACTCCATCTCCACCTCCGTCTCTCTCTAACTGACTATGGGGACTCTAAAAGGAGACCCCTTTTTTTCTCTGCTCAGCAGGGCAGCAAAGGGCAGCTTTTATTAGGGTCATCCAGTCATAAATACATGTGCCACGCACGCATAAGACCCCCAACACACGCATATACTCAGACACAAAAGTATTATGCTATGCTCGCAAGTGTTATATTAACTTGCTGTATTTAGTCTAGCTTGGTGGTGACGGGTCATAAGACACAAGGAAACCTACCAGGATGCTGCAAACTTAGACAGAGGACGATGGAGTTTAAAACAGCCTTAGGTATCTATACCTCGAAAGTACCAACACAGAAGTGGAGAGGCGTGCACGTACAAACACACGCGCGTGCACGCGCACACACACGCGCACGCACACACACACGCGCACGCGCACGCACACACACACGCGCACGCACACACACACGCGCACGCACACACACACACACACACACACGGGCACACACACACACACACACACACACACACACGCACGCACGCACGCACGCACGCACACACACGTATGCTCGCACACACAGGATTGGACCATGCCTCAGCATCCCATTCACACTACCCTGCAGCAACTTCAAAAGAATGTACCCTGTAGCCGCGGGAAAAGTGGGCTAGCGAGCGAGCTAGGTGACACATCCCATCAAGAGGCTCATCTATTAGCAATTAAGCTAATTGGCTTGGAGAGGCCTCCTCGGCTGGATGATAAGTGGAGGGGGGTGTTGTGTTTTGACAAGCTGTAGAACGATAACAAATTGATGTTTTCTTCCCTTCCCCTTCCAGCTGCAACTCTTTCTCTCTTCCTCCCATCCTCTCTTTTTATTCTATCCATCTCTCTCTCTCTTCCTCTATCTCTATCTCTGTCATACTCCACTCAACGTTGATTGCCTGAGGTACAGCAATCGGCTTTGTCAAACAAAGTTTTCATCAATAATGGCTGACTGGGAATAGAAGGTTGTGGGAGGTGGGGGGTGGAATGTGTCTTTCGTTGCTAGTGGAAATAAATCACGCCAGCGTCAACTAATAAACTGTAGCGTATGAGGTGGTGGTGAGAGGTGGTGGTGGTGGTGGTGGTGTGCGTTTGGGAAGGTCACAGGCCAGTTGTTACGGGAACCGAAACATGGAGCCAAACCCTGGCTCCTATAGGCAGACAATCCAAATAAACAATGGAGCTCAAACTGTGGAGATTTCTTATTTTTTTCGGTCGGTCATGCGATCGCTATGGGCCAAATGGAGGCCACATGCTGATATTTAACCTCCCACACAACTGTCTGCGGACAAATGTGTGTACTGTGTGTGTAGTGTGTAGTGTGTGTGTCTGCCCATGTGCATGTTTCAGTTCTCAACCACATTTCAATGGTTGCTAGTAAAAACAAACACC
>NC_085859.1:21005636-21010636 GCF_034702125.1 Engraulis encrasicolus
AGAGAGAGAGAGAGAGAGAGAGAGAGAGAGAGAGAGAGAGAGAGAGAGAGAGAGAGAGAGAGAGAGAGCGAAAGAGAGAGAGAGACTGGATATCGGGAGAGAGGAGGAAGAAGATGCAATGAAGAAGGGGGGCAGCAAACGAGTGCATGATTGTGCGGGTGGGGCAGACAGCTGCTGGAGACTTCAAAGCGAACTCGAGAAAATCCTTCCGCGAGAGAGAGCGTGTGGGGAGTCTGGGTGAAGGACAGACCGGGCAGCCGGACATCCCGCAGGCTCCTCACGTCTCTCCTTGACGTCCCCCATCAAACGCGTTACACTCCGGGGCACTCCTCAACACACACACACACATTCATGCACGCACACACACACACACACACACAGATCACATATATGCCTCTTTTCCACTGCCGGTTTTCTGGTAGGACAGCTCAGCTTCAGCTCGATACAGCTCGCCTCAACCGCCACTTTTTGCTTTACGATTGAGCTGTGTTGTGCCTATTCGAAAAGCAAAACATGGAGGCCGAGTCGCGCTTTGTGGAGCTGTAGGCCTACCAGAAAACCGGCAGTGGAAAAGAGGCATATATATGTACACATACTCCATCTTTTTCGCTCTTTCTCACACACGCGCGCACGTACACATGTGGGGGAACACATGAACGCATGCACGCACACACACACCAGAAGAAGTAGAGGGGGAGACAAAGTTTGTATGCAAGACATATGCGAGGTGGTGTGTGTGTGTGTGTGTGTGTGTGTGTGTGTGTGTGTGTGTGTGTGTGTGTGTGTGTGTGTGTGTGTGTGTGTGTGTGTGTGTGTGTGTGTATGCACGCACAGATGCATGTGCAATGTGTATTCATGTGCATGCATGCAAGTGTGAATGTGAGCGTGTGAGTGAGAGTTGTGCGCTTTACTGAAAACATGGCGTAACACAGGCTTGGATGGGGACCTGCAATACCCGCGGAGACAGATGCTGTAGTTTTGCTGAGCTTTGGGGAGAGATGAAGGGAGCAGGGCTGTGGAGCGCCGCTGAGGGGATTATGGAGGCATGGGGCGCCAGCAAGGCTTTGGCAGGGGGTGGGGGGTAGGGCTGGAAATCACTGCCTTCATGACGATACGATTCAATATCGATTTCTTTTCTTTTTTTATATATATATATTTTTAGGGTCTTTTTATGCCTTTATTTGATAGGACAGTCTGAGATGGTGACAGAAAGTGAGTGGGACAGAGAGACGGTGTGGGATCGGGAAATGACCCCAGCCGGACTCGAACCGGGGACCCCGGGGGCATGCAAGCCCAAATGTGGGGGGCTTAGCACGCTGCACCACAGCGCGCCCCAATATTGATTTCTTAAGGCAGAGATTTGATTATTTTCAATACTTAGGAATGCCCCATGATGCAATAGGATTCGATTCAATCGTTGTCGGCCATAGGATTGTTGCATCAACACATATTTACACCCCTAGTAGCGGGGAAAGCACAGTTTGCAGCAGGCAGGGGAAAGGCTCATACCAGAGAGAGTAGAGAGAGAGAGGTTCCATTGGCCCATTGTTTCCTGGTTCTATTATGCCCCCCCTTAGGCAGACCTAGGCAGACCTAAGGACTGTTCTATTCATTGTAGGAGCATTATGACACGGCCCTTTAGGCAGACCGGAACCTGGTTGCATTAGGTGCCCATAGAAACCTATTATGTTGGCATATCTCTATACTTAAAGAATCTCTGATACTACTGTATGAGCACAGCACAGTAGCAGGAAGAATTGGAGAGGAATAGTCTCACAGCAAAAGGGAGAAGGAAAATATCTGATCTAAATTCAAAAATCTGACTGAGCTGCTGTGTTACTCATGAACAAATCTTTTATTACAGAGTGGAGTAGAGCCCAGATGGGGGTCCAAAAAAATTGGTCCAAAAGTTTTCATTTTTTCATTGCTTTCATGCTCTGTCCCTCTCTTGGAAACGCTGTGTCGTGATTCAGTATGCAAGGTGGAGAATGCTTCACTCTTTTGTCTGGTCTTATGGAAGGACCAGTCTGTTCTCCTCCATTTACGGCTCAATTAATCTCAATTAAAGCTAAAGTCATGGTGTGTGTGTGTGAATGCGTGTGTGTGTGTGTGCAGGGCCGGTTCTGGCTTATTTGGCGCCCTAGGCGAGTTTGAGTTCTGGCGCCCCCCCTCCCCCCAACCTTTTGAAAGAAAAAAAAAACCCTCTTTTTTATACCTTACAGAACACAAGAGTAATACCGGTAGTAAGCTTAACTAAATAGCATCAACAATAACTGTTTTGCATCAAATGGACTTCTGGTTCTTTTGGACAGCCGACCAATACATCAGATTGAGTCGCATGAAAATACTCACTGTGTGGTGTTTTGGATGTAATGGTGGCGGTGCCCCCAACCCCAGATGAGAGGGAGGTTATCAATGTGTTTGAATTGTAAAATGGAATTGAAATGCCAGGAGAGTGATACAGTACATTTCCATGTAAAATGCATGTGTAGACAATAGGCCTACCAAGGAGGTCTGCATTGATAGCCTATCTACACTACCTACAGCATCACAAAGCATGGCAGCATAACACTTTTAATAAGATACACATTTGTGCTGTCTATGATTCCAAACCAATTTCATTTCTGGACTGGAAATAGTGGTGCATTTGTGAGTAGGAGAATGAGAAGGGGGCTATCTATGTGTTTGAACTGGAGGGACAGGGTGAGAGAAAGGGAGAAGAGCTGTCACGCTTTTGAATTTCATAATATACAAAATATAGTAAATAGCCTCACTTGTCTGCAATACTACATCACTCAGCATGAAAACATGCTGTGCATGGTTCTGTTACATGATTAATGAAGGCCTATGTCATTCTGGTCTGGAAACAATGTTTTTTTAAGCTTACAACAAGCAGGTAATTCATTCAAGTGGATGGAAGGAGATATGGCAGCTAAAATTGTTTTAAACATGGCACCAGTCTTACTTTACAATTGCTTGTCAACCTAAGCAAGTATTATGATGTCAGGTGGGTGTTAGTGAGTAGGCTACTAACAGCTAGGCCTACTTTACTGGATTTCATTGCTTGGCATACTTGGCTAATGTTAGCATGCTAACTAGCGATTTCTCAGATCAAAAGCAAAGCTCTTTTTCCCTCTAATTCCAAACAGTAGCCTCATAACTATTAGGCTTTCCATTATCACAAACGGTTGCTGATTAAATCACATAGTTCCAAAACACCCTCTGCAACTCCTGCATCATGCAATGAGTGGTTTAATGAGAACATAACAATTCTCCACCCAGCAGAACAACACTGCTGTTGGCGCTTGCCCTCGAGTGAGTCTGAAAAATTTAAAATATATCGCACGCTGTCACTCGTCCCGCCCCCTTTCTCAGGACTGTCTGTTTATTGGTTTACAGACTTCCCAGAGACAGTTGAAAGCGATATTACTATTGGCTGAGGGGCGTTTTGCCGTGAGGAGCGCTTTCGCCACGCTTTGTTGATTGCGACTTCATAAAAAAAAACCTCCATATCGCAAAATTACGCATCGGAGAGCGCCATTTCGGCGCTCCTTCTTCACATTGCGCTCTAGGCGACCGCCTAGCCGGCCTATGCTTACAACCGGCCCTGTGTGTGTGTGTGTGTGTGTGTGTGTGTGTGTGTGTGTGTGTGTGTGTGTGTGTGTGTGTGTGTGTGTGTGTGTGTGTGTGTGTGTGTGTGTGTGTGTGTGTGTGTGTGTGTGTGTGTGTGTGTGTGTGTGTGTTCAATCATGAGGAGTCACAACAACAGTCTGCCTGGAAGGGCTTGTCCCTCAGCCTACTGAAAGTTTCAATTCAATCTTCATTCCTGGCTCGCATCGGTTGCAGCCCTACTACACACACACACACACAAATCCACACACACGATGCTTCATACCTCATCATTGCTCAGTGCTTCACTATGCTGCTTGGCATGCCGCCATAAACGACTTATCTCAGGGGACACTGAGGAATGTGTGTGCGTGCGCGCATGCGTGCCCGCGTGCGTATATGTTGGTCAGAATTTTCTAGAAGCTATCTAATCTGTGTGTGTGTGTGGAGTGGCAAGATGAAGTGGCGCTGCTAAGTGATGGCCCCATAATGGTGTCTTGACGGTGAAGGGCAGGAGCTGCGGCTTCCGTAGCTGGGCCTGGGCGTGGGAGAAACATGGCAGGGATACAAAAGGCCAGGGTGAAAATGGGAGACTCTTGCTGGCTGGCTCTCGAAGGCTGCTGCTGCTGCTATTGCCACTGCTGCTGCCTTAAGACACAGGGGATGCAGCCATCAGAACGAGAACAACCTCACTGAGTCACTCAGGGCGGCACAAGGGACGATGAGCCCACCAGCCAGGGCCTTGCATCGATTGGAATTGAATCCTCCCAGCAGAGAAAAGAGAAGGAAAAAAAAAACGTAAATAATTTGTAGGCTGAGCGCTACAAGAGAAACTGAATTTCCCCAGAGAAGCTTTGGGTGGAAGAGGACAGGGAAGCCGTCATGGGGGAAACAAAGGGGCAACTTGGCCCGGGCCTAGAGAAAGTGGGGGGCCCTAGAATTGGGTCCCAATCACATTTGTATGTTAGGAGTGGGGGGGCTTTTCAGATGACTTCGTCCCGGACCCGGCCAAAGCCGTTAACAGCCCTGGAGGAGGATGCCACACATTATAGTACTGCATACCCCAGCAGAAGCCGCCATCACAACATCTACAGAGCAAGTGCTTATTCTATGGCTCTGCTATTTAATAGTCTCTTGAGAGCCCGAGAGAAAGTATATGGGAGGACTTGATGGAAAGCAGGCCATACTCATAATAATAATAACAACAAACAACACTGCAAGTCTTGAAGTTAAACATATTACCAAGTATCATAAACAACACAAAACAAAACAAAAAATGAAGATCATTGGATGGGAGTACCCTGAACATTACTGCAGTTTGGTCAGACCCCCACTACCAGAGATTGTAAAAGTTGTTTGATGTTGTTTATGATTCTAACAGCTTAATTACC
>NC_085859.1:21015636-21023136 GCF_034702125.1 Engraulis encrasicolus
GTAAATATTAGTCCATTATTTCGTAAATATTCATGAAAATATCAATTTTGGCAGCATGCAGCATAATTGCAATACCTACTCTGGCCACCATCCTACACAATGCACCTTTAACAGTCGGGTGAAGGACCAGCAGCTGCGGAAAATACAGGAGGACCTGGAGGAATGCCTGGAAGCGCTAAAAGAGGCAGCAGACATGACAAACATTCTTTGGCCCGAGATACACACCAAGTCGGGTTGGGGGTGGGGGGGGGGGATGTTGTTGTCAGCACAGCTAGGATGTTGGTAGACTGCATCAGAGATTCTTTAAGTATATAGAGATATGCCAACATAATAGGTTTCTATGGGCACCTAACATGACCAGGTTCCGGTCTGCCTAAAGGGGCGTGTCATAATGCTCCTAGCATTGAATAGAACAGTCCTAAGGTCTGCCTAGGTCTGCCTAAAGGGGGATTTCCCCCCCAATAATAGAACCCGGAAACAATGGGCCAATGGAACCTCTCTCTCTCTACTCTCTCTGACTGCAGTGTAAAGCAGCAGTTTTATGACCACAAACTGGGACAAACAGAGAGTGAAGTTAAGTCATGCTAAATGTATATACTGGAAGACGTGTAGTGGTTTACACAGCTGGATTACGCTCACAACACACCACAAAATGTGCATGTGTCATACTCTGGCATTGTTCACAGCACAGCACAGCACAGCACCGCACAGCACAGCACAGCACATGGCTCTCGTCAAATTAAGCTGTGGTCATCGCCACACCAACAAAAGCAGCTGGGATGCAATACTGAACTGTCATTCTGTCCCAAATTATACTAACACACTCACATACAAACACACACACGGGCGCACACACACGTAAATGCACTTCCACCACAGATCACATCTTTAAATCCAAAAGGCCTTGGTGTCAATCCCCTCGTCTGTCTGTCTGTCTGTCTGCCTCTATCCATATATTACAAACCAACACCAAGTCTCTGTGCCATCATCGGCATGCAGAGATGACCAACGTAAAAGTAGAGGTAAATTTGTGGTGTAAGTACAACCCTAGCACATGCTATTACATAGCGGTTATACAAGTTATTCCATTGCACCCGATGAGGTGGCTAGACATCATTCCTACTGAAAATCCCGAAATTTGATCCAACCGGCACAAAATCAGGAACATCACTTGATACTAACTATAGACCAGTTCATCAGTGAATCATTGTGTTGGAAGGAATCTATTGCCGGTTTTGTTTTTTAACTTTACTTTTACTTTGGCCAACTCTGCTGTGTTTCTGTGGTCTGGTCTGGACTCCAGACTAGCTGCATGACACACAAGCTGAACCATCTTCCCGACTGCAGTGGAGTGGAGTGGGGTGTAGTGGAGTGGAGTGGAGTAGAGGGGCCGGCATCCTCCGTCCTGAATGTAGTGGGATGGAGCGACTGCGGTATCCAGCCACGGCCACTCATTAAAACAGGGCCCGCGGCTGGTGGAGGGGAGTCAGGGCCGAGGAGATGAGAGAGGGAGATGAAGGCCCTTGATTAACATGGAGATGGAGAAGGCCTGAGTCACTGAGCTGGCAGAGACAGGAGAGAGAGAGAGGGGGGGGGTAAGTAGAGAGGAGAGGAGGAGAGAGAGAGAGAGAGGAGAGAGGGAGCGGAAAGAAGGAGAGGGAGCAGGGAGGAGGAGAGAGGAGGAGGAGAGAGGAGGGAGAAGGGCAGGCAAAGAGGAGGGGAAAAAGGGAGTAGGGCAAGGAGAGAGAGAGAGAGAGAGGAGGGGAAAGAGGGAGTAGGGAGGAGGAGAGAGGAGCAGGGAGGAGGCAGGAAGAGGGAGAAGGAGGAGTGACTGACAGGAAAGGGCTGAGCGATGGGCTGTGGTGGAGGGGTAGTTGATGGGCGTGGAGGGTTGGTGCAAGGATGGGTGGGGTGCGCTGTGGGTTTGAGGGAGTATGAGGACATCATGGCTGTCAGTCATGACGCATTCAGGCCAACAGAGGGCCGTGCCGTTGCCCGTTCCTGCACCTAATCACGAACCGGCCGTGCCGTTACTGGTCATGCCAACGTGGATGTCAGCAGGTTCATCCGGACAAACTCAGTTATGTGCAGAAAAGTTCAGAGCCCGGTATGAATGTGTGTGGGTCGCTGGTAAACACTTTAGTGCTGAACATAACTGGTGCAGGCACGGGCACCGTTCTGGTCGGCCTGAAAATAATATCAGTGAAGCTGGGAGCAGCAAGGCTCAGCAGAGCTACACGATGGGCTGTGGTGGAGTGGGGGTTGATGGTTGTGGAGGGGCAGTTGGTGGCTTTTTGCAGCTATGGGTGGGGTTGGTGCAGGGGACTTATAAGGACACTGAAGCAATCAGTGAATCTGCGAGCAGACTCAACAAAGCTACACAATGGGTCGGAGTGGAGTGTTAGTTGTGGAGATGGTTGTGGAGGAGTGGCTGGTGGCGCAGGGATGGGTGAGGGGGAGTAGTGGGTCGGGTGGAGTGGGTTTGGCAGGTTTATAAGGACATCGAGTCGATCAGTCAAGCGGTGACGCATGCTCAGCAGGGCAACACGTAGCCCCAGCATGCACCACGAGAGACTCTCTGATGTGAGCCGTGTGAGTGTGTGAGTGAAACAAAGGGAGAGGAACCGATACAAGGCAGATGTGACAGTCAATCTCTGAAGTGAACATCTAGGATTCACCAGATAAAAGGGCTTCATGTATTTCCAACATACACACACACTCTCTTTTGTACACACACGCACGCACACTCTTTTGTACACACATACGCACACTCTTATGTACACACACTCACACACACTCTTTTGTACACACACACACACACACATAAACTCCCTTTTGTACACACATGCACACGCACACACTTTAACAAATGAACATTATACTATTTTGGGGCAAGAAAATCCATCTATTAGGCATCTGCATAACTTCATAAAGATTAAAAACCGACATCTTGAGTGACTCGGATGATTCCGTTCCCTAAAACATGTTTGAGAATACCTTCACTGATATGAAGGAGAAAAAGGTGAACAATCCCTGTTTGCCTTCATTAACGTCATACCAAAAATACTGAATCAGAATAAGATATTGCAAAACACGACCACTCAATGCAAATGCGTGTGCTCAAGTTGGGTCTCCTGAGGGGGCGTTGTCCCCTACTTCTTATTCTCTTTATGAGGTATTTGCGCAAGACGTGCGCTACCGCTATCTACAGCGCTAAGGGGACTTAATTGATTCTCAACCTCAGGACTCCGAAGGTCTCCTAACCGAAGGTCTCCTAAAGGGGCGTTCACCCGACGTAAAGTGGATACCGGAAAAGAAACAAAATGACGCTTCTTGTTAGATCCACTTTCTTTGGTTACACTGTGTCCTCCTCTCACTCCTCGAGGAGCTCGCTCACTCACACCCACACATCCATTAGCAAGGCTAAATGCTATACTCAAATGTGTGCTATATGTTTACTGCAATGTGCAATAATGTGTATTAGGTCTTTGTGTGTATGTTTTGTATTTGTGTAGTTATGTAAGCTGTCAGACACCTTAATTTCCCCCAGGATTAATAAAGGGTACTGTACTCTACTCCACTCCATACCCATACCCGCATGCTCCCTTCCACAGGCTCTACAGTGGCTTACACATTACAGCCTGCCTTGCCGAGTTCCATCTCTGTGCACTGTGGACCCATCTGCAGTCCAGGCACATCCCCGTCTCCAGCAGCCCAGCACGGAGAGCCCCACAGCCCCCCGGCTCATCACTACCCTCCCCTGCCAGGCCCAGGAGGAGAGGAGGAGAGGAGGAGGAGGAGGAGGAGGAGGAGGAGAAGAGGAGGAAGAGGAGGAGGAGTAGAGGAGGAGGAGGAGGAGGGTGAACAGGAAAAGAGGATGAGGAGGAGGGGAAGGGAGGGGGAGGAGGAGAGGAGTAGGAGGAGGGGAGTAGGAGGGGAAGAGGATAAAAGGAGGAGGCAAAGAGGAGGAGAGGAGGTGGAGAAGAATCAGGAACAGAAGCAGCCAGCCACAGAGATGGCTCAGCGTCCCTACACGCACGCGCACACACGCACACGCACACACGCACACACACACACACACACACACACACACACACACACACACACACACACACACACACACACACACACACACACACACACACACACACACACCTCTCTCTTCTCACAGAGACTTGAAATCCAACCCCCCCCTTCCACCCCCACCCACACCTCACCCCGTCCCAGCAACATCCTCCATCCTTTCCCTGCCTCCGACACAGAGCAGTTGGGCATTGGGTAATGAGGTAGAAGGACATGAAGAGAGAGAGAGTTTTGCTGCGCTGAAGACTTTGAAAGGTACAACGGGGTACGAGTGGCTGCAGGAAAACAAATAGGAAGCTCTTGGGGGAGGGAGAGAGAGAGAGAGAGAGAGAGAGAGAGAGAGAGAGAGAGAGAGAGAGAGGGGGGGGGAGAGCGAGAGAGAGAGAGAGAGAGAGAGAGGGGGGGAGAGAGAGAGAGAAAAAAAAAGAGAGAGAGAGAAAAAAAGAGAGAGAGAGAGAGAGAGAGAGAGAGAGAGAGAGAGAGAGAGAGCGAGACAGAGAGAGAGAGAGAGAGAGAGAGAGAGAGAGAGAGAGAGAGAGAGAGAGGGGGGGGAGAAGAGCAGAAGCAGTGCAGGATTAGCATGGAGTATTCATCACGGCTCTCGACACCTGATTTGAGCCGCGTTCACCTCACCACCTCACCGTCTCATGCGATGCGATGTGGGAGGAGGAGAAAGAATGGATACATAGGCAGAACAAAAGAGAGAGAGAATAGATAGAAGGGGAAATAAAGAAAGGGGAAAGTCAAAGACAAAAATGATTAATCTGAAGCCTTTTGTCTTCCAGGAGAGAGGGAGAGTGATCCCCTGTGGCTGCCTCTGTACAAACACAATTGGGTTTCGTTTTTTTCTGGTGACATGCCGCAACCTCTCGCAGATGCAGAAAAAGGAAGCCCCAGGAATAAACACAGGGTTTTGTGGTATTTAAAATGAAACAACAGGTGTGCACGCACAGACAAACACACACAGACACACACACACGCACAGACACACACACAGGCTCATGGGCAGACACACACAAACACACGAACACACACGTACACACATGTACACACACACGCGCACATACACACACGGACTCATATGTCCACATACACTCACACGTACACCCCCATAGTACGTCACTGTCCTCGCTCACCGAAGCGTTTAATAAGCGCAGCAGATCATGCTCTGTCATCTTCTCGATGCTAACCACCTCCACCACTCAGCGCTCACTACTTCTTAATTAAACGCTGCCTCCTGAATTCTTAATCACACCTTCGCTTTGAGCAGCCCCTCTGCCTCTGCCTCTGCCTCTGCCTCTGCCTCTGCCTCTGCCTCTGCCTCTGAGCTCCATTACTACATGGCCCAGGCTGGCGAAGTGGACAACATGTGTGTGAAGCATTAGCACCTACAGCACACAGCGAGAGGTGTGAGAGACGCATGTTGCCTGCTTCACTTGTTTCTTGTCACTTTCAACATCACACCGCATGAGTGACTATGGCCTGTAACCACAGGGAAGCAAGAGCATGGAAGGGGGTAATAAAATCTCGATATTTACACATGAGAGGCAGCATGTCTGTTTACAGTCACTTATGCTGTAAAGAGGATACACCTTAAGTCTCTGCGGATGTTTACATTGTGGGAACCTTGTTCGCCCCTTGTCTTTGTGTGTTAGGGCTGTGTAAGTGAGAGCTCTCCCTTTTCACATGATAGTAGAGAAGAGACTCAAGACTGCTCTGGGGTGCGTTGCTCGACAGTGTTGTTGCTAAGTATGTCACCAACTTAGTTGGTTGCAATGTCATGTCATTTTCCATCGGCAAACAACTACAGCAACAACACCTTTGAGAAATGGTGCCCTGTTTACAAATGGTCGGCTGTTTGTTTACATACATAAAACGGACACCGTGCCCGGGATCCATAAAATGTCATAAAATTGACACGCTGGGTGTCTCCAGATGGCTTGATTGTGAGAGCCGTGTTCCCCATTTCGTCTCCCTGTGCTAGCGTTAGCTGTGTAAGCAGTGCTGTGGGGCTCTCTGTCTTTTAGAGGAGTGGCCCGTTAAGCTGCAGAGTGATGGAGGGGTCGGTTTTCAGGGAGCTTTGGGGTGCTTCGACCCTCTCGCCCCCGTACACCGATAAAGACTGAATTACACCTCTTATCTGGGGGTTGGATCTCGGTGGCTGCATGCAGCCTGAGCGGGGGAGAGAGGAGAGCACGTTCAAGCAAGCACTTCATAACTCCTGTCTGAGGGGGGAGAGAACACACATCCGACAGAAATAGAGAAAAAGCAGATGAGGAGAGGAAGGTGTGAGGGAAAACAAAACAGACCAGAAAGAAAAGAAAAGTAAAGAGAGAGGGGCAGGGATTGGACAGATATTACCCTTTTAAAACATTAGCTGCATTAAATAAAGACAACGGATCAGTGGCTCCATAAAAGTTTCATCAGACCACCATCCCACCCAAAGGTCTCCATAGCTCTCTTCACACATCGTATTTCCTTTGAGGCTGATACAATGTCCATTAGCATTGAAAAAAGACAAAAGTTCCTCCGTGATGCATCTCTTCTTGAACTGCATGAGCTACACACCATGTCAAACTTCTAAGTTGGTTCAGCGAAGTCCAGTGGAGGAATAGGAGTTACCTGGCAAGTAGAGATGCACCGGATCCTGATTTTTAGGATCCTGCCGGATACCGGATCCACTGCTTAACCCATTGGCGCCTGAGCCAGCTTTTAGAAAAGGTCCCCAATGCCTGAGGGTTTTTTGAGATAAGAAAAAATGGTTGGAAACTCCTATGAAAAATTCAATATCTCAGCCTCTGGAACACATAGGGACATGGGACAAATTGCATTTAAAAGGTAAAATCCTCTGCTTTCACAGGATAATGCTCATTCAGCATTAACACTAACACATATTCCTTAAAAAAATAATATCTCATAATCAAATGATAGAAAAAAGTTTCATGTGCTTTCAGGATAATGCTTGATGCTGTTATTTATTAGGCTATTGGCTATTAGGCTACTAGGCTATTGCTACTGTTACAATAGCCGACTATAACTAAATCATAATAATCATTATTATTATAATTATTAGGCAGTCAATTCAGCCATAAATCGGGGGACATTTGTCTAATAGGCCTACAGCCACTTGCTCTCCCACCGGCGAGTATGGCCGTTTTATTCCTCCAAACGTTATGCAGAGACCGATGAGCAATTTCATCCTATTTTGAGACGGGGCTCCACTTTGAGCTGGATATGTGGCCGCGCGTCTATAATCCGCATGTCTACCGTTGTCTGCCTCACCAATAGGCTATCACCATATCTGAAAGTTCCTCAGTGGAAATATTCTGAAATAGGCCTATATCTAAAGGACGTGCTTCCTCAGATATTGGCACCTTCGCCAATTGCCCCGAGTGTCGGAGTGAAGTTTTAGTAACG
>NC_085859.1:21028136-21038136 GCF_034702125.1 Engraulis encrasicolus
CCCATAACCCCCCGTCCCCATCCTATCCCCACCCATATCACCCCCCCATCCCCATCCCCATCCCTATCCCCCGCTCTTAGCCGACCATCTCTCCCCCAGGGCCTGCGCCCTCGTGCTCGTCCCCGTCCCCGTCCATTTAATCCATTAACAGCCACGCCATGGATTACAAATGCCCCCGTGACTTTGACCTGCGGGCAGTGGAGGTCAACCCATCCGGCTTTATGCACGATGGCCTCATTGACGTACAGTGCAAAAGACACTTCATAACACACACGCAGAGGGCCACTGACAGCTTTGGCCGGGTCCGGGACAAAGTCATGTGAAAGGACCATCCACCCTGAATACATACAATGCCATTGGGACCCAATTATGGGGCTCTCCTCTCACTGGGCCCGGGACAACTGACGACTTTGTCCCCTCTCTCGGCTTTCCTGCACACGCGACACACCCCCAACACAAACCCTTTTCCGCTCAGAGAAGTTGATTTAAGGCCAAAGATATTTAGGGTTGGAGATTTACCAGTATATCCCCCCGAAGGTGAGTATGCTTGGAGCTGCTTTTTTCCAAGATAGAGACATCTGTGATTAAAAATCTGTGCAGGCAGATTTCCGATGGGAGTCCAGAGCCTGGTTAACTATACTGAAAATAAAAAGCTACGATACAAAAAGTAGGCCAAATCAGACACAGAGTTGGCAACTCACTAGGTTTCTTTGCTGTCTCTTTCATTGCTCTCTCTCTCTCTTTGCTGCTGTTGCTGCTGCTCGCTGTGTGTATTTTAATGACTTTTTCTGCTAAAAATTCAACCTCAGTGCTGTCAGTGCACCGCAGAAATGGCTCAGTATATCTACTAATAACACAGTTGTGCTTAAACAGGGCTTCATGTTGACAACTTTAAAAAACCTTCTGTGAAATGAGCGCACACATACACGCACGCACGCACGCACGCACGCACGCACGCACGCACGCACGCACGCACGCACATTCATTCCACACTCAAGATACACTGCCTCTGGCAGAAGAGAAAAACCACAAGATGTCTGCAATGCTATCAAAACAAGCGCATTGTTGGGGGCGACCGTGTTTGTTGTGAGCAAACGCCACTGGCTGTGCTTCCTGCTGTGATGGTTTCTGGAAGGTACATTGGGCGGCAATTTCATGGTGGTGCTAGGAAAAAAGATAGAGATGGGGGAGGAGGAGAAGACGTACCTTTTGTAGGCTCTGTGCGCTTGGGCAGATCCAGCGTGTCGTAGCTTTTGTCGTTCTCGCCGTTTTTCCGCCCTGTGTGGAGGAGGAGGAAGCAAAGATGGGTGTAAACATCACACCGCAGGTACACTTGAAAATCACAAATATACCACAACACACCACATACACACAACACACCACACCACACCACACACACACAGAAAAACACACACGCACACCACCACACCACACCCCCACAAAATATATACACACGCACAAACGACACTACATCCATACACACAAATGTGTACAGCCTCGTTCACAGCAGATGATAACTGATGATAACTGATAAATAGTAAATGTTGTCATGTACAAGTGGTACATTTTCCACTTTCACTGAAGTGGAAGGTAAAGATTACATCTATACTGCAACAACAATCACAGACAAAAAACAATGTCATCAGGTTCCCAGAAAATTGGACACTAAATTCGCTAAAATAAGTCATTGGGTCTTGCCAAGAATCTTTGCATTTTAAACGCATCCATAAGCACTACCCCAGTTATCATCGCTGCTGTACATGTGAACGAGCCCAAATACACCACTCCTTTTCAATTGACATCCACATGGTGTAATACACGACAAATAATACACAAAGCACAGAAGTCAGAAGGAGAAAAAAAAATCACATAATCCCAATCAGAAATGAAAGAAAAAAAATATACGGAAAGAGGAAGGATGAGTATGTGACACATTTGGCATGAATGGATGCGACACCAAAGGCAAACAGACAGAAACACACACACTGAGTCATCAATGTAATTCACCGAGACTTGTGACACATGATCTACCACTAGCTGCAACACACATGAGACAGAACGCAAAAATAGATGCAAGAGGGAGGACACACAACAAACACACGTACTGTATACACACATGGCAAACGCACACAAACAAAACAAGATCGAGTTTCACACCACCACCAAGATATATTCTCACATACAGTCATGATGACGAGTAAATGTTTGTACATGGATCTACATGAACATGCACACTTAGTTCGACAACATGAACCCCCCACCACCCACCTCACAAGGATAACAAACACGAACGACTGTGGACATGCCAACAACGTAAAGCACAGACAGAAATAGTACACAGATCACTAGACATACACACAGACACATAATCAAAACAACCAAAGACACACAGGTGGTCTACTGCTGAGCATAACAGCCACCAGCACACAAATGCTGCCTTTTAAGAAGTAGAATGGAAGAAAGAATGGAAGGTGGAAGATGGGTCAGACTGTTATTACGCCTTCACAAATCAGTCTGGGTACTTCAGAGCAAAGGATCGCTGTGAATTTTGGAGGCTCCTCAATACTTCTGCACACAGGGCTATACATGCATCACAGAACCTTGGGCCTTTCTGTTGTCGCTGGCACATATTCATTCTCTGTATAAATCAGACAGCGACGTACAGTATATGGTTTTTGTCTTGTACTGTAGATACCTCAAGGGTGGCATATTGGTTAGATACAGGAATAGACCCCTTGCACCTCCCTTGACAACCGTCGTCAGGACTCAGCGCGCAGCCTGTTGGAATAGCCAGATTACTGCAGATCAGTGGTCGGCAATTTCGTGTGTATACGAACCAATTCCCGCCCTCAGAATTAAAATAATCAGATTATAGAAAAAAACAGTATCTGAACTTGACAGTACCGATATTCCTCTGTAAACTTTCGTTGTGCTTCAAACTTTCTGCAGTAATCTGGCTATTCCAACGGGCTGCGCACTGAGTTAGGAGCGCGATTGTCCTCTGAGTTCGTCCTGACGACGGTTGTCAAGGGAGGTGCAAGGGGTCTATAGGACCACTGAACGCTATCCCCACTGTGGTACAACAAAAGGTATGTGAGGCCTAAGGGATGAACATGGATGAACAAAGGAGTCCATGAACACCGCTGACATACATTTTTGTCACATCGCATGTGTGCAGAGGTATGCGGTTGCCTCAGCAGACTGGCTGCAATATGTTGTCACAGGTCTTAAAATGGAGAGGGTTGTATCCAAAGCTCAAATCCATTAAGACCACTGGTCCAACTGTCACTATACACGCCAAATGTCTGAAAACAGGACAAGCTTGAATAGAGCTGACTAGTTCAGCTGCTCTGATATGGATCCATAGATAAAGTCATTGGTAGCTACAGAACACAAAACATGGACTAATGAATGTTGTTGCGGAAGATGGACAAACTAACAATGATGTAAAAAGACTAGGAAGCGTATGCTGCTTAGAGGACAGACAATGGCCATTAGACATCATCGACCCTCTAGGAAACATACACGTAGTAGTTAGCAACACATGGAGGGCTAAGAGAGGAGGGCAAAGAAGGATGTTTTTTTTTTGTTTTCTTTTGTTTCCCGGTCTGAAGAAGAGAGAAGAAGGAGTAAGACCCAGGTGTACGGCCAGGAGTGTTGCACAGACGGAAAAGAGACTCACCTTGATTAAACCACTCCTCTACAGTTAGCCAAGGAAGCAGCAGCAATGCAGAACACACAAACAAACAAAACACATAAGCAGAGATACAGTAAGAAAGGGAGCAGTTCTGAAAGGGGCACAGCGTGCGCCGCGCACACATACGCATCATTTAGGCAGAGCTGAGTTCAAATGCGCACGTGAATGCAGGTACAGTATGCAGAGGCGATTCTAGGGTGAGCTGGGGCCCCAAGCGGAAATTCAAAAGAATGAACATTCACAACAAATCGCCACTACTGTAGTTTGAAGTCTTAGTATTATTCCCCATTTACAGGCTTGGGGG
The DNA here is from genome assembly GCF_034702125.1 of Engraulis encrasicolus. NCBI lineage: Eukaryota > Metazoa > Chordata > Actinopteri > Clupeiformes > Engraulidae > Engraulis > Engraulis encrasicolus. The sequence goes on from NC_085859.1 coordinate 21,032,138, forward strand.
CCCCAAGCAGCTGCCTGCCTTGCCTGGTGACAAGATGCGCCTCTGACAGTATGCACTGTATGCATGTGTGCCAAAGGCGGTGCTGTGTCTTGAGAGACCACAAGTCCTGACAGAAGTTATATTTGATCATGCAAGCAAATCCACTTCACCAGTTGATCCCAAATAAGCACTCCTCCTCATTTAGTGATGGGCTCAATAACGAAATCATCCATGTTTATCAAAAGGAATGTATGACGGGACTGTCGATTCAATTTAATTCAATGGCAGGGAATTCAGTTCAGTTCAGTTCAGTTCAGCTCAGTGAATTCATGATTTGAAATGAACTGAATTGAATTGAATTAAACAGAATCAAAGGGATTTGGTCTTGGTTACTTCCTCAAGCTAACTGTAACTGGTCCAACTCTTGGGTGTACAGATACAGCATTTTTTCCCCCCTCAAACATATAGCAGATATGGAACTTACTGTAGAGACAAGGAAAAACAAAAACTTCATAGCACATTAACTTTAGGACATAACAGAGAGTTTGGTTGTGGAGATGGAACAGTGACAGGGTTGGTCTGCTGTTGTGGGTCCGATGGGTGATGTGGGTGTCTTTGCCCTTTACTACGTAGAAGACTGTGTGGGATTGAGTGGGAGAATTAGGAGTGCACAGGGGGCTTTTATTTAGTACCCAGTTTGCCTCTGTGGTGTAGTATGCGCTAAATGACAGGACACACAGTCAGCATACATAATAATACAATATAATGGGCATAGTGGGAGCTTGAACTGTTTAATTTCTGAGAGGAAGTAGGCCCTGAAGCATAAACTGTTATGGCAATTCTGGCTTTTTTTCCCTCTGTTACTCCAGAGTGTCAAGGATAGCACCGGGACATTTATAAATGACTTCCCACAAAGTGTGAGTGTGAGTGTGTGTGTGTGTGAGAGAGGGTGTGTGTGTGTGTGTGTGTGTGTGTGTGTGTGTGTGTGTGTGTGTGTGTGTGTGTGTGTGTGTGTCTGTGTGTGTGTGTGTCTGTGTGTCTGTGTGTCTGTGTGTCTGTGTGTCTGTGTGTCTGTGTGTCTGTGTGTCTGTGTGTCTGTGTGTGTCCAGGATGATGAGGTGACTGGTTGGTTGGCAACTTGTCACAGGGATATTAAAAAAATGTCTTAAGGTGGGCCTTAATGTTTAGCTTTGGGGCTACAGTGGGTTGAATTAACCACACCAAGAGCTCAGTGCTGGTGGGCGTTTGCATTTGATTTTCCTTTTTGTCATTTCCTGCAGCTTATTTATTTTTCAATTTCTTTTATTTCCTCCCACAAAGACCCAAGCTGGAGGACGATGTCCCAGCCTACACAGAACAAAGTAATATCAGTGGGACTCAAAGGACTTTTTTGTTTCTTTTTTGACTCATGACAGAGCATAACAGCAGGACTGGGAGTCATTCTGGCATTCCAAACTCCTCCAGCACCACCTGCCCACCCAGGGATAGAGAAGCAGCTGAGTCCCAGCACACCCACCCAACCTCCCTCCTCAACTCTCAATGCCTCTTCCACTTCACTCAACCTCCCTCCTAAACTCTCAATGCCTCTTCCACTTTACTCAACCTCCCTCCTCAACCCTTAACACCTTGGCTTCACCCAACCTTGTTTCTCAACCCTCAACGTCTTTGCTTCACCCAACCTTGTTTCTCAACCCTCAACGTCTTTGCTTCACCCAACCTTGTGTCTCAACCCTCAATGTCTTTGCTTCACCCAACCTTGTTTCTCAACCCTTTCCCATCTCTCTCTTCCTCTCTAAACCTGTTGGGCATTCAGGAGCTGGGCCTGAATTTTATTTTAAACACCTCCCCTCTCTCTCCTCCTCCTCCTCTTCCTCATCTCTCTCTCCCTCTCTCCGTCTAATCTCTCTCTCCACCTCTCCCTCCTCTCCACCTCTTTCTCCGTCAACCTGTTGGCCATCCAGGAGATGGGGGGCCTGAGTGCCTTCTAAAGGCCTATAATCCCCTCTGAGCACTTGAGGTTCGGTTCCAGCCAATTGGTCCCCCCTCCCAGCTCATCCTCCAGCTCCCGCTCCTCAAGCTAGCCCAGCCTCTGCTCCATCTCTGCAGGATTACATACAGAGCGGCTGACTCACCAGCAGAGGAATATACTGAGAAGCTGGTTCAGGAGCGGCTGACTCAGGCATCGCCACCAGACAGTGGTGTAGTCTACATAGAGAAGAGAGAGAGACGGAGTATACCCATTGTTTCTTCTATTATTTCAAGGGGGAGGGGGGTGGGAAATCCCCACTTAAAATTAGATTGATCCATTGTTCTATTGAATGTTAGCACAAATATTATACAGTATACCCACTTCAAAAAATGCTCAAATATAGGTGCCCATGGAAACCTATTATGTTGGCATATCTCTATACTTAAAGAATCTCTGGGTACACTAAGAAGCTGGTTCAGGAGTAAACCAGGTTAAGTTAAGAGGTAAATCATCCAATAGAAGAGCCAATTTTCTTATTATAAGAAAATGAGTACTCCAGGCTCTTCTATTAGATGATTTACCTCTTAACTTAACCTGGTTTACTCCTGAACTAGTTTCTTAGTATAGGCCCCAGAATCGCACACTTCTCTGCCAAGGTGACTGGCTCGGCAAAAGGCCTTCACAACAAGACAACACAAAACAAGAAAAGAAAAAAAGGACAGGTGGAAAAGAAAGTAGACTCTCTGATCTGTGATTCCTCGTTGCGATTCAATGGGCTGCAGTAATCTTGCCTGTGAGGAAAAGGGAAGACAGATATGCAGACAACACGCACACATGCACAAAATAAAAAAACAAGCATACGCACAGTCGCACACACAGACACACATACTACAAAAATAGCCACAACAGCCTCCAAGTAAGAGGCAGAACGAAGCAACAGGAGAAGCATATAAAAATTATTCATCCCGCTTCGTGTTACTCATGTTGCTTTTTGTTCTTAAGTCGTGCGTGACTGAGGTTTCGAGTTGCCAGATTCGACTCAAGGTCGGCCTCGTCTTCGCCTTCCTTCTAGCCGTAACAGCAGTGCAGTAAGCAGCCTGAGTAAACATTTGTCTTTTCACATTGTCGGGACCGTGTTGCAGGGCGATACCCTTTAATGGGTGATATAGGGGCTGGGGCAGGACATGAATGCCTGGAATGACATGGGGTATCTGTGGGGTGTGTGTGTGTGTGTGTGTGTGTGTGTGTGTGTGTGTGTGTGTGCGCGTGCATGCGTGCGTGCGTGCGTGCGTGCACAAGCGCGCATCTTGGAGTGTGTCAGCGTGTCTGTGCATGTCTGTACGTGTGTATGTCAGATTGTCTGCGCATATGTCTGCATGTGTCTGTGTGAACGTCTCAGTACAAATGCCTGAGTGTGTGTGTGTGTGTGTGTGTGTGTGTGTGTGTGTGTGTGTGTGTGTGTGTGTGTGTGTGTGTGTGTGTGTGTGTGTGTGTGTGTGTGTGTGTGTGTGCGTGTGTGTATCACGAGTACTGACCTTTGGCCTTCTTGCCCCCGAAGCAGCCGGCGTCGTCCTTCTTTTTGCGCTGGGGCCCCGCGGAGCCCGGGGCCTGCGGGCCGGCCCCGTCCTGGAAGCGCTCGGCCCCCGGAACCTCCTTATGCACGTGGTACGACAGGTTCCTCATGATGCACACACAGTTCTCCACCGACTGGCGTGTTGGGATACGGGGGGAGCGAGACGGGGAAGAAAACAAACAGAGGTGGTCATTGGAGAGCAGGATACATATGAAGGAACGACAGAAAAAAACGAGTCTGCATGTGTTTATAGTGATTGAGAGAGAGAGAGAGAGAGAGAGAGAGAGAGAGAGAGAGAGAGAGAGAGAGAGAGAGAGAGAGAGAGAGAGAGAGAGAGAGAGAGAGAGAGAAAAAGTAAGAGAGACACAGACGGAGGGGAAGCGATGACAATAAAAAAAATGCTGACAACATGCACAACCACAGGACTAGCGCAGTGCAAATGATGACTTGACTGTTATCCGTTTTTTAGCACGTTTGTGTTTATTTATGCTGTTTCACTCACTTTGTTGTCCATGTCCTTCTTGCCCACGGCGGACTGCAGGGCGTGCAGCAGAGCGTCCACCAGGCCCTCGCACTCTCGTAGCCGCCGCCTGGCCTCCGCACCGTCAGAGCTCACATTCCTACACACAACACACACACACAAACACACAGACACACGCGCACGCGCACGCGCACACACACACACACACACACACACAAACGCACTCATTTTTATATGTACTGTATATTTGGATCTTCACATACAGTAAATATACAACAGACATACAACCAGACATACAAACAATGATGGATTTTTTTTCCATAGATGTAGGATAAGTATCAAAAGGTTTATGTTTTATTCGGATCTAGGGAATACGGATGTAGGGAAATTATTTATTCGGACCCTAGTTTAAGGAACGATTACAGATGGAAACACGGATGGACATCTTAAGGTGATGATACAAAGGGCAACTTTTTGAGCAATGTTTCTGGGCAACGATGTTTGGACTTGTACTGTATGGGCTGTTTATCATTGTAGCGCTTTCAACAAGAGAGATTGGATCAGCAGCAATATTCCTTTAAAATCAATCCATCAGAAAATTGGCACCCAAGCCTGCTCTTGTCGACAACATTGCTGTTAAGGTTGCCCCGTGCATCATTACTTTTACTGATATCGAATCAATCACAAAATGCCTTTTGGAGTTCTCCTTCGTCAAGAACTGCATACAGCTGTATTCCCCACATGGCTATAGTCGTACGTGTCCCAGGTCACCAAACAGGACGAAAAGTGTGCAGCTAAGGTACACACGCTCGGTCTTCAAGGTTAATCTTCGACACAACCACCATCAGCAGTCGGCATGTTGCGGTTCGGAAGCTGGCTACATTTCTGAGCTAATGGGGATGGCACAGCAGACCACACAAGAGAAAGCCGACATGTGACTCAGCAGAAAAAAATGAGCCGCTCGCTCGCTCGCTGGCTCAGTGGAGATGGGCAAAGGCAATCAGCCTCCCCTGAGCAGCTCATTTGAAGGGGGTTTCATGGATATCTAATCCGATTAGGAAACTCCAAGCAAGCTCATTGGACGCTGACATTTTGGCCCTAACTGGTTGTCCTTTTTGTCATTTTCCTCTCCATCTCCTGGCCTTTTTTAGCAAGCAGACTGAGAGGCAAGGATGGAACGAGAGAGACAGACAGACAGTCACTTAGACATACAGACACACACACACACACACAAAGATTGAAAATTTAGCTCAATTTTTTACAGACTAAAACGCCTAGTCACGGAGGAGAAGAGGCGCATTACACCAAGCACGACGCCAGCCGCCACTGCCGCACTCATCATCTCCGCACCACTCCCCATGTTCTGCTCCGCCTGATACCTGGGTGTCTATCCACTACATAGCGCTCAAGCACAGTCTGGCCCACCTAGCTAATTAAAGCCCATCTCTATCCGCCAGAGACGCACTCGATAGTCCCTGGCGGCCTCCTGAGCAGATGCTTGGGCTCAGCCATCCATCTCGTCTACCCCAAGACTCCAAAACACATGCGGCTGCCGACCAGCCCACACACAAACAAGATCCTCACAAACACTCTTCCATCCTCCATTCCTCCCTCCCTCCCTCCCTCCCTCTCTCCCTCTCTCCCTCCCTCTCCTCCCTCCCTCTCTCCCTCTCCTCCCTCTCTCCCTCCCTCCCTCTCTCCCTCCCTCCACAGCCCTACTCTCCATACCTACTCCTGCTGCTCACCAATCTTCTCCGTTCCTCCATTACCTCTCCCCGGGAGCCAGTAGCAGACGCATGTTTATCAGATGGACACAGACACACACACACACACACACACACACACAGAGACACACACACACACACACACACACACACACACACACACACACACACACACACACACACACACACACACACACACACACACACACACACACACACACACACAGAGACACAGAGACACAGAGACACACGTGAAAGCAAAGCAGAGGGGTG
>NC_085859.1:21043136-21050636 GCF_034702125.1 Engraulis encrasicolus
AAGACCTCCCGTCTCGCAGCTGCATGTCTTAATCAAAAGCCGGAGCTCTTTCTGAAGCAAGCGGACCCCAAAGGCCCGTCAGGCGAGCGAGAGGGGGGGAGCTAAAACTCCTGCTAATGGGTAGAGGCAGGGTGACTACTCCCAGTCTCTCCATTGATCTGCTTTTCCATCCAAGTAACTCCATTATAAACACACAAACAGACAGGGAGAGACAGTGAGACGGTGAAGGAGAGAGAGAATCTAAGTGGGGAAAAAATTGATGTAGTGAGAGAGAGAGAGTGAGAGTGAGGGAGTGAGACAGAGAGAGAGAGAGAGAGAGAGAGAGAGAGAGAGAGAGAGAGTGAGAGTGAGGGAGTGAGACAGAGAAAGAGGGACCAAGACCAATGTGTGAGTGTGAGTTCAAGAAGGACAAAAAAATGGGGTGGGGGTGGGGGGGTTGGATGGAAACTGACAAAATAAAATACGCCTGCTGGAGGCTGCCAGAAAAGCATCTGCACCTCCAAGACCCCCCCAAGAAACCTTACGGCATCACAAAAGCACTTCCACTATTTGCCAAACCCATTTTTCTTTTCTCACACAGCCATATGATACATATTTCATTGAATGTTTGTAGTTTCAGGGGAAAAGGAAAGCGGGATTTGCAGGGAGCTAGAACAGGGGGAATACAGTGAAAAAGAGAGTGGTGACTTATGTGCAATGTTCTGATCATGACCTCCATTAGGTATTGTCAAAAACAAAAAGTTCATCTGGCTTTGCGCACATCGAAAATGCTCTTTTGTCTTGCAACGGCTGGGGGTCAGGCCAACAGAACAGGACTGTGTTTCTCAACATCATTGATGCTAACCAAGCTAGCAGCTTACTTGGTTGTAATGCAATTTCCCATTGGCAACCGACTAAGTTGCTAACTGGTTAGCAAAGACGCTTTTGAGAAAGGAGGTCCATAGGGGGTCCATAGCACTGTAGCTGACACCCATTTACAGTAGCAATGGGTAACTGCATTGCATCCAACAAAAGCAGCTTCATTGATGAGTTTAGGAAACAGACAATAGGATGTGGCCTGCTCGAATAACTACCAAACTAAAGGCAAACCATAAAAGCCCAATAACAAATTTCACATAATGATTGCTGGGCCGGGGTTGGGGACTGTTGTGGCGATTTTACACGGACCAGTGCTAGTAGGCGCGTTCGTCCAGTTTACATGGCTACGTACCTCAGGCAGCCGGAGGTGTTCTTGAAGACGGTGGTCCACTCGGCGTCGCGTGGCTTGGAGTCCTCGTTGGGCTCGTGCTCCCAGCCCGAGTGGGGGATGATGACCTCGTTGGTCATGGTCTGCAGGCCGTGGTTGATGATCACCATCTTCAGGGGCTCATAGGAGGACAGGTTCCACAGCGTTCCTACGACGACAAGACAAACACAACACAAGCAGAGTTATTAAAAACCATGAATAAAAAATGGAAAGGAGATGAAACTGAATGCATGTCTGTGTATTTGTGTGTGTTTGTCTCAGGAGGAGGGGAGAGAGAGAGAGAGAGGGGGGTGGGGGAGTGAGAGAGAGAGAGAGAGAGAGAGAGAGAGAGAGAGAGAGAGAGAGAGAGAGAGAGAGAGAGAGAGAGAGAGAGAGAGAGAGAGAGAGAGGTGGTGGGGGAAAGCAGAGACAGGCACACAGAGGGAGGGAAAGTGATAGATGGATATTGTTGGAGGGAAAAATGGAAACAGATTGAAACAAAAAAAAACCTTGGAAACAAAGTAACAACGGGCTTCTATGGTTACAAGTCATTAGAAGTGCGCAACCTAGTTTCAATCTGCGAGGGATCACACAAAAGTTGCATACAAATATCAAAAGGGATTACTTTTGTGAATAAATCAATCCGTAGCAGACAAATCCCCTGAAAATGAAAATGAAAGAGGGAGAGAGCGAGAAAGGGAAGAGGAGAGGAGAAGAAAAAGGGAGATGTGCAAAGCAGGAAGTTAGCGGGAAGTCAGCAGCATCACCCCACTGTGAGTAATTAAACAAGCACCATTCCACCCTCCGAGCACTGCTGTGAGGTACGTGTGTGTGTGCGTGTGTGTGTGTGTGTGTGTGTGTGTGTGTGTGTGTGTGTGTGTGTGTGTGTGTGTGTGTGTGTGTGTGTGTGTGTGTGTGTGTGTGTGTGTGTGTGTGTGTGTGTATGTGTGTGTGTGTGTGTGTGTGCGCGCGTGCGCTTGCTCGTGCGCGCGCGCGTGTGCGTGCGTATGCGTGTAACTGTGTGTGTAACTGTGTGTGTAATTGCGTGTGTGCGTGTGTGTGTGTGTGTGTGTGTGTGTGTGTGTGTGTGTGTGTGTGTGAGGAGTGTGTGTGAGAGATATGGGACAACAACAGGGGAAGGGAGAGAGAGGGAGAGGCTGCTGCCAATGCCCCCACAATAAAGCAGCGACTCAGGGAAGAATCCTGCGGAACCAATGGATGAGGCGGAGACGGAACACACAGAGGTCGCTCAGAAAAACAAGGAATATCACAAAAACCCACATCAAAAGCGCACACACACACACACACTTTCACAAAGAAACACATATGCACACGCATGTATGTACGCACACACGCGCACACACACGCACACTGCACGCACGAGGGCAAAGCAAGGAAAGTGGGGTGGAAAATGTCCCCTCCTCCTGCTTCTATCTTACTTTCCACCAGCCCTCCTATTCTCCTCTCCTCCTTATCCTCCTCTCCTCTCCTCCTCTCTTCTCATTCTTCTCCCTATTCCACCCATCCAAACACTAGCTCTTACCACCACTACCCCAGTTCACAGCAACCCCAGGGGGATCTGTGGTGATGAGGGGAGGTGGGCTAAGGCGATAAAACTCTTTTCCCAGGTCACAGGAAAACTCTGCCCCCACGGCGCGCTGAGTGATTTTCTTAGCTCAGACCCAACCATAACAGCCGGGGGCTCTGGCATTTAGCCATATCTCAAACACACACACACACGCACACACACTCACACACACACACACACACACACACACACACACACACACACACACACACACCACACACACACACACACACACACACACACACACACACACACACCACACACACATACACACACACACACACACACACACACACACACACACACACACACACACACACACACACACACACATACAGAGAAACACGTATGCAGTCACAGAAACACACACATTAAGTAATTCCCCCTCTCCATGCACACATAAGCACAATCTGTGACTCACATAGTTACATACTCCTGACCTGCACACACGAGTGTACGCGCTCGCACACACACACACACACACACACACACACACACACACACACACACACACACACACACACACACACACAGCTGAAATACATATGAAGTAGACTGAACACACGCTCCCTATTCAGATTCACAGCCATCCACCACCCTTAATCTTTCGTAGCCAGACATTTCTATGCACCATGTCTATGCAGACACATCCTGACCCCCCAACACACACACGCACACGCACACGCACACGCACACACACACGCACACACACACACACACACACCTCACCTCATGCCGCCAGTATTGGGTGGCTGGGTGGTTGGAGACATGTGTGGGTGGCTGGGTGGTTGGTTGGGGGAATGAGGTGTCAAAAGTATTGCCTGGTTACCAACCAGACCTAATGAGCATGTGATACCTCAGGCTATCAAAAGTAGCACATGTCCAGCGCAATCCTGATGCAACACTGCCTTCTCCCGTAGAAACTCCTACAAAGGCCTTCGATATGTAATAATAATCCACCCATAACAACCCACACTTGACCTTTGGTACTCAAAAAAAATCACACCCGTCACTCAAGCCCATCCCTTACCCAACGCGTGTACACCGAGACCCATGGAGACCAAGTCAGAGCAAAGCAAAGCACTAGGCCTTTTCAGAAGCTGAAGCCGGGCTGCTAACCGGGGGCTGACAGAGGCATGACGGAGACAAAGCACTCATTAGCGTTAGCAACGCCGGCCGGCTGGCTCGCTGAGGCGTGTGCGATCGCACGTGGAGGATATATGATCACCCTCTCGCAGCCCTCGAAGAAGAACTGTGAATTGGTCAACCATCCCATTCCACCACCACCACGATCCCCATCCTCCTCTTCCACCACCAATATCCTTCTTCCCTCTTTCAACCCACTGTGCTCAGCCAGCCATCTGATCCACATTACCATCAGTACCACCCAGTGGTGTAGTCTACGTAGAACGCGGGTATACGGAGTATACCCACTTCTAAATTTCAGGGATTTCAGTATACCCACTTAAAATTGATTGATCCATTGTTTTGAATATCACAAATATATACAGTATACCCACTTCAAAAAATGCTCAAATATACAGTATAACCACCATAAAAAAGTAGACTACACCACTGGTACCACCACCACCACCACCATAACAACCACCTTCCTACACTTACACCATCCCCTCCCTTTGAACGCCCTGGGCCTTAACAGGTTGATTACCTCCACATTGTGCGATTAGCGCCACCCCATTGGCTTTAACAACCACCGCTCTCACGACAGCCATAGCATGCTGCAGTGTCTCATGTCGCTCAACACGTCCACTGAAACTGTTTTAACAAACAAATAGCACTTGCTGTAGTTAGTTAGAGAGCCTGGCAGTGACAATTTAAATAACGGTCTTTGCAATTTTTCTGTTTAACCGTCTTGTAATTTCTTGAAAACTAAAACAGCATGAGATGCGACTGCAAAATCCATGTATTTCAGCACACATGCGTGCACGCACACACACAAACTCAAACAGACATACACACACACAGACACACACAGACACACACAGACACACACTCAAACGCATGCACAAACAGACATACACAGACATACACACACACAGAGACACACACACACACACAGACACACACAGACACACACAGACACACACGTGCCCTTTTAAAAACTCATCAATCTCGAGCGGGGCATTATGTACGCTGCCAGCGGTGATTGCTCTGAGCGCTCCATCATGGGTCCCTCCAGGATTGGCCCCTCTAAGCGACGGGGCTCGTTATTTAAAACAAGAAGTGCCTCCGACACTTAATCATCCGAGCCCATCGCCGCCCGCCACACAAATAAGCAAGAAGGCCCTGCCCAAATTACGATTCCGGGAACGCAAGAGTTTACAAATGAGCAGGGAGGCGGGATAATAAAAAAAATGCACAATAGCCTTTTCCAATCTCAGTGTGAAATAAATGGTTTGTAAAAGACTAACTTGCATGCTGATCCACATGGAAAACATGCAGACAAGAGCAAAAGGGGCAAAAGGGTCAGCTGTCCTAGGCCCATGTAAAGAGGGGGCCCCGAATTGCGTTCTCATTACATTGTATGTATTGGGTGTGGGGCCCTTTCAGATGACTTTGTCCTGGCCGGCCCAGCCAAAGCTATCAGTGGCACTGGTGATCCATAACCCCTCCCTGCCCCCATCCAATCACCAACTACCACCCATCCCTCAATTACCATCCCAGCTCTCGTGAGTGTCTCCTTGGCTTTTAATTCATTATGTCTGTTTGAGGGAAAGCATCTCTGTGTTAAACGGGTGAGGCTGGAAGCCATCAAGGTTTAGAGTAGGCCGCGGTTCGGTTACGGTGAAGTACTGCGTAACTCCGTACATAATGAGGAATGGCTGAGGCGGATGTTAATGGGGGCTTACAATTCGGGAGCTGCCACCTGTCTGCACGAATTTGGGAAGGAAGCTACGCCCAAAACTGGACGGGTTTGTTTTTTTTTTAGTTGAGGGATGGTGGCTGTCTGGGTTGCATGGGGAGAGAATGCACTGGTTTAACCTTTCACAGCTACACTTACATGTCTGGTCTGACCAACTTGCAGATGCAGACACACACAACACAGACACCAAAATGCGTGCTTGCTCTCTCTCTCTCTCTCTCTCTCTCTCTCTCTCTCTCTCTCTCTCTCTCTCTCTCTCTCTCTCTCTCTCTCTCTCTCTCTCTCTCTCTCTCTCTTCTCTCTCTCTCTCTCTCTCTCTCTCTCTCTCTCTCTCTCTCTCTTCTCTCTCTCTCTCTCTCTCTCTCTCTCTCTCTCTCTCTCTCTCTCTCTCTCTCTCTCTCTCTCTCTCTCTCTCTCTCTCTCTCTCTCTCTCTCTCACACACACACACACACAAACACACAAAACAGATACCAACACACAAACATATGTGTCTGCTCTCTCATACACGCACGCACAGATGCATGCGCGCGCACACACACACACACACACACCACACACACACACACACACACACACAAAGACACAAAACAGACACCAATGTGTGTGTGCGCTCTCGTACGCGCACGCACAGATGCACAAGCTTGCACACGCACACACAGACACAGACACAGACACAGACACAGACACAGACACAGACACCCCTCCCTCCTCCCATGGCACTTTGCTTTCCTGGAAGGACAGCAAATCAAATCCCCAAGTCTTCTCTAGAGGGGGGGTGTACAGGCAGCAACAGAGCAGACGCTAGCGGGCAGGCCAGCCGGCTGGGACTCGCTCGGGGGGAGAGACATGTGTGTGAGTGAGGTGAGCCCTTATTGAGTTTAGCCGGCAGCCTTCCGGGCCGTCATTGGAGCCTCCTGGCTAACTCAATTTCCTGGGCGCACGGCACATGCTGCTGGAATAGGCCATTCACTTAGAGGGGGAACTAATGACCTCAACCTGCCCGGTCGGTCCAACACACACAGCCCCATCCCCCCATCGCCATACCTATGCCCTGACCCTCCTAGCCCATTCATCATTCTCTTTATGTCTGTCCGTGTCCGTCAGTGTCCCTCTCACCCTCACACGCACACACACAGAGATATACAAATACACACACAGATATACAAACACACACACACACAATGACAAAAAGGAAAATCAAATGCAAACGCCCACCAGCACTGAGCTCTTGGTGTGGTTAATTCAACCCACTGTAGCCCAAAAGCTAAACATTAAGGCCCACCTTAAGACATTTTTTTAATATCCCTGTGACAAGTTGCCAACCAACCAGTCACCTCATCATCCTGGACACACACACACACACACACACACACACACATACACACACAGAGGCATGCACAGAGGCACACATGCATGCACACATCTCCAACATGCACTCTGTGGTCAATAAAGATATTACCTCATCCTTGGTGATCCACATTCATAATATCATCCATGTACATACGAAAATGCATTCACACACACACACGAGGGACACACGCGTACACGTGCGCTGCATGCTAATCCACACACATCCGTCTTGGAAAGTGGCTGGCTACTATGTCTTAGACAATAGACTCAAGTCTGACCAAATTGCAGATGCAGACACACACGTGCACATGTAGACGCACACGCACACACACAACACAGACACCAAAATGCGTGTTCTCTCTCTCTCTCTCTCTCTCTCTCTCACTCTCGCTCTCTCACACACACACACACACAGACACACACACACACACACACACACACACACACACACA
>NC_085859.1:21055636-21060636 GCF_034702125.1 Engraulis encrasicolus
TATGGGTCCTTCTCCAGAGAGCAGCCTATTTACAGAAGCTCCTGCAGCACAGCCACATATGCCACGTCTTGACACAAACAAAACAAGCCCCACAGAGGACAACACCAGAGATTCTTTAAGTATATAGAGATATGCCAACATAATAGGTTTCTATGGGCACCGAACGCAACCAGGTTCCGGTCTGCCTAAAGGGCCGTGTCATAATGCTCCTACAATGAATAGAACAGTCCTTAGGTCTGCCTAGGTCTGCCTAAGGGGGGGCATAATAGAACCAGGAAACAATGGGCCAATGGAATCTCTCTCTCTCTAGTCTCTCTGACAACACCATGCCACTACCAAATGACCACACTCTGCTGTCCATCCATAACCTACATTACCTCCCCCAGCACCGGAGTTGTAGAGAGGGGTGCTGCTCAACAAAAACAGACTTATATTCACTTTACAAGTCCCGCCGTGGAACGAATATAATATCCTGGCCAATTGTCAAGAAAGCGCTAGTTTGAGCGATGTTGGTTGTTCTAAGATTTCTGCTAGCGTGGCTTGGCTGCCCTATTTGCTCCCCCAAACACAGTACTACTTCCTTTGGGGAACCGTTGCAGGACGCGCTGTGAAATAAAACAACGGCGAAGAAAAACCCCTGGCTGACATTCCAGGCATTCCAGCGGATGTGTGTCAGGTCAGGCGAACCGAATTGGGATTACAGTTTTTTTGGCCAGGCCAAAGCATGCACGCGCTCACACACTCGCTGTATTGTCCTTTCTCTCAGTGACATTTCACAGGTCACTTCCAAAGGTTTAACAACCTGGGCCAACTGTAATAGTGACCTGATTTTTGGTACACATGCGCAGGCACGCACACACGTACACACACACACTACAGTACTGTGTTCTAGTACAGAGCATGGCTTGGCTCAGTGCCCTCGGCTTTCATTAGTGGAGTGGCCGAGAGGAGGGAGGAAGGGAGGGAGAGAGAGAGAGAGAGAGAGAGAGAGAGAGAGAGAGAGAGAGAGAGAGAGAGAGAGAGAGAGAGACAGACAGACAGACAGACAGACAGACAGAGAAAAATAAAGACACAGAGAAAAAGACAGAACGAAGAGAAATATGGAAAGAAATATACAAAGAACAAGAAGTGAGGTGGAAAGAGAGAGAGAGAGCAGGCTTGTAGAGTATTCAGAGTGCTCGCTCCATAACGATAGCTTGCTGGTCGCCGTGGGAACACCGCTGAGAAAATGAGAGGGGGGGCCATTAGAGCTGCGATGCTAAATTAGCTACTGTTCAAGCACCCCTTTGGTCCACCGCTAGTTATGATGGAGTACTTGTGTCCCTCCTCTTGGAAGAAACAAAACACTCGACAGAGCGTTGTATTTACTCAATGGAGAGGGGTGGTTGGGTTGATGTGGACAAGCAAAGTGGTTTGGTGGTGGTGTTTTTTTTCGTCTTCTAAAAGCCTGAGGTGATTCTTGGGGCAAACGGGGCTTGAGATTGTAAACAGATGAAGTAGAACATATTGTGTTCAGAAGTAGAGCAGAGCACATTGTTATCGAAAACACAAGAAAACCCAAAACCCCATCGCTGGCATGCCCTGAAACAACTGTGTGCTTCAAATGGTAGAGCGGCGAGTGCAGTCAGTGCACACATACACACAATATAAACAGGACAGTTTCCAAGACTTGGGGATATATATGTATGGGCTGGCTTTGATAAAATATCTTGGAGGGTGTTGGCAGTGATTTAGTATTTGCTCCACTGGTGGTAGTCATTCAATGTCAGATTTGACTCCAGGCACAAGTCCAAAGCAAAAAAAATGGTTTTATTATTCCTATGGAAAAAGTTGGCATAAAGACACAACTCTTCAGTCCAAAAAACAAAACAAAAAAGAGAGGACGATAAAAGTAAGAAATCTGGAAAAAGTTTGAGACTTCAGAAGGCCACCCACTCATGATGAGCTTTCCATTTTTATGCAGGGCAGACTTCGACAGACTTTAACCCAAGATGAACATCTTTCCTACACACTGAAAAGTGCCGTCATCAGCGTAATGCTGGTGATGCATACAAGCAAACTATGCAAACTGGCTCAATCTACACATGGAAAGCTGGAATATAGAATTGAGTTGAAGTTCTTAAAAATTGGATCTGATTACACCAAATTGCTGGTGTTTGGTCATAGCATACGTCATGCAACATTGCCAAAGTACAAAGTACCAGATAGATTGCAACCACCACGTCCAACAAGATCTGGCCACAATTAGGACATTATGATTGAGCAGAACCTCACAGAGGGCTAAGTGTAGAGCAGTTCAAAACTGCTTACAATGAAAGACCATCACCACCACACCTGTGATGAGATCGCAGACCTCCATGCCACTAGTACATCGGAGGCTAACGCAGTATATCAACTCTATTCACACACCATAACTGGACATTAAAGGCCAACTTCCGATAAAACTCAGTTTTACTCACTCCTTTCGAAGATCGGACGGTCACCCCAAGTTAAACTCACTTGCAAGGCTCTCATAGCGGTGCGTCAACTCTCCTGGCTGTGTTTCCCGGTGTTTCCCAATTTACATCAATAATGCAGAGAAACGAGCGAATCACGAAAGCCTTTCTGTGTTTCGTCACGTCGAAAGAAGGCGTTGCCCACAAAGGTTTATATCGACCCATTTATCTAAAAACATGTCGAGTAATTTTTTTCTGCTTGTTTTCAAAACAAGCAACGTCTGGTGGTCCGAAACATAGCTTAGCTTAGCTATCAGCTGGTTGCTACTCTCAGGTACACACACAGCACAAAGCCTCATACATAAAGCCTGCTCACTCCGGTTGCTCCGTGCCTACAGCTCGCCTAGGGGTCGCTGTCGAAAGAGCACAGCCCTGAATGGAGCCTGCACGCCTCCGTTGGCGCCCCTATAGTGCAGTACCATCCGGGGAAGTGGCGACTCTGTTTCCCATTACATTCTCTCCCAAGGCTGGAGGACTGAGCCAATCAGAGACGCGTTTCTTTGAGAGCAGGAGGAGTGAGCCAATCAGAGACGCATTTCCACGAGAAACACGGAACACTCTCTCGTTTCTCCACAAGCCACCTTGCCAGCTTGCAAAAACGTCTTGAAACAAAGCAACCAGAACGTTTTTTAAAACAGGACCAACGCGTAACACATTCAATAACAATTGGGAACACGGCAATATTAATTAAATTACGTTGAGAGGCGATCTTTAAGCAAAACAAACATGTCAAATCATTAAGGAGTTACGGGGCGCTGTGGTGCAGCGCGCTAAGCCCCCCACATTTGGGCTTGCATGCCCACGGGGACCCCGGTCATTTCCCGATCCCACCCCGTCTCTCTGTCCCATTCGCTTCCTGTCACCATCTCAGACTGTCCTATCAAATAAAGGCATAAAAGGCATATATATATAAAAAAAATCATAAAGGAGTTTAGTTCACCCACCTGTGATGAGCTCGCGGACCTCCATGTCGTTGGTCTTGCGCAGCAGGCGTATGAGCGCGGGGATGCCGTCGCAGTTCTTGATGGCCACCTTGTTGTCGTTGTCCTTGCCGTAGGAGATGTTCCGCAGGGCGCCGCAGGCCTTGCGGTGCACCTCTGGCTTGGGGTGGTCCAGCAGCCCCACCAGCACGGGGATGCCCTTCAGCTGCCTCACGTCCTTCTTGATCTTGTCGTTCTCGTAGCACAGGTGCTGCAGGTAGGCGGCCGCGTTGGACTTGACCGGGTCGATGGGGTGCTCCAGCATGGCGATCACCTCGGGCAGGTCCGGGTCGCGCCAGCGCGGGTCCTTGCGGATGCTGTCCACCGACGGCGAGCGGCGGCCGCCCAGAGTGCCCATGCGATCCATGGTGGCCATGCGGTCAATGGTTGCCATGCGATCCAGGGTGGCCATACGGTCAATTGTAGCCATACGGTCGATGGTGCCCATGCGGTCGATGGTGCCCATGCGGTCGATGGTGGCCATACGGTCCACGGTGGCCATGCGATCCAGGCTGGCCATGCTGCCACGTTCCGGCTGGGCCAGCGGTGCCGGGTACATGCCGTGGGCGTAGGCGTGGCGCTCGTCGATCAGCTCTGCCTCGATGGGGTCGTCATAGCCACCTCTGAAAGATGGAAAGACAGAAAAGGAGAGATGGACATAGAAATATGCAGAGGAAGATGGAGAGGACAGAGAGAAAGAGAAAAGAAACACCAAAAAAGGTTTAGAACTTGAGGATGTAGTTGTATGTAAACAAGAGTCGTTACATTGCAATTACAAGTACTGACAAACCAATACGAATAACAGGAGATGGTTTGACTGAATATCAGTTCTGTTGAACCCCATGTGATGTACTGTAGTAATATAAGCACTTCAAAGGTGAATAGTTATAAAACAACTCTGTATTCAACATAGACACATCTCAATCACAGTACACACGGGTATCAATCCATCATTTCCATGGCAACACCACACTTGTTCACTAGTGATTATAGTATATCCCTTCTCTCCTTTGCCGAAGCACACTGATGGACGGGCAATCGAACAAAAAATAAATAGAAACAGCGAAATGGGCCTGCCCGGGACATATGGAAAAAGCCAGACAAAGTGGTGTGAGAATCCATATTGGCCCATAAGAGGGGTAAAGAGAGGAGCAGAGAGGGGTCGTGAGAAGGCTGTATGAAACGGCAGCGGAATAGGGGACTGACTGCCACAGGCTACTGGCCTTCTGTCAGAGTCAGAGTGTGAACGAGGGAGTGAGGGAGAGAAAATAACATTTGAAGGAGTCAGACAGAGGTGAGCGAAACCATGATGGGGGGAATGGAGAAAATTGGAGAGAAAAAGGTGAACACAAGGCTTAAGGAAGACATGAAGAAACGATAAAGAGAGAAAGAGAGAGAGAGGGGGGGGGGGTGCAAAAAAAACGTGATTTGGAAGAAATAGAAAAGAGAAGGAGAATGAGGCCAGAGATAAAGATATACAGAGACACAGATAGACAATGAAAAGGGTTGGAGGATGTGTGCGTGG
>NC_085859.1:21065636-21073136 GCF_034702125.1 Engraulis encrasicolus
GGGGTGTGGTGTTGTGTTGTGTAGGGGGGTGAGGTGTGGCATGGTGTAGTGTAGGGGGGTGAGGTGTGGCATGGTGTTGTGTAGGGGGGTGAGGTGTGGCATGGTGTAGTGCAGGTGGGTGAGGTGTGGTGTGGTGTAGTGTAGGGGGGTGAGGTGTGGTGTAGTGTAGTGCAGGTGGGTGAGGTGTGGTGTAGTGTAGTGTAGGGGGGTGTGGTGAGGTGTAGTGTAGGGGGGTGAGGTCTGGTGTGGTGTAGTGTAGGGGAGTGAGGTGAGGTGAGGTGTGGTGTAGGGCGTGAGGTGTGGCATGGTGTAGTGCAGGTGGGTGAGGTGTGGTGTGGTGTAGTGTAGGGGAGTGAGGTGTGGTGAGGTGTGGTGTAGGGCGTGAGGTGTGGCATGGTGTAGTGTAGTGTGGTGTGGTGTGGTGTGGTGTTGTGTAGGGGGGTGAGGTGTGGTGAGGTGTGGTGTAGTGTAGGGGGGTGTGGTGTGGCATGGTGTAGTGTAGGAGGGTGGGGTGAGGTGTGGCATGGTGTAGTGTAGGGGGGTGAGGTGTGGCATGGTGTAGTGTAGGGGGGTGTGGTGTGGTGTGGTGAGGTGTAGTGTAGGGGGGTGGGGTGAGGTGTGGCATGGTGTTGTGTAGGGGAGTGAGGTGAAGTGTGGCATGGTGTAGTGTAGTGTAGGGGGGTGAGGTGTGGTGTAGTGTAGGGGGGTGAGGTGTGGCATGGTGTAGTGTAGGGGGGTGTGGTGTGGTGTAGTGTAGTGCAGGTGGGTGAGGTGTGGTGTAGTGTAGGGGGGTGTGGTGAGGTGTAGTGTAGGGGGGTGTGGTGTGGCATGGTGTAGTGTAGGGGGGTGAGGTGTGGTGTGGTGTGGTGTAGGGGGGTGTGGTGTGGTGTAGTGTAGGGGGGTGAGGTGTGGCATGGTGTTGTGTAGGGGGGTGAGGTGAAGTGGGCGCCTCTGAAGTACAAGCGTACCCAGCTGGCGCATGTGGCAGAGGAGGAGGACGAGGCAGTGGCACGCACAGTGGGACATCTGATACGCTGTGCCAGGATGCAGGAAGGGGGGAAAAGGGGGGGGTAGTAGTGGGAAAACATATGTGCACTGTAACACCCAAAACAGAGTACATTCCCACGTACACCAACACACACACACACACACACACACACACACACACACACACACACACACTATGTACACAGCCACACCCATATACACAAACACAATAATACTACCGACATACAACAACATCCACACATCCACCACACACACACACACACACACACACACAGACACAGACACAGACAGACACAGACAGACAGACAGACAGACAGACAGACAGACAGACAGACACACACACACACACACACACACACACACACACACACACACACACACACACCAGTACAAACAAGCCACAGACACAAACCCTGGCTCCAAGTCACAGCTGCAACAACAGGTGAAGTCCCTCGCCGGCGCCAAAATGAAAACCAGGATGAGAGGAGGAGGAGGAGGAGGAGGAGGACGAGGACGAGGAGGAGGAGAATGAGGAGGCAGCCAAGGCTGTGGTGAGGAAGGTTGGGGTGTAGTGGGGCTGAGGTGTGAGTGGGGTGGTGTTGTGGATTAGAGTGGTTTGATGGAAGTTACTGGGTGAATGTGATCGTGTTGTAGGGTGAGGCTGACATGGGTTGGAGGAGGTACGTGGAGGTAGAGGCTGAGATGACGTACTGTAGTAGACATTTGAGGGCTAGGATGAAGCTGAGATGGGGGTGAGCCGTTGGGCTACTGTGGGCTACTGTTTAAGGCCGAGACTGGGTAATGTACATAGGTGGCCAAAGAAGTGTAGAAGTACATATATGGTGTACTAGCACTAGATATTACATAGCCATATGCTGTACATACACTATTCCATTGTACCTCATGAGGTGGCTAGACATTGCTGTTACTGAAACTACTAAAAAGGCAACCCCAAATCTGATCCAACCAGCGCAGAATCAGGCACATCACTAGAACTCTGGGCAGCCGTGGCCTAGTGGTTAGAGAGTTGGTCTTTCAATCTAGGGATTGCCGGTTCGAATCCCCCCCCTGACATCTCCATCCATGGCTGAGTGCCCTTGAGTAAGGCACCTAACCCCACATTGCTCCAGGGGCTGTAACCAATACCCTGAAAAAATAATAGTTGAAAGTCGCTTTGAATAAATGAAAGCGTCAGCTAAGTGAAATATAATTATAATATAATTAGAACAAACGTGGGCAAACTCAGGCCACATGCGGCCCCCAGAGCCATTTGATGTGGCCCCCAGAGCCTTTACAAGAAAGAACTTTTAAATCCAAATTCAAACGGTTACTCAACATTCTTAAAATGCCACCTAAAACAAGAGACTTGAGAATTTAAGATCTAAATACATTTAATTACAATGTGCAGGAATATCATTGCTGGCAAGTTACGTCATCGCACGCTGTTTTATTATTGACACGGGCAAGTTGTCTGTGGCATCCGGCCCTTCGGTCAACATTCTAAACCCAATGCGGCCCTCAGGCCAAAATAATTGCCCACCCCTGCTCTAGAACAACTGTAGACCAGTTATGCAGTGAAGTTACTTGTGTTGGAAGGATTCTATTGCAGGTTACTTTTACTGTGACCACCTCTGATGATGCTGTGTGGGGTGGGGTAGGGTGATGTCGGGTGAAGCCGAGTTGGGATGCCGTGCAGTGGGGCGCTCCAGTTCCTGCTCTGTTGTGGTTTTGGCCGTGACCCTGTCATTTTGTACTGCAGTTGTGGTGGTAGACTGGAGTGAAGCCACCTGGGGTGCATTCTCGAAACCATAGTCATTGTTAACTAGGTTAGCTACTTTGATGGTTGCAATGCAATTTCCCATTGGCAAGTACCCAAAGTTGCTAACTCGCTAGTAACTACAGTTTGGAGAAACGTACCCCTTTACCAGGGACTCTAGGGGCATTATCTAGTCTCTCTGCCTTTACTGAGTTTCCATGTTTGGATGAGAACTACTGTACTGTGCTCTGCTCTGCTCTGCTCTGCTCTGCCACATGCAAGTCGGCCAGGGGATTTGTTTAGAGGGGCAGAGAGATCTGAAGCATCCTCGGCACCTCTTGGTGAGTTTGCTATTTTTCAACCATCACCGCCAACACACCAGTGCAGCGCTTCTGTCTTTGTCTATGTGTGTGAGACTAAGAGACCTTGGAAAACTGAGCATGTGTGTGCGTGCGTGCGCGCACGTGTGTTTATGTGTGCGCGTGTGTTTGTCTAAATGTGTCCTAATGTGACCGTGTGTGTGTGTGTGTGTGTGTGTGTGTGTGTGTGTGTGTGTGTGTGTGTGTGTGTGTGTGTGTGTGTGTGTGTGTGTGTGTGTGTGTGTGTGTGTGTGTGTGTGTACACGTGTGTGTATGAGTGTGTGCGTGCGTATGTCTAATGGAGGGGCTGGGGATCATTTAGCGAGGGCGTGTGTCTTGAAGAGCAGCGGCAGCTCTGTTTTACAGGCAGCTATAAAGCTACACTCACAGCCATCTACTGATTAAAACCCATAATTAAGTCACTCAGCACACTCAAGCAAGCCTGCACGCTCGTCCGTCATATACACGCCTGTGTGTGTGTCTCATGGGCATGTACGTATATGATTTGTGTGTGTGTGTGTGTATTACAATATAATGTGAACTACTTAGCAGCATGATGGATGTGTTTGCAAAAAGTACCTTATATCCACACACACACGTACACGCACACACACACACGTGCACGCACGGACACACACACACGTGTGCAAGCACGCATGCAAACACACGCACACTTATCATCACTCCTGTAATGCACAAAACAACAATACTAACACACAAACACTTCTCATCTTCTGCCGAAGGTCTCTCACTCGTGCACACACACAGACACAAATGTGGACACACACCAACATGGACACGGGCACACACACACAAACGGACACGCGCACAAACAGACGGACACACACACCAACAAATGTACACACACACAAACGGACACACACACACAAACGGCCACACACACAAATGGACACACACACAAACGGACACACACACACAAACGGACACACATGCAGAATTCATAAATTGATATTATTTAGAGCCAAGTGATGCTAGACGAAGGCTCTCTGGGGCTGGCTGATGGGAATGTCAGCATTTGCATTTAAATTGGCGTTGCCATTGTGTGACGGCTGGAGCGCCTCCCTGGCCTGGCCTGTTATTCACGCAACATTAAAAGCAGCCGCACCCGCCACAAACAAGATGCTCCCAACCGCCTGCCCACCCGCCGCCATGGCGGGGTTAGGGGTGTGTCTGCGCGCGCGCGTGTGTGCGTGCGTGCGTGCGTGCGTGCATGCACAGGGTGTGTGTGTGTGTGTGTGTGTGTGTGTGTGTGTGTGTGTGTGTGTGTGTGTGTGTGTGCGTGCGTGCGTGCGTGCGTGCGTGCGTGCATGCAGAGTGTGCGTGCGTGTGTGTGTGCGTGTGTGTGTGTGTGCGTGTGCATGCACAGTGTGTGTGTGTGTGTGTGTGTGTGTGTGTGTGTGTGTGTGTGTCTGTGTGTGTGTGTGTGTGTGTGTGTGTGTGTGTGTGTGTGTGTGTGTGTGTGTGTGTGTGTGTGTGTGTGTGGTTGGGGAGGTAAGCAGCCCTAAGGGTCCTCCATTTCCTACATGAAAGTGAGTGGGGCTCAGCTGTGCATGTGTGCGTGCGTGCGTGCGTGCGTTCCTGCCTACCTGCGTGCCTGCATGCGTGCGTGTGCGTGTGCGTGTGCGTTCAACAGTCAGAAAAACATAGAAAAACAGGAGAGGAAGACAGAGAGAGGGGTGGGTGTCAGAGAACTAACCAGAGTTCAAGAAAATGAACACACCACATCTAACATGCATAATGCATACGAACAAAACTTAGTATGTTCCCATAACTTCTGCTCCAGAATTTCATGCGTTATCTACTGTACTTTTTCCTCTCCATTTTCTATGCAGTGGGGGAAGAGGGAGTAAAGCCTATCCGGTGTGTGTGTGTGCCTCCTTTCTTGACTTTCCCCCCTCAGAACAACGATAAAAGGATTAAGCCTGGCTTTGTGAAATGATTCCAGCTCCAGTAGAGAAAGAAAAAGAGAAAGAAAAAGCCGCTGAGGAACATCTGAGGGTTTTTCGGCTGAAATATTCCACGTTCCTTTTTGTCTTCTGAAGAAATGTAATTAATTGGTGCTGCTTGGAGGTTTTTTTGTTTGTTGGGAAGAGAGAGAGAGATGAGAGGAAAGAAAGAATGAAAGAAAAGGAGAAAAAAAGACAGGTTTTAGGGCGCATCCTCCTTTTCTTCTCCTAATGAAAGCAGCTCCTTTTTCAAAGCACAGGCAGCAGCGGCCGCACAAAAGGAAAAAAAACCCACATTTGTTTATTTTTCCATCCACCCTAACTACTAATATGATTTCGATTTCCTGGTTCAGGGCTTTAGTTATGCAGTTCTATAAAACATGGACGGGTGGTGCTGGTCAGGTGTGAGACGCTGTGGGTTGAGGTGGCCAAGGGCAACATTGATCATGACGGGAGGCCAGGCTACTTAAATCTCATTTGTTTATTTTCTTATCCACCTTTAATACAATTATGGGGATGCTGTGGCTGAGACACCAGAGCATAATCGGACTTGCGTGCCCATGGGGACGCAGGTTCGAGTTTGTTTTGTTATTGTCCTTTGTCACCGTCATTAGTATTGTGCTGTTTGTGCAAGTTTTTGTTGTGTGTCAGTACTGTGTTGTCTGTGTAAGCTTTTGCTACTTTTACCTGCAACCAAATCTACCTTCGGGTACAAATAAAGTTACAAATAAAGTTACCTTACCTTACCTTACCCATCTCTTTCTCTCCCACTTGCTTCCTGTCTCTCTTCACTGACTCTACTGTATCGATCATAATAAAAGCAATAACGACCACCAAAACAATTTTAGAAATACTATCACAATTAGAAGTGTTCTGGTTAGGGGCTTTAGTTATAAAATATGGGAATATAAAATATATATAAAATATAAAATAAAATATAGTTATAAAATATGGTAAGGGGGGGGGGGTGTTGAGAGTAACAATGTTGTGAGGTAGGAGCAAGAGGAGACCTTGATCAGGATCATAGGAGGCCAGGCAATCTGGCGCAGTGTGAGGGTTTCCGCACATTGGCTCCGACAGAGTGCTGAGCACTGCTCCGCAAAAGTTATATTCCATTGTTTTCAATAGAACCCCGCTCACTAGCTAAGATGTCCACGGACAATCGCCAATGTCGGATAGCAAATAGAGACGATTTCTATTTTGTCTGCGCCGCCCATTAACTATCAATGCTACGTTCGTGTGAAATTGGGCTGCTTAGGGTGGCCGTATGTGGGTAAAAATGGCATTTAGCAGAAAAACTCGCCCCAATTTTTGCCATAGAAATAAATAGAAATGGGCGGGATTTGAGCATTTTTTGGGCTGGAAATCATCAGCTTCATCTGGCAACCCTGATGCTGAGCAGACCCTGTTGTCACTGCTGCCTCTGATACAGTGCTGCGGAGAAGAAGTCTACAAGGAGTGTCAGAAACAGAAGAGAGTGCCATGTGTCATTGCCATCAGGGGTGGGGGAGTGGCAAAGAGGTGCGTGTGTGCGTGTGTGCGTGCGTGCGTGCGTGCGTACGTGTGCGTGTGCGTGTGTGTATTTGTGTACGTGCGCGTGTGTGCGTATTTCTGTACGTGCGCGTGTGTGCATGTGTGTGTGTGTGTATTTGTGTACGTGCGAGTGTGTGCGTATTTCTGTACGTGCGCGTGTGTGCATGTGTGAGTGTGGAGGGGGGGGGTCCTCTGGGTTGTCTCGTCTCCAGGGAGGTAATCTGCCCACTGACCCCTCTGCTCCGCCTGCCATATGAGATAGCAGGTGGAATGGGACAACGGAGAAGGCAGAGAGTGTGTGTGTGTGTGTGTGTTTGTGTGTCCGTTGTGCGTATGCATGTGCACATGTCCGCATGTGCGTGTGTGTCCTCGTGTGTGTCCGCGTGTGTGTCCGCGTGTGTGTCCGCGTGTGTGTACAGTAACAGTAGGTGTCCGCGTGTGTGTGTGTGTGTCCGTGTGTGTGTGTGTGTGTGTGTGTGTGTGTGTGTGTGTGTGTGTGTGTGTGTGTGTGTCCGCGTGTGAGTATGTGTCCGCGTGTGTGTATGTGTCTGCGTGTGTGTTCGAGAGAGAGAGGGGTGGGGGTGGGGGGGATGAGTCCGTGTGCAAGTCCATGTGTGTGAGTGCATGAGCAAGCATTTGTGTGTGTGTGCGCATTGCAGTAAAAGAGGCTCATTCCATCAGCTCCATTCCTCCAAAAGTGGAGGTGAGTCTGTGAAGCAAAATAAAGACACGTCTGCAGACCTTCAGCACACACACACACACTCACAATGTCAAGGTTCAAGATGGACGATTAATCACCGTGACAACTAACCAAAACAAACACACACATCAACGGAAGATAACAGCAGTAGACACAGAGACATACAGAGAGAGAGAG
>NC_085859.1:21075636-21095636 GCF_034702125.1 Engraulis encrasicolus
GAAAGAGGTTGTCAAAGTTTTTATTTTATTTTTAACTTCAATGACGGCAGCGGTCACAGATGCCTGGTCAAAAAGAAAAGCTTGTTGAGGAGCAAAGAGAAAAACACCTCATGATGTCCCCTCTGCTCGGCAGCCAAATGTCAATTTGCCTTCAGACCTTCTTGGCAAGGTTTACAGTACCGCTAAACAGTAGGCCAAGGGATGAAGACACACAACAAGGAGGGAGAGAGAGAGAGAGAGAGAGAGAGAGAGAGAGAGAGAGAGAGAGAGAGAGAGAGAGAGAGAGAGAGAGAGAGAGAGAGAGAGAGAGAGAAAGGGCAGAGACGGAAAGCGGGAGGCTATTCTATTGCTATTCTATTCGTGTATCATCTTTCCTCATCTTCCATTCATTCAATCACTAGGCTTTCCATCCGTCTGATTCTCCCACTCCTTATCCAGTCAGACACAGCATCACCTCTCCTGCTCTATCACCCCAGCATTCTCCTATTGCAAATGCAACACTGATACATCTACTTCAATTACGAGTGTTCTTTTCCATACCATTAGGTGCCATTCCCACCCCCCGACCCCTTATTTCTTCACTGCGGAAGTGCATAATTAGGTGCATATATACGGGGTTGCACAGCATGATTGCAGGCATCATCTCCTCATAATGCATTTAATGACCCCCATCGTCAACACCCACAGCCTGCATCGCATGAGGCAGCAACAACGCCTTGGTATCATTATAGCTTGTGAAAGAGAAGCTAGGTGCTGGAAAAATATCTACGGGTAATAGCTGCCTGAAAGCTTCTTCGATCCCATTATACCCATATTAATGCTGCAGGCTAGGGATGTAAATAAAATGGAAATGTATCGATGTATCGGAAGTATCGGCCGGCGATGTAATCGAATCGCATCGTATTGTGGGGCATTCTTCAAGAATCGAAAACAATTGAATCGCTAGCCCCTGTGCAATTCCCTAGCTCCATAACACAATAGTAGTGGAAAAGTAATTGGAAAAAATTGAATCGAACCGAATCGCATCGTATCGTGGGGAATTCTGAAGTATCGAAAAAAATCGAGAGGTTTAAAGATGGCCTCTCAACGTCATTTGATTAATATTGCTGTGTTCCCCATTGTTATTTAATGTGTTACGCGTTGGTCCCGTTTTAAAAACCGTTCTGGTTGCTTTGCTTCAAGCCGTTTTTGCAAGCCAGCAATGTGGCTTGTGGGGAAACGAGAGGGTGTTCGGTGTTTCTCGTGGAAATGCGTCTCTGATTGGCTCACTCTTCCTGCTCTCGTTGAAATGCGTCTCTGATTGGCTCAGTCCTCCTGTTCTGGAATAGAATGTAATGGGAAACAGTCGCCACTTCTCCGGGTGGTACTGCACTATAGGGGCACCAACGGAGGCGTGCATGCTCCATTCAGGGCTGTGCTCTTTCGACAGCGACCCCTAGGCGAGCTGAAGGCACGGAGCAACCAGAGTGGGCTTGCTGTATGGATGAGGCTTTGTGCTGTGTGTGTACCTGAGAGTAGCAACCAGCTGATAGCTAAGCTAAGCTAGATTTCGGGCCACCAGATGTTGCTTGTATTGAAAACAAGTAGAAAAAAATTACTCGACATGTTTTTAGATAAATGGGTCGATATAAACCTTTGTGGGCAACGCCTTCTTTCGACGTGACGAAACACAGAAAGGCTTTCGTGATTCGCTCGTTTCTCTGCATTATTAATGTAAATTGGGAAACACCGGGAAACACAGCCAGGCGAGGTGACGCACCGCTATGAGAGCCTTGCAAGTGAGTTTAACTTGGGGTGACCGTCCGATCTTCAAAAGGAGTGAGTAAAACTGTGTTTTATCGGAAGTTGGCCTTTAAGAAATCGATACTGTATCGTATCGTCATGAAGGCTGTGATTTACACCCCTACTGCCGGCCTGGGTTACCAGGTACGTCGCCAGCTGTAAAGGAGGTGTTGCAATGTCCTTGGTGCATTTGTGGAGATGCTATAGGGGTGCAATCTTACTGGGAACTTCTGGCAAATTTAGGCCACTTAACTTAACAGCCATCTTGCCAATGCCTCTGTTAGGTTATACAAGTCTTAACTTTTTTTAAAGGAAGCAAGCGTGGAGAGAGAGATGGGGAAGGGTCAGCAAATGACCCGGGCCGGAACCGAACCCGGGTGTAGCCGCTGGTGTAGCAAGTGCAGTGCCCAGCCGCCTTAGTCACGGCTGGGCCATGAGGTTATATTAAAGGGGTATGCCACTATTTTGGGGCTTACTACAGTTAAAATCGTTGACTGGGGTTTATAAAGGTGGTAAAGTGTCTTATTTTTCATGTTAAGCGTTGTCTTGCTTTAAGACAAGTTAAAAGAGGGAATATGTTGTTAAGCTACTGAAAGTCAATGGATCCGTGTAGCATTGTACCATTGTAGACTAAGCGAAAGACCATGCGCCAAAATGACACAACATGTTAGACTAGAGATATTGAAAAACCGCATTGAATTCCAGTTCCAGTGTACCGCAGGGGCGGAGCAGAGGGGGGGCATAGGGGCCAGGAACCCCCGACCTCACCACTTGGGGGGCCCCATGCCAGTGGCTTTAGATTGCCAAACATCTTGTAGGGGCCTCATTCTACGATATTTCGAGGGCCCAACACCTGACACATCTCCCGCCCCTCCTGTCCCAATACCAGTGCTCCGCCCCTGACTGATCGGTAATAATGTTCATAGATGCTTAATCCCTTAAGTAATCCTCACATTTCTTTTAGTGCTGTGTCATCATTTCTTTGTGAGAATATTCAGTCTTGGCTCACCTGACCCAGGGGGGCATCTCTGACATAAGGGAAAAGCAAAACTTCAACCCCATGCACATCCGACATCTGCCAACCCCCCTCCCCCACTCCCACCATAGCATTACAGCATTGGCTCACCTTGGGCCATCTCTGACAGAAATGCAAAGCAAAACTTCAATCCCACGCAAACCCAATTCAGCAGCCACCTGCCGACCCCCCAGAAGCATTTGAAATTTGGCTCACCTGGGGCGCTGTGGCGCAGCGCACTAAGCCCCCCAAATTTGGGCTTGCATTGCATGCCAACGGGAACCCCGGTTCGAGTCCGGCCGGAGTCATTTCCCGATCCCTCCCCGTCTCTGTCCCACTCGCTTCCTGTAACCATCTCAGACTGTCCTATCAAATAAAGGCATAAAAGCCCCTAAATATATATATATATATAGAAAGTTGGCTCACCTGCCCCGTGGGCCATCTCTGATGGGCTCCCTCATGGCGCGTCCGCGGTCGGCGGCCCCCAGAGTGCGTCGGCTAGCGGTGGAGTAGTCCGGCTCCAGCTCGTAGGGCTCCTCGTCCTCAGGCCCCAGGCTGCGCCGGTCGTCCTCCAGACCGTAGGGTTCGGGCTGGAAGCGCTCCGGCTGCGAGCGGTTCAGGTTCATGCCCATGCTGAGGTCCACGCTGCTGCTGCCCATAGGCACCTGGGGCTGTGCCACGTGCCCATAGTCGTCCTTGCGGATGGGCAGCGTGCTGTAGCTGTTCTCGGGCCGGTAGCCGCCGCCGGCCATGTACGGGGGGTAGCGCCCCGGCGGCCGGTAGTTTAGCCCGCGCGACAGGCTGCCGTAGTTGTCGGCCACCATGTCTCCGTAGCCGTCGT
Source organism: Engraulis encrasicolus (assembly GCF_034702125.1). NCBI lineage: Eukaryota > Metazoa > Chordata > Actinopteri > Clupeiformes > Engraulidae > Engraulis > Engraulis encrasicolus. The sequence goes on from NC_085859.1 coordinate 21,079,275, forward strand.
GGAGGGCGTAGTGGTGGTGTGCGCCCCCTCCGCCTACAATGCCGCTGCCGTATTGGCTGTTGGGCGCGGCCGTGTCGACGTACGAGTCCCCGGCGGCGGCAATGTAGGAGGAGTTGTTGTAGGAGCGGCCGAGCGTGGAGCTGGCCTGTGGCGTGATGTAGCCACTGCCGCCGACGCTGCCATTCTTCAAGTAGCGGCGGTCGATGGAGTCCGTGTAGCTTCCCAGCGGGGAGGAGCCCTCAGGCAAGGGCAGGCCGTCGGGGCCCAGCGGCACCTGCCGCACCGTCCGCGTGGTCACCGTCTTCACAGTCTTTGTCACCTGCGGGGAAGAAGGAGGACATGCGGATAACGCACAGAGTTAGGGCTAGCGCAATGACGTGGTGGCTAAAAATAAAAAACAAGCTAACAACAAAACAACAGCAGCCGTTTGGATCGAGTAATGAGATGTTAGGCTTGTTCAGGTGCTGAAGACTGCAAACAAACGCACTTCAAACCGAGCCCAAACAATGAGTGACGGTTAAGTAGCAAGTCAAACACACACAGAAACATCCCCCAACCAACCCCATGCCCACTTCATCCCCAAGCCACACACACACTTAAACACACACATTACGATCAACTCTTCTTTTTTACACAACAGGCAGCCCAGTGTAATGAGTGATTCAGCTGCGTTGAAAGGAGAGTGTGAGGGTTTGTTTACCCTGACGGCAAAGACAGCAGAGCGGTAGGCCTACTGTTGATGAAGGACCGTCCATGCACACACGGCTGAATGTTCAAGCAGATGGACGAGATGCCTTTGCAAAGCCACTACATGTGTTTAAACTGAGCGACGAAAGAAAAACAACTTGGCTGGGAAGTGTGTCTGGAAATGACTGTTGGTATAATGATAAGGTATCTCCCAAAAAGGGCACTGCTTCACTTCAGCCCAGCACTGTAATGATGCTTGTTGCTAACTCAACACTCGATATATATATTTTACACATATAAACACACACGCAGACACAGACAAACATATACACAAATACAAACAAATAAGCACACAATATAAACAGCTAAACACAGACCCACACACAGAAAGTTTGTCTATTTTTGTGTTGCTAAACGGACAAGCTGAAAAGCAATTACCAGAGTTGCTCGTGAGGCAGGGCGGTTGACTGAGCGGGTGTCGGTGGATAAGCCTCTGTGACACCTCCAGGGTCTAACGATGACTTGTTTTCTTTCCCACAAAATACACACATAAAGCAGGCCTCTTCTGCAGGCTGTCACCACACTCTGCTCTAGCCTATCCGCAAACGTAGCACTTTTTTCTAAAGCCTGAGAGTCGGAAGGCTGCCTGGCCCTCTGCTCGAAATTATTATCCTGCCCGTCAAATCCTGCTGCTTCTGATCCCACGACCACCAAAACATGTCTGGCTGTCAAAGGGGGAAGTGTCTCGTCCGCGCGAGCTCAAGCGGTAGAACAAAACCAATTTGCTCTCCGCCTACTTTTATTTGGTCTTTTATATTGTCTTCAAGATCCAGCGGCTGCGATAATTGCCTATTTCGTCTGCATTTGGTGAATTAATCTTGAAAATTAATGGGGTTCGTGACAACTGCCCCTCAAGGGGGGGAGGAACAAACCACCGTGTTTGGGGTAACACTTGTCTGGCTAAACACCATTGCGTGACCAGTTGCAGTTGGTAAGTATATATTCCAGCCTCTCGTTGTGGGAGAAGATAAAAACTAAAATACACCTCCAAGGTTCCTACAATTTTCTTTGAGTTAGGGTTTTTATGAAGATTATTGTACAACACAAATCATTTTCTGCGGTCCTTGAGGTTAGCAAATACATTTGCAACACATGCCTGCGCACTACAATGTATAAATCAGACCACTTCAGAGAAAAAGGCCACAGCAATTTTCCTGTGGAGAAATTCTTAAGTGTCTTTCTTGTCAACTGTAATTCCAGACTTACAATGAAGAATGTTCTCGCAAGCCAAGTAATGGCCCGTTTGTTGTGCGACCTGCAGTACTTTTTTCACCACACAACTTGCAATAGAGCTTGAAAGTGACGTCACTTCCCCCGATTTCATGGGACCTCGACGGCGTTTTTAGCCGAAAATCTGAGCATGTAATCCAATGCCGGTAATAAAATGATATTTCGATCCACTTCGAGTTGTGCCATGAGCTCCATATATGTTGTTTCTAATATTTTTGCTTAATTTTTCGTACGAACCCCCAAACTTTTTAGAAAGCTGCGTTTCTTCACATTTCTTATGCCGACGGCCTCAGAACAAAACATTGATACTTCTGCATGAATAATCTTTATCTGGCCTCTTAAACAGCATATTTGTAGCCCGGCGCATATAATGACTGAGATCAGAAGATATTTACTCGCTACCATGTTGTTAGATGGTCAGCTTAGGTCCCGTGAAACGCGGAACTAAGGGGCGGGACTTTCGAGCTCTATGGCCAAACTGTTCTCCTATGCTTGAAAAGTCACACATTTATAAATGTGAAAAAAACCACTTTGATGTTAGCCAATGAAGGGCTTGTCTGATGTCTAGCTTTGATGGGAGTATTAAAATGTGCAGCTGGCCAGCCCCGGCAGCTCTCTAATAACAGGCCAGTGCAGCAGAGCAGGGCTGCCGAGGAGCCAAGGGTGTGGTGCTGCTGGTACCATAAGGTTGGGAAAGGTAAGGAGAAGTACGGTAGATAACCGGGACAGTCAGAGGAGTTTTATAGTTGTCTGCAACTGGACTTCTTGAAAGTGAAGCAAATATAGGGTAGACAGGACGACAGACACAAAAGAAAGACAAGACAAACTGTTTGTTACAGGTCGCTGATGTGCACCTGTGCAGACAAACCTGGACCAAAAACGCATGGCAAAGGAGAAAAAAATATGCTTTTTCATACACTTTGAAATGTATACTTGTACTTAGTACTACTTGGTGAGTAAGGGTAAGAGTAAGGTGCTGTGTTTCTGGAAAATAAAATAAGTTGCAAGTACATAATACATTTTAACATGTACTAAAACATATTTTCTAATCTAAAATTGTTAGGGCCTACTCTTAATGCTGAAAAAAAATCCATGTCAAAGTAGGTAGAACATAGAGTATACAAAGTGGCTCGTCTCTCTGCCATAAGCAGGAGGTTCCCCTTCTAAGTGGTCTGGAAAAAGAAATGAGCTATGCCACAGCTTCACAGCAACTGGCATGCATCACGCCCCAGCGCACACGCAGCATCGCAGGCTATCCCGGCTTCTTTTTCTGTGTGCATCTGTGCTCCTGTAAACTGCCTCCTTCACTGAGAGGGCTGTTATTGATGCCACACGCAATGGTAAAATCGACCGGCGGCTCTCTCTCCCAATGCACTTTGATCTGCTGCCGAGCAGAAAAGCCTCTTGCGTTACATGCTGGAGGTGGCGACGGCGCTGCTGCTGCTGCCGTTTCTGTCTCCTTTCAACAGTTTCCTGTGTAGCAGCGCTCAGACTCAAGGGACTCGGCAGCAAGCCTGTAGGGGCGTCTGCAGCGAACCCCAGAGTACAAGGAGCCTCTCGATGCAGGCACACATCAAGGCCTATGCTGTGCTGCGAGCAGGGCTGGGTCACATCAAGGCCTATGCTGTGCTGCGAGGGCCTGGGTCACATCAAGGCCTATGCTGTGCTGCGAGCAGGGCTGGGTCACCGCGCTGTGGAGCCGCCATGGCGTGTGTGGAGAGTCAAGGGATTCTTTTGGGGGGAAGAAAAGTGTGCACACGAGCGCACAAGCGCCGCGCACGCACGCACGCACGCACGCACGCACGCACGCACGCACGCACGCACGCACGCACGCACGCACGCACGCACGCACACACGCACACACGCACACACGCACACACGCACACACACACACACACACACACACACACACACACACACACACACAAGCTGGCATCACTCTTGAGACTGTTATGGAGGCCCAGGATTGTGGCCAGGCGTCACACTCAAGACTTTACAGTGCAGTTAGGGTTTATTTTTTTTCTTCTTCCCAACAAGCGCTGTGGCATTCGTTTTTAAAAGCAAAAGGCACCACACCAGCTGTGAGTTAGGGTTACAGTTAGAAGGAGAGGGTGGGGGTGGTAAAGGGAGAGGGCAGGGGAGGGAAGGGTGGGGTAGAGTGGTGGTAGGGTGGGGTGGGGTGGTGGTAGGGTTAGGGGAAGCAGTGGGGGGCACTCAAGGGCAACGCGGAGGGCGGGCGGGTGTCTCTTTACTGGTTCTCCCTCAGAGGGGGTGGGTGTCGGGGAGGGGGTGGGCATGGGTGTGGTCAGTGTGGAGTCGTCAAGGTCGTCACCCAAGGTCACGGGAACATAGGTGCGGCGTGTGACTGTTTTGACCGTCTTGGTTACCTGTGACATAAGGGAGGCCATCAGCGGTTGGACAGGATTAAGAGAGGAGAGGAGAGTGGTAGCAAACACACCAGGAGACAAATATAATACTCACACGCGCACAGGCACGCAAAGATGTACAAATTTGGCAGACCCCATTATCGAGCTAATACATGCTCGGTATTTTCGCGCTAGTGCTGAATGAGTTCCATTGCATGGCGGCTCTCAACACATCAGCCTAGTTTTTTATTATTCAAAAGATTGTTTTGCATGTAATTGGGCCAACAGTTCTATTCTTCCTAGTCTCCTTGCTCTCTCGCCGCCTGCGCAGAAATCATTTGTCTGCACTAAGCAGCCTAAAGAATAAGAACGCAGATCTTTTCAAAACTTGACCTCATTTAACAAACCACTCCGTTTTAGTAAACACTATTCTAGGCGCAGAAAAAAAGATGGCAAGGGAATGAAACAAACAATACACACCTACATACGAGCAAGACTGACAAGCGTGCATGCACCCACCCACACACACACACACACAAAACAACCTGGGGTTGTGAGATGGACACCAAGTCCCCACTTACCAACAGACACATCAACAAGGACAGGAGTCCTACTCCACCATTCATTCGGTAGTTTAGCATTTAGATTGCTGCTTAGCTGAGGCCCTTTTCAGATACACCCATCTATCTGCCAGTTTGATTTACTGCTGTTTACCCACAGCTGTGACATGTAATGCACATGTACCTGAATATATACATGCAAAAAGGGGACGGAATAACACTCTTGTGTCCTGTAGCTTGTTGGTTTGTAAACAACGACTAGGACCCTGGTGATTGTAGTCACGTTTAATGATGGACAAAAAAAAAAAAAAACGTGTGTTTGCCCAGTGCAGGTACCGTTTTCTCATCTGGTAAATGCCTAAGTAAGGAAAGTCACTGTACTTTGCTTCTGCGGGCCTCTTTTTCAGTATAAATCATATGACCCTAAATGGATTTGAGAGTGCATTCAAAATTTCAAGGACAAAGCATACATAGTTCTGTTAACAGGGTAATAAAAGACCTAGGTTTGCTAAATAAATATGCGGTTACGTTTTCTTTTTTTTTGCGTTAACTGGTGGAGAGTGATCGAGCAGACTTTGCTCAGAGGCATAACCTTGCACAACCTAGCGTGCCTATTTTCAGCACAGCCTGTTGAAGCGTTTTTCATTTTACGGCCCATCGCAGGCACAGCTCACGTCTGGGGGAAGGTAGCTGGCTGGCGGGCTGGTGGGCTGGCGTACAGGCTGGCTGGCTGGGTGGTGTTGACACAGGCTGGCACACAGCAGGGGTGGCAATGGGTGGAGAGCGGAGGCCATGTTATGACAGACTGGGACATGGGAAGCTGCTGTGTGCTGTGCTGTGCTGTGCATACATACGATACACACAGACAGACATTTCGAGAGCAAAAAGTGGAGCTGTTCAGATGTCCCAGTCAAAACCAGTGCCTCATAGGGCATCACACTGCATTTTCGACTGAGGCTCTGGCCGTGGTTCTACAATGGGACATGGTTTTCTAATCTGTGGAGAAGTTTTGTGCGTTGGGAAAGCACACAAAACCAAAGTCATTCCACTCCCCTGCTAGTTAATCGGCAATGTAAGAACCTTCCATGGAGAACCATGTCCACTGAACCAAAGCTAGACCTTCTGTCTGAATTGCAGCATAGCGTGAGAAGATGTTTTTGACCAAGTAATGGTTGGCGAATGGGGGCCAAGAGGGGCCATGGGGCAGCACGGGGCTGCATGGAGACAGCTTGAATGGTCGTCGACGGCGACGCGGTTTTAACTCACCTTGGGGTTAGCAGGAAAATCCTTTTTGTGCCCAACCCCACCCAAAGACATAATGAAAACAAATAGCAACATGAAAATCAAAAGAATCTCTAATAGCCATGATAATTCAATTAACATGTACTATACTCATTTGTAAAACTCTTTTTTTATCATCTGAAAATGATGGCAAAAATTACTGTGCGATAGATAGTTTAAATCCCACTAAGACTTTGTTATAATTGGCTTTGGAATGGAATTTTGAGATGGTGCTAAAACTTTCTAAAAACTTGGACAAGGTAAAGTGAATTAGATCTTGAACTTCAAAGAAGTCCTTGCATTGAGACACTCTCTCCATATTAAAACACTGACTTTGATCTAAAAAGTAAATAGTAAAAAGTCAAAAAGTAAAAAGTCCAAAACTAAATAAATCACCTGTGCTTGAAGCGAGGCGGATGACCTGTGGGACCTGTGCTTGAACTCGTTCACCTTTAGTGACCCGCTGACAGCCCTGCGGCCTGTTTCTAGAACTGTGCGTTTGGGGCTTTCAACAAAGTGCACAGTCATGGGCTCTTCTGTAAGTGATGCGTGTTCGCGTATCAGCTCTGTGCCAACTCACTTTCAGGAAGCCCCTGAATCAGCATTACATGTCAGATGATGACCCCACCCTCCCACACAGACACAGACAGCCTCCACCCCCCGCTAGCACAGTCCGACATGACTATTCACAACACAAACAGTCGATCCTCAGTCCTGCTAATCCAGCAATTCTCAATAATGACACGTGGCTGGAGGGTGCTGTGGTGCAGTGCGCTAAGCCCCCCCACATTTGGGGACCCGGGTTCAAGTCCAGCCTGGGTCATGTCCCAATCCTGCCCCATCTCACTCTCCCCACTCACTTCCTGTCATAATCTCCACTTTCCTATCAAAAAAGGTAAAAAAGCACCTAAAAAAAAGTTTAACAAAAATAATGACATGTAGCCCGCCACTGACTCTCCTACCACAACACAAACTCCACCGCTCTCACTCTCCCACTCTTACCCTCGACCCCCTCCCAACAAAAACAGAAGCCTCTCAGGATCTTCCAAAAAACACGCCTAATGATGGAGACTTTAATATTTCGTCTCATCAATTCTATCCCTCCCTGCCGTCTGATAAGGATGCATAATATATCAGCCCAGCCGGCTACACGGGAACACCTCCCGATGTCATTAAAAAATATCAGATTAACGTTGATAAAATATTCTTTTTAATGACATCATTACACAAATCCTGCATCCGCCAACCTTGACTATCTGTATCCGTGTAGTGTACACAGAGACGGCTGGCTGAGTTCATCTTTGATCAACAACACTTTGCGGCTTGATTTGTGCATATCGTTACTCTTTGGGGCTATCGGAGAAGCTTCCCTTGATTAAATAATGCAATAACGCCCGCTGATGAGAGTGTCAAGCCAGCGGGAGGCAGCTGTGGGGGGCTGGACCCGTAATGAAGTGCAGAGATGTCTACTAGTCCATAAATTTTTAAAACACGCTTCCGTACACAACATGACTTTTATGGATGGTGTGTGTATGTGTGTGTCTGTTTGCATGTATGTGTATGTGTCATGTACCCTATATGTAAGGACACCCGTTTTTCTTTTAAACTGCAAAACTATTTTACCTACGCGTACAAATAAAGTAAACTGAACTGATGCCTCCTTCTGTCTATTTGCCCTCACCTTGATCTCCGAACGGTTAGCACAGTCTGTGTGTGATTACGTGCATCTGTCTGCCTGTCTGTCTCTCTGTCTGTCTGTCTGTCTGTCTGTCTGTCTGTCTGTCTGTCTGTCTGTCTGTCTGTCTGTCTGTCTGTCTGTCTGTCTGCCTGTCTGTCTCTCTGTCCCTGCCTTAGTGCGGCGTGCATGTTTGTCTGTGTCTGTCCCAGTGTCCCGGGTCATGCAGTGCATGTATCTCTGTGTGATTGTGCATGTCTCTGTCTGTCTGTGTCCTCTCCTTGGTGTATGACGCATGTGAGTCTGCCTGCCTGTGACAGTGTGGGCATGTGTGTGTGTGTGTGTGTGTGTGTCTTCACCTTGGTCTCTTTATGTGTGCGCGTCTGTGTGTGACTGTCTGTACATGTGTGTGTCCATCAACACGCTCTCACCTTGCTCTCTGGGTGTGTGTGTGAGTGCGTGACGTGTGTCTGTGCATGTGTGTGTCCGTCCACATGCTTTCACCTTGGTCTCTGCATGTGTTTGTGTCGGTGTGTGGCTGTCTGTGCACGTGTGTACATCAACACGCTCTCACCTTGGTCTCTGGGTGTCTGTGTGAGTGTGTGTGTGTGTGTCGGTGTGTGACTGTCTGTGCACGTGTGTGTCCGTCTACATGCTATCACCTTGGTCTCTGCATGTGTGTGTGTGTCGGTGTGTGACTGTCTGTGCACGTGTGTGTCCGTCTACATGCTCTCACCTTGGTCTCTGTGCGGCGCGTGGTGCCGTCCTCTGATGTGACCACGGAGACGTGGGAGGTGGGGGTGCCGGGGTCCTCCTCGACGACCACCGTCTCCTCCACCACGTCCTGGGGCTCCTGCATCATGGCCAGGGACGTCTGGTTACTGGGACTCTGCTCCTGCAGGGTGGACAACAAGATCAAAAACAAGGTTAGACGCTTGGTCACTAAAGTATGTGATCTGTCCTAATGTCAGAAGCAATAAGAAGCTTCAAGTTAGGGTAGAGGGAGAGGGAGAGAGAGAGAGAGAGAGAGAGAGAGAGAGAGAGAGAGAGAGAGAGAGAGAGAGAGAGAGAGAGAGAGAGAGAGAGAGAAAGAAAGAAAGAGAGAGAGAGAGACTGGGGGCGGACAGAGGTTACATGTTTAGTAACTCTGTGTGATCTGTGAACAATTCAAGAAGCAATGAAAGGCTGATTGTAATGGAGGGGGTAGGCGAGTATGGACATTATAAAAAAAAAAGAGAGAGAGAGAGAGAGAGAGAAAAAGACAAAGGTTAGATATTGAATACCTAAGTGATCTGTAATGCCACAAGAAATGACGCCTGGATTGCTGAGGCACAGAGTAGAGACGCAGTAGAGAGGGGATTTGAAGTGAAGGGTGGACGACGCGAGTCGTGAGCACGGACATGGTCGAGCCAGGAGCGCCTGAAGCCAAGTGGCAAGGAAGCCGGAGGGAGGCAGGGTACAAAGGGGTCAGTTGTCCCAGACCCAGGGAGAGAGGGGGGGGGCAGAATTAGTTAGTACATTATATGTTTTGAAAGGGGGGCCCTTTGAGATGACTTTGACCCAGGCTCGGCCATAGCTGTCAGCTACGGCCGGCCCTGCAAAGTCGCCTCATGTTTTATTCAGGCTGTGATGGATGAGTAGCGGCCAAAGGAGGCCTGGGAAATGAAAATGGCTCTCGGAGATCCGCCGGGGCCACTCCTGATGGCGGCGTGTGTGTGTCCGTGTGTCTGTGTGTGCGTGCGTGACAGAGTCAAAGGGCCGGATTCGCCCTATCATCCCGGACTCGCCAGTCATCACCAACCAACAAACAGGCAACATCCGGGCTGCAATGCCGCCTTGATGATAACAAACAACCCCTCCCCTCCTCTTCCCTCCCATTCCTGCCGCCCTCCACTTTGACTGCTAATTGCAGGAAAGGGGAAGTTCAACTGTTCTGGGATGTGCCTAATAAACAACAGAAGCAACGCAAACCAAATTAGATTGGGCCGTAAAAACAAAATAAAACAGAACGTGATTCGGATATGTGCTGCCGTGTTAGGCCAGGGTGAGTACAGTAAGTGGTGAGGACTGGCACGCAAACACACGATGCCAGGAAAGGACTTTGTAGTACCCTCCTCCTTCAATTGTACTGCCTTGTCTGTCTCCCCTCCAGTGGGTACGATAACAAGCAGGCTCCTCCTCATCGATTAATCAGCCTGGGGGGGCTTCAAAGGCTCTCTGAGAGGCTGATTGATCTGTTGGCTAGCCCCACGATCACTCGCTTTGCCTCCCCCCAATCCCCCCCCCCTTTTCATGTTTTTCCGACACCTTTCTTCATAGTGTTTGGGCCCTGCTGCGGACCGCATCCGGATAACTGTGTGGACCTGAGGGCGAGTTGTTTGAGAAACGCACGTCTTTCCAGCTCCTCTACTCCAGGATTAGACTGGGTCGAGGCTTGCCAAATTTAAGTTTTAATTGGATGTGTTTCAGTAATTTTTCTGGACAGCTTTCCATTTCGGAAATAAATGACTGAGGGAAAAGAGTGTAAAGTTGAAGTGGCTTTTGAAGTGACATTTAGAAAAATGGAGTGGAGTAAAAAAAAAAAAATAAAAATCGAATGTCACCTTTGGTTAATTACTGAGAATTTGAAAAACTTTATTCTAAAACAACAGCTTTAGTGAGAGAGAGAGAGAGAGAGAGAGAGAGAGAGAGAGAGAGAGAGAGAGAGAGAGAGAGAGAGAGAGAGAGAGAGAGAGAGAGAGAGAGAAAGAGAGGGAGAGCTTTTGACTTCCTTCAGATGAACAGAGAGAAGCCTTTCCATTAGAGAGAGATCACTCGGTTACACATACGGAGACGCCTCCAATTCTGCCCATTTATCAGCTTCTCTGTACTAATCGTGGCACAGTCCATGAAGCACACCACCACTAAAAGACGTAATTTCCCCTATACTGGACAGGCACTACTTACACAAGCAATTTCCTCGAGTGCTGTCAGCGATACAAGTCGTCTACTCACTGGATGACCCTTTAAGGTACATATTCAGGCCCTCCCAAACTTAGAAAAAAAAAGTTATTGTGGAAAATCCACTGATCATCAAGGTCCTCCGTGGAGCTCTGAAGTCACATTAGGGATTCGTCTTTGGGAGGAAAAGCTTTCTTGTTATTAAAATGTACTGTATATGCAGGGGGAGTCTCTGCTAAAAGGGTTAGATGAGATGGATGCAGTGCGCTCACTCTGCACTATGTGAAAGTCATACCCTCCAGAATGGAAGATCAAAACAAGACTTTCAAATGAGCGTAGCACAGCAGCCTCAGGCCATCAAGGCAAAAACTTTTTCAGTGCATTCATCCTACTGGGCTGTCGCAGAGCAAATATCCTGAAGTAAGATGCTGGGGGGTGAGGGTGTGTCTGTCTTCAAGTCTATAGGACTATATAGGACTACAGTATAGGACTGGATCTGGATGTGAAATACATCACCGAGATAGCCATCATGGCTCATCTGTTTTCGCCTCCAGGCAGGGAAGCCAACTGGGCAGGGGACAAAGGGGTCAGTTGTCCTGGCCCCAGGGAGAAGGGGAGAAGGGCCCAGAATTTGTCCCTCATTCCATTGTATCAGTGGTGTAGTCTACGTAGAACGCGGGTATATGGAGTATACCCACTTCTAAATTTCAAGGATTTCAGTATACCCACTTAAAATTGATTGATCCATTATTTTGAATAGCACAAATATATACAGTATACCCACTTCAAAAAATGCTCCAATATACAGTGTACCCACCATAAAAAAAGTAGACTACACCTTTTGGGTGGCTTTGTCCTGGGCCCCAGCAAAGCTGTCAGCAGCCCTGGCTCCAGGAATGTGGTGCGGGTGGGAGGCCACACCCATCTCAAGTGAGGGTGAGAGAGGTGGCATGGTCAGAGGGGCTGCTTTGCACGTCACGGCCCATTGAGTCCTCACCTTCGCTACTTTTAATGGTCGACGCAACACTGTGTAAGCTCTCCAACTGGAAAATTGCTCATTATGTGGCACAAAATATCCGGCTCGGTGGCTCCAATTTGGTTTCAATTACTCAACTGTCGACATGCACAACTAATCAACCCAATCCCCCCACCACTGCAGATATTGGCCATCATATTACCACACACTGCCAGGGGCGGTTCCAGACATTTATTCTTGGGGTGGCAAAGGGGTGGCGAAGTGTATTTCAGGGGGGCATGCTCCTACACTAAGGGAAAATTATAAACACTATATAATCGACACACACACTTATGTGATACAGTGAATCCCTTAAAGTGAAACCCTGCAACCTAAAGTTGCAATGATGTCAAGCATTAAGGCTATTGGTCACAATCAGGGCTCTTAATTGGGGTGGCAAATCATATTTCTGGGGGGGCAAATGCCACCCCCTGCCACCCCTTAGAACCGCCCCTGCACACTGCAAACAAACAAAACAATGCACAACAGCTCCCTTGCCTCAGGAGTAAGGCTCATTATCTCTCCTCACTGTACACAGATGTATGTTACCATTTGTGTAGGGTTAAAGGAGAATTCCTGTCAATTTCAACACACAGTAACAGACCACAAGTAGACATCTTAAAACACAGCCATAACTTGATATGATGTTGGGAGTATGTTAAGACAGTGTGTGTGTGTGTGTGTGTGTGGTGTGTGGTGTGTGTGTGTGTGTGTGTGTGTGTGTGTGTGTGTGTGTGTGTGTGTGTGTGTGTGTGTGTGTGTGTGTGTGTGTGTGTGTGTGTGTGTGTGTGTGTGTGTGTGTGTGTGTGTGTGTGTGTGTGTGTGTGTGTGTGTTTTTAATATAAACAATTCATGCCTCCATTAGAGGGGCCAGGATCTCGGAAAGAGCAGAACAAAAAAAAAGAGTCAAGGGAAGAGTGAGAAATACTACTGCATGTTGAAAATGGTGGAAATTCTCCTTTAATGCATTCAAAGCTAGTTTTTGTCTTAAATATGTCCAACCTTGTGGGTGTCTTACAGAATACTTAAGCGTTTTGCAGTGCAGAGGGTCAAACTGTCACACTGTACACATACAGGCTCAGAAGAGACGCTGAAAGGTACACTTATACATGCACATACTTTTTTGCTGAGGACAAGAAGTTTCCAAGGGGAACAACACAAAAAAAAAAAAAACAGAGAATGACCCTGACAAAACCCTTGGCCGTTCGTGAAACAATGCAAACTAGTAAGAACCGCAGCGATGTCAACCATTGCCACAAGTTAACTCCCCATAATCAAGGTTTTTTTTCTTTGTCGACAACAAAACGGCTTCATAATGGCCTTTCAACAGATGGAAAAACAATGCAAAAAAAAAAAAAAATCAGAATGCAAAAACAAGAATGCTTCCAACGGTTTAACAGGAAGGGATACAGCCACAAGGCAGGTCATGGACTGGTCGAAGTCAAAGAGGAGAACCCAGAGTGTAGCAGGCATAATGTGCAAGTGTGTGAACGTGAGAGTATGCAGCATTGTGTGTTGTGCGGTTGACCAACGTGGTCTTTTTCTCACTCCGACTCAGACTGTGCAGGTATCCGTCCTCATAACTTCGCCTATTTTCTTGTTGTTGTATTTCATTTTGTGGCACTCCTTATGTTCCAGAATATTCTCCCCCCCCCCCCATTACAGCCCCTCTATTGTGCTGTTGTATTGCATTTGTGGCACTTTCGACATTCCCGCACATTCTTTTCCTCTACTCCCCTCTACTCTACTGTGTACGTCAGTACAATATACTGTACATGGGCCTGAGTCCTTGGCTGATGAGAGTCATAAGTGTCTGCCAGACGTCTCGCTGCTCCATTAAGATGGCACTGTGAAATTGGAGCGCTTGGTCCAGGAATTCACCCGCCAGTGCGGTAACCTAGGCAACACTGCAGGGTTAAAAAATGCCTCTAGTTTCATAACAGCCTCTCTCCACAGCACATGAGAGTTTTCACTCTCACTTTCCATGGCGACGGGCGGCCGAGTGCCACTTGTGAATACTATGCTTTTTGCACTTATCTCGATAAGCAACAAAAACGAATGTGAAGTCAACATCCAAACATTTGCTCTCTGTCGCCTTTGGATTGCAATTTGTAATTGGGTGTATGACAACAAAAAAACAATGTGTGATTTGATGATTGGAGATGGGAAGAGCTCATTTCACACATTGTTTGGCAGCAACAGGCAGCAATGCGTTTCCCAGGGGGAGGATGGGGTCAGCTAATAGGGAGAGGCAGAGGCTAACATGTAGATAAAGAGACACCATCTCCCTCTCTCTCTTTCTTTCTCTTTCTCTTTCTCTCTCCCTCTGTCGCTTTCTCTCTCTCTCTCTCTCTCTCTCTCTCTGTCGCTCTCTCTCTCTCTACAGGCCCTTCTCAGCCCACACGCTTCCTTCTCCACTCGGTGAGGAGAGGAGATGAGAGGAGAGGAGAGCGGCCAGTGGGCCGGAAAAACGAGGAAGCGACTGGCTGTTGTGGCTGCTGCCGCCTTTAGCTTTCCAAAGCCTGTTTGATGTCCTGAAAACTGGAGCAGAACTTCACAGGCACAAGCACGCACGCACGCACACGCACGCACACACACGCGCACGCGCACACGCACACGCACACGCACACGCACACGCACACGCACACGCACACACACACACACACACACACACACACGCCAACGTACACACGCATCAGCCAGCCAGTCAGACGGCAAGCCAGCCAGCCACCCACTGCAAACAAACACCACCGGCTGCAACAGAGAGAGGGAGGGAGGGAGGGAGGGAGGGAGGGGAAGAGAGCTGCCCCCCTCCCCATCTCACCCACGGGCAGCATATAAGACAATGGCATCAGCATCACGCTGCCATCATAGACACAGCAGGGACCAGCAACACACCGTTGTCAACACAAAGCCCCCGAAAACTGTAACGCTCGTCCGTCCACCCACCCACCCAACCATCCCAGCCCAACCCGACCCGACCGTGCTGGCAGCCATCCACACTCCACAACTACCCCCAAACTGTGTTGACAACACACGCTTCAGTCACCAACTACAATATATCAACAGATATCCGTGTTTACCCGGGTGGTAATGGTACGTTTGGGGTGAGGACAGAATCAGTGTAGGCGGTGTACGTGACTGTAGACATATTTATGGGAAAACAGGCAATTATACTAGTGAGGGGGGGAGGAAAAAAACATACTCATTGGTGCTTGCTGGCTTTAGGGCCAGTGTTAAGGCAAGACACATCTGTGAATTATCGCTATCTGTTGCTATGGATGGTGGATCTTGTGAATACTTCGCCTCACCACCGTCTCTGAGTTACTGCAAGGGACATTGCCAGTAGCAGCGGCTGTTGGGGGAAATCTATTATAAGCCGTCTTCGAATACAGACAGGTCTGCGGAAGCAGGAAGGACATCTGTGGAGGTTTTGTTGTCATGACCAGTTTATGCCAATAGCGGATCTATTGTCCCATTTGCCTCGTCTTCTGCCTCATCTCTCAATCTCACCCTCTCTCTTTCCCAGCGTCTCTCCAAATCTCTCTCCATCTCACTTTCTCCATCGCTCGCTTTCTCTCCACCTCCCTCCCTCCCTCCCTCTCCTTTCCTTGCTCTAACCGGATTTGAAGCAGCAATGCCGCCAGCCAGCGATCATTACGGGGCTCTTACACAATTAATCCTGTCCGCCAAGACCGATCGGGTAACCTTGGGTCACCCAATTTTCTCCCCCATCATGCCTTCTGCTGTGTACTGGCCTGTGGCCTCCGTGGCACCCGTCCCACTTTGTGTCGAGTCATGCAGATGGAGGGGGATGTGAAAGTGACCTGAGGTGAACACTAGTGCACAGTTACAGGGGTAAAAAGTGTGACTGAGTCACCAGGGCCCAAATGTATTTAGGGGGGCCCAAACACAGTCCTATTATGTAGATATATGTCTGAGGGAGGGGTCCATTGGAGCTGATTGTACATAGGGCCCACCATTTGCTACTCGTACGTACGCCCCTGCACAGTCAAACCCCGCTTCACTAAGACAACCGCCTGAGCAAACAAATAAACAAACAAACCAAAATGAGTAGGATGTTCCCCGAGAAAAGAAGAGAGAGACTTGTTGTGGTGTGCAGAGTACTGTAATTTCAGAGGCCGTCAGGGAGACGGGTGGGGGTGGAGGCGAGGTGGGGTGGAGTAGGTTTACGCTCTGAGAGGAAGTAAACAAAGGGAAGCGAAATTGCATCAAAAAAAAAAAAAACGTTTCGGCAGAGGCCCAGCAGTGCAGCCCGTCTCTATCGGGTGCAAGAGAGGAGGACGGCCAAGGCCAGGGAAGCTGACAAGGGCGGTGGGGGAGGGGGGCAAAGGTGTCAGCTGTCCTGGGCCCAGGAAAAGTGGGGCCAAGAATTGGGTCCTCATAAGTTAACATTGTATGTAATAGGTGAGGGACCCTTTTAGATGACTTTGTCCTGGGCCGCCTGGCCAAAGCGGTCAGCAGCTCTGGCCAAGACCCCCAACACCACACCACACCACACCACACCGCACCGCACCGCAACACACA
>NC_085859.1:21100636-21103136 GCF_034702125.1 Engraulis encrasicolus
GCTCATATCCCTGACAGAGCCCAGTGGCTACATCTAAAGGGCCGCCGAGCTCAGCGTGGCTGTGGAAAGGCGACACCGGCCGACAGATACAAATGGAGGGGGATAGCATGCAGCTCAACCCCCCCCGACCCGTCCCCCCCACCCCCCCGACCCGTCCCCCCAGGGGCCATCGGCCTGTGCATTTAAAGTCCCCCGAGAAGGGGCTCACTTACACAGAGGGCCGAGATGTCAGCGAAACCATAACCATACTGTTGGACTGTCATGGACTGTAAGTGAATGTGTATGCCTGCACGTATGTGTGTGTGCGTGTGCGTGTGCGTGTGCGTGTGCGTGTGCGTGTGCGTGTGCGTGTGCGTGCAGCGAGAGGGTGTGTGTGCGTGTGACAGAGTATGTTAGGAGGCAAGTGTGTGTGGAATGTGCATGGGTGAGCCGGTGCTGTATGTGTGATCGGTCTACAGTACACACGTGTACGTATGTGTGGGCACCGGGCACGCTCACGCTGCTTCTCAAATATGCACCCCGTTAAAGCGGATTAAATGTTGGAGGTGACTTTATGATGGCACATTAGTGACCGCATAAAGCAGCCAACAGTGCCGGCAGGCAGCCACACAGGACACCTCCAACTCCCATCCAACCCAACGAACAAATGTAGCCAACGAACAGCAGCCAGTCACGGAAACCCTAGCTGGATTTATTACAGGCCGTAAAGACGAACATGGAGATAAAAGGAAGAGTAGGGGATTGGTTGTGTGTGTGTGTGTGTGTGTGTGTGTGTGTGTGTGTGTGTGTGTGTGTGTGTGTGTGTGTGTGTGTGTGTGTGTGTGTGTGTGTGTGTGTGTGTGTGTGTGTGTGTGTGTGTGTGTGTGTGTGTGTGTGTGTGTGTGTGTGTGTGTCCTCCAACTGTGGAAATGATGGAATCACAACCTCATAACATTTCCTACTGTGTTGGATAAATCTATATGAACTCTCGCAGACACATGCGCGTACACCCCCCCGCTCCCCCTCCCCAGACACACATACGCACACGCAACACACGCAACACACACACACACACACACACACACACACACACACACACACACACACACACACACACACACACACACACACACACACACACACACATACGCACACACACACGCAACACACAGTGTGCATGGGCCCAGGCGCCAAATTTACGAGAGGAGAGTTCCTCCCCTAGCTCTATGCACCAACGCACTAGAAATAAATGAATAAGTAACTGCACCTATAAATAACAACTATGAGTCACGCATGAGGTTTTCACAATGCCAGACGCCACTGTCTGACTCCCACTCCAGCGCACAGGACACGCAAGAAATGGGGATGAGGAGTCCATTTCTAAAAGAGAGCACACTACGTAGTCCAGTGTTTCTCAACCTTTTTTTAAGCGAGGCACCATTTCAATTCATGAAAAAATTCAAGGCACCCCAAACCAACAAGCCGTAACGTAGCATCGCATCCGATACCACACAAGCTTAGAAAAGTAACACATTTGGAGATGTCACACGACCTACGTTCAAAGTTGCAGAGACTGGGGTGACCTATATTTACTTTATTGTGCGTCAATGGCAGATGAAAGATTCCACTGAATATCATTTATTTATTAGCCACGTTTCCGCGGCACCCCTGAGGGGGGCCCGCGGCACCCCAGGGTGCCCCGGCACCCCCTGTTGAGAAACACTACGTAGTCCACACAGGTTTATAAACATAAAGTACAGCTCGTAAAGGCTTACGGGTAGGACCAGTTTGCAGTTTGCAGCGACAGAGACTGTGGCTACTCAGCATAGCTCCAAGCTAACTGCCGAACATCACGTCACGTGTGTGTGTGTGTGTGTGCATGTGCATTCCCAAGGCATATACATTGCACATAGACACAGATGCTAGATCTCAAATGGTGCACTTGTGCACTTCAGAGTTCATGTTTCAGTGCGTATGGCTTATTAATTACGCACTGAAACATAGTGCCCGAAGTGCACAAGTGCACCATCTGAGACATAACAAGAGAGAATTCAGCACTTCCATCTGTTTCATCCCATTCACACAGCAGCAACAGGTAAAGACTGAGTAGTCAAAACAGAGGGGTAAAAAAAAAAGACAAAAACAGAATGCAGCTCCCCGAAAATGAAGTCCAGACTGCAGACACTGTGATCCAGACCAAATCCTGACAATCCGTGCAGATGGCGTAGAGAGCACTCTGTCAGGCAGCTTACCACACTCACACAAAGCCCAAACCTGGCTTCGCTGCTCAGCTTACAGAAAGAACCTACAAGAAGTATGTTCTTCGGGGGGCTCGAGATCTGTTTGTTATTCCACACGGGACCGTTCTCACGAGCATTTCTCTTCACCCCTCCATGGTTCCTGTAAAGTAACCCCCTCTCTAAGCTCTCCCATGGGTACCTCGATGCCTATGAGGATATAAAATACCTAGAAAATACTCAGTTTCAGCTCGCAAGAGTTGTCATCTTTTTTTTTTCATTAT
>NC_085859.1:21108136-21160636 GCF_034702125.1 Engraulis encrasicolus
GAGAAGACAAGACAAGACACTAAGAGAGATAGATGTAGGAGAGAAGAAGATGGAGGGATATAAGGAGGAGGGAGGAGGAAGGGAGGGTGAAAGGGAAAGGACACACAGATCTGTCCTTGTTCTGCGCTTCGCTACCGGTAACCTCAGTAGAGAGGAATTGCTGCAGCATTGATGCTTTTTTTTGTCCTAGGATAGATAGAGAGAGAGAGAGGCCCATGTTCAGTCTCTGTCCCATTTGCTGGCCAGCAGTGAGGCAGGCGCGCACATCTCCTCCAAAGTTCCCCCGTCAGCTTTTCTTGCAAAGAGGGGGCCCGAGAAACAAAAGGAAGCCAGAGAAATGACAAGATGGTCTGGGAGAGAGAGAGAGAGAGAGAGAGAGAGAGAGAGAGAGAGAGAGAGAGAGAGAGAGAGAGAGAGAGAGAGAGAGAGAGAGAGAGAGAGAGAGAGAGAGAGAGAGAAGGAAAGCAAAAGACAGACAAAGAAAGAGCCAGAGAGAGAGAGCGAAAGAGACAAGAGACACTATACACAGAACAAATCGACATATCTACAACTTCCTTGGCTATTGTAGAGCAACACTGGTGTCTTTGCGTTCATGTTGATGCAGAAAAGAAAGAAGAAAAGTCAAGTTTACAAGAAAGAAAACGCTAACTCCAATGTTTTTTTCTCAAGAAAACAGAAGCGAGAGGAAGAAAAAAAAAGCTGGTGGGGGTCATTGGACGCCTTTTTGACAGGACTCACTTGAAGTGAACGTAATGGGTTCATCTCCCCCTGTGACATTGTGAGCTTTGTGAACAGTGTATCGGAACAAAACCACTGCTTCCTCAAAAGGCAACTTCCTACCGAGCAAAATGTCAGCGTTGTTCTGGACTGTGACGGGCTGGGATCAATTCTGCTGTCCTGGCAACTGGCCAGTGCATGACAACAGCAACTGATGCCATCATTAAATTATTTTAAGGAGGCTGAGAGTAGCAAAGGCGGACATGCTGGTCCGTAATGTAACCATCTGCATCCCAGCGGTGCCCCCACCAGCCTGAGCCATCAAATGGGTCTTCTCTCCAGGGAGAACGCTTCGAGTCTATCAGACACACCCCACCTCACCTCCCGTCTGGGGCGGGTTGAGGAGTGACACAGACACCTGAGCACAGGGTGACTCTTCTCCTCACAACCCCTCCCTCCCTCCCCCCATCTCTTTCCCTTGTGCCATTAGCATAGCAAAATAAAACCACCTCGTCATCCAACTCAAAATCGATGAACCCTCTCCGGTGGTTCCGCCTTCAGTGGAATGACACAGACATGTTGTTTTCCTGCCAATAGAAAGACGTAAATGAGGGAATGCTTAATGTGGCATGCCAGTGGTCGTTTAAGCGGCTCCCCTGCCGGCACCAAAGAGTAATGACAAAATAAGTGGCTGAGTAATTGCGTGCACTTATTGCCATCTTACATTGTTTTTGCCCTCACTGAAAAACACTGAGAGCTTGTCGGGTCATTTTTTCTGGAGAACTTGCTGACCACACCAAGCAATTTACTCAGCATCGCAATCATTTTGGACTTGCTGACCATCTCACTGGGGGTCTTTCTCTCCAAGCCCAATGAAAAGGAGAAAAAACAAAGGTTATTTCTGGGTTAAAATCCATTTGTCTTCTGGCAAGAACAAGGAGCCAGAGAACATGTTATCCCATGGAAAAATAGGGAATAAAAAAAGTCAGCGCAGGGCAAAAACAACCTCAGTTATGGATACTGCAGATAGGCCTGTTGACGTGAAAAGGCTAAACCCCTGGAATGCGAAGACATGGCTCTCTGCAGCTCTGAAAGATGACCAACTACTGGACTGTAATCCAAGAGTGCAAGGAAATGATTGTGCTCAAAATCCCTAGGCTATCATTCCTACCGCATACAAAAGCAGAGCCGTTTTTATCTACCAGGAATTAGCTTCTGACCTCATACAAGATTTATGTTTTCACACTGCTGCCATTCCCGTTATCTTGAGGTTCCTGGGGGCTTGTTAGGGTTCAGGCCAAAGTCCTGAAGCAAAATAGACATAGGGGGCACATCAACCTCACGATGAAGGATCTTAACCATGACATCCACTGCTGTTCACCTTTCATTTTTTTCCAGTTTGATGAACGGCTGCATCCTCTCTGTTCTGAGGACATTCTTCCTTAGCATGGGAGAAAAACAGTCATTGGCAGAGGGACGGCACAGCCTCACAGCAATATTGTCTTGAAAACCCACAGTCACAGGAGCAATAAAAAAGTTGATGAAAATTCTCCGGTGTCTTACCAGCTCACAGTCAATAACGCAAACCATGTCAAAACTAAATCAGCATCAAGCCAGTGTATCAATCACCAACCTCGGTAGCTGTGCCCCCTCAACACAACCCCTGCATATAACACTATGCTGAATGCAATGAAGACGTTACAGTGACCTGAGCTGAGTATAATGGGCAACAGGAGGGGAAACATTGACTCTACAAGAGGAGAAAGGTGCAGTAACTGGAAGAAACCCCTTTAGCCCTCATCAGTCATCCTGTGTGCCATTTAAGGGCTTCCGCGCACAGTAGCAGCAGAGATTCTTTAAGTATATAGAGATATGCCAATGTGGTTTCTATGGCACCTAACATTACCAGGTTCCGGTCTGCCTAAAGGGGCGTGTCATAATGCTCCTAGAATTGAATAAACAGTCCTTAGGTCTGCCTAGGTCTGCCTAAACGGGGGATCCCCCCGCCCTTGCAATAATAGAACCCGGAAACAATGGGCCAATGGAACCTCTCTCTCTCTACTCTTTCTGGTAGCAGCATAGGTCATTACAGCAGCTGCACTTTACAGATGCATCACATCATCGCAGGCAATGGAGCCCAGTGGCTGTCGGCCATAACCAGCTTTTTTTTTTCTTCAGTTTAATCATGAAGCGGAAGAGTGCTTCTGAACTTTCAGATACTCCCTTCTCTTTGGTCTATCCCCACCCCTTTACCCTTCCTTGCAATTCCTCCTTCATTTTCCTTTTTTCTCCATCTATCGCTTTCCCTCACTCTCTCCCTTTTCCTTGCCTCGATCTGTCTTCCTCTCCCTCCCTCCCAGAGCGGGCCACAAGCACAGAGCAGTGTCAGAGGAGTGAGCTCAAGGCTGAATTCACACGGGACGCTGGCTTCTATTTTCTGCCCTGCAAACAAGGCCCGCGAAAAAAATGCCTTCCATGTTGTGGAGATTAGGGGAAGCACTTGGGAGAGGAATGCCAAGCTCCATATGCCTGCAAGGTGCCTGCCTTCTGCCAATTACCAGTAGCTTTAGCACAGTACCAGGGCTTTTTTTTGGGGGGGGTACCTGTTCATGGAATAAAAATAACATCAGCAGCACAAAGATGGGAGTTGCTGAAGGGGAGGAAACCTTCCCACGGGTCAAAGCAAAGGACCTTTGAGCCTTTCACAGCTTGAGGAAAAGGGGGCAAAGGGGGCATCTGTAGGGGTATACGTTTCATATGCTCTTGCTCTTCATTCTTAGTACGTGTGGCTATGTCAAACTGAAAGAAAAGGAAATAAAAAATGAAGCGTAGAGTACATATTGCATGGCTAATTACAACTCAACCACTACATTATTAAGAACAATCAAGCGAAGCATAAAGCCAATTTCAGCCTCAAAGGATCACAACAAGAGAATAGTTAAGCAAATGTTTGTTGTTCGACTTTATGCATAAACATCTATCCGTTTGGTCTTTCACAGCAATTAAAATCCAGTTTTCTACAACCGCACAACAAAAGTCTCATGGAAGGGAAGGGAGGCACCACGAAGCAATTCATAAACAGGCTATTTTGTCTTCTTGACTACAGGGGTAGGACAGCCCCAGGCCAGAAATGGAGAATAAAGTAGATTTATTACCCGCCATAACGCAGAGTGAGCTTGGACGATTCTGGGAGGTCTGCCTTCTCTGCATGGTGATTTCAATGAAATTCCAAGAGACAATTCTCCTCTTCTCACTCTAATCAGCATGCCAAGACCGGCATTAGATTATTTATTTTTTTGCAGACTAAGAAATTAGTTCTTGTAAGCGCTCTGAATTACTTCTCATCTCAGGAACGAGCTGCTTTCCCTTCACACAAAACCCAGACAGGTGACACAAACCTCAAAAAAAAAAGATGATGATGATGACTAGGAGATGAGACGCTTTCAGAGGCATCCGCTGGGAGTTTGATCTTCAAGGTGTTGCGCAGCTTGAAAAGGATCTGGTCTTTTTAAAAAAAACACTGTCTTGAGGTTGTAATCCGTCTCCAGGTACTGCAGAGATTTACATCATCTGCTCATGATCCCCTTGTCACAGCACTGAATGCTGTGTGGGTTTTATACCCTGTATCCAACATGGTGTGTTGTGTTGTTGTTGTTGTTGTTGATAATGATGATGATCATCATCATTTGTACAGGAGCCCCACTTACGACAACCTCAGAGGGTATTTCTCAATGTGAAGTGTTATATCCTTGGTAGTGTGAGTAACACACATTTTTTTGTAGGTGTATCCAATTATTAATTACACTGAGAGCTTGTTATTGGATAGTCTTTGGTGAAATCCGTGAAAAATGGATGTCACACGTCCTAACAAGGCTAGGACACTTCACTTTGAGAAGTACCCAGTGTGTTATATGTTGAACTTTGGACCGACTGAGTGTGGTGTTGGTGGTGGTGAAGTGGTTTTTGTTAACATGCAAGTAGGGATGGCGAAAATTTTAAAATATCTTAACTGGTTACTGAGACTCATTAACCGGTGGTTAACCGGCAATCTTAAATTATATAACGTTCGCGTGACTGATAGCCACAGCACTGAATTTTTTTAATTTTATTTCTCACATAAGCCTTTCTTTTTGCTGCTCAGACAGGACCTGTCATGTCCAGCCAGTGTTGCCAGATGGAAAATGCTGAATTATCGTACCAAAACCTCAAAATTATAGTTTTTGGGGGCTTTTTGGGAGGAAATTATTATTATAATTATTATTACCGGTTAACCGGTGGCAGAAAATTTAACCGGTTATCGTTGATCCGGTCGACTATCGGTTAACCGGTTACCGGTTAACATCCCTACTTGCAAGCGAGTCCCACTTAAGATGGGTTCAGAGTGGAGATGCATGCTGCACGTTTGACCAGCTGAGGGGAGAGTGTGGCTGTATTTTTTCTGTTTCTACTCTGTTGGTCATGGGGGGATCTCTTGCTTCAGACGCTGATCAATAAGGCTGACAAGTTCATACCTCACAGCTGACAGGTCAAACAAACTGCACCAGAAAATCTCTAAACGTCAGCAATCGTGAGAGGGGGGAAAAGTCCATGACAAAAGGAGGAAACACAACATTAAGGACATCTCAGATTTTTGACACTGTCTCCGATTTCCTGTAATGACCAAAATGCAACAGACACAATATGACAGTTAAATAAGAATATGCGTTTGACTGCGAGGAACGATCTATTACATTACATTATTACATTACATTGCACTTAGCTGACGCTTTCATTTATTCAAAGCGACTTACAGTTATTATTTTTCAGGGTATTGGTTACAGTCCCTGGAGCAATGTGGGGTTAGGTGCCTTGCTCAAGGGCACTTCAGCCATGGATGGAGATGTAGGGAGAGGTCAGGGGGGATTCGAACCTGCAACCCCTAGATTGAAAGACCAACTCTCTAACCACTAGGCCACGGCTGCTCATCTATCCCACTACATGAGACAAGCAAACCCATCAAAACAGCTTCAGGGGGTTTTCTGAATGTTTCAAATGAAAGCCTTTGACTACGATGCATCTACCTGAAATGATGCTCATTATTTCTAAAACAAATTGACACGTTCATAAAAATGACAACACCAGAGTTCTAAATTATTCACTTCCCCAAACACACCCTGCAAGTGAAATGAGCATTATTATGCAAACTCCTCGCCATGCAAAAAGGCTGATCTTCAATCTCCTTCCACTCCATTCCTGGACTCACTTACTAATGTGAGGTACTTTGTTTTGATATGGACACTCAGTCTAATGCAAATCAAGCCATAATGAATGACTCACGACAGCTAACTGTCTCTCCTATCGTCTCTCTGTTGCTTTGCCTTTTTGTATCCCCCCTCTCTTTCTTTCCATGTCTCTATCCCAACCTCAGCAAGCCCCTTATGGCCTTCCCCGTCTGCTTATGAAACCATTACTTTTCAAATGAAAGGAAAAGGAATCCCAGGAGAAAGATGGAGGGGAAAGAGAGAGAGAGGAGGGACGAGGGAAAAGATGAAAGATTAAATATACTGAATATTAATAGAGAATTTTAAAACAGACTATGATTCAGACGTCCTTTTTTTTTGTTCATGCACTTTCAAGTCTCTTCCGAAGCCCCTAAATGCTTTTTAACTGAATGAGCCAAGGATAATGGCGAGGTTTATAGCCAGAGATGGATAGCCTGGATTCACACGGTATAAACCAGTGCCACAAATTCCAATTGACCTGGCTTTAACCTGTCCGAATAGATCATTTGGAAAGGTAAAAAAAAACAGGGACTATGGAATACAGTGAGGTATGTAGCACTGGATTGTAGCTTCCAAATTCATCAGTGTTTACAGATGTGGCATGTATTGCTTGTAGCGATGGGCATGTTGCTCCCCATGGAGAAAGTCTTGTGGGCCACCCTTTCCAAGAGGACGGTGCACGTGCCTCACTGTGCAGCATTCCCACTGATGCCAGGTCCAGTTGCCCTCTAGTCTCACTAGCTGCAGAAAACCGTACATACATAATAACATAGGACTCATTTAGCATGAATGTATTATGTGATGTAATGTAATAATAAGTAAGGGCATGGACACACACACACTTTCATCCAAACTCATTTTATATGCATATATAATATACATATAACCCACGCACGCACACACGCACACACAGTACTGTAACTGTATACCCTTCAGCTGGAGTCTTCTGGGTAGATCATGCGTGCATGTTACACATGAATGTATGCATGTGTGTGTGGGCGTGTGTTACACATGAATACGAGAGTGGTGGATGCTTTAGGCCACATCCACTTTCAAAGCCCACACATGAAATCTATCAAGTCGCCAATTAAAACAGGCTCACTGTCTTGATCACATTCTATGGGGAAGGCACTGAAGCAGTCACACAGAGGAGGATGTGCATGCCTACCTTCATAGTGAATCACTGGAGTGCCCTAGCCTAGCCCACCCCCAATGCATGATGGGTGAAGTCAGCGATCGGAGAAGCAACCAGAAGCAACCAACCTTTGGTTATGCTCCTGCCACCAGATAATCCGATGCATCTCTCTCGCACGCATGCATGCACACACGTACACATGCACAGGGCCGCTGACAGCTTTCGCTGGGCCCAGGACAAAGTCATCTGAAAGGGCCCCTACCCAGTAAATACAGCGTAATGAGGACCTAATTCTGGGCACCTCATCTGCCTGGACCCGGGGCAACATACCCCTTTGCCCCCCCCCTGGGCCCACACACACACACACACAGTCAGACCACCTCGAAAGCTGTTCCTCGCCACTTGCCCAGGAACAGAAAGTGCTCGGAGCATGGCACAGGCAGATATAATGAGCTTTTCTGGTGGGTGAAGAATAACAGAAGCAACGTTTGCCCTGCACTGGCCTGAGTGTACAGGCGCCTTTTTTCTCATGAGGAAGCGAACTCAAAAGGGGCCACTGAATCCCTAAGCTACAAAAAATGCTTGGAGGCTGACTGATTTCAGCTTCAGATTGGATTCACAAGTCTCCCTTTCTGTCTGTGGCCGGAGGACATGGAGGCTTGCGAGCACACCATTGCTAGAGGCGCAGGTGCTGATTTTCTCAGGGCACTTGCTGATTCTCAGGGTAAATTGCTTTAGGCCGAGGGTAGTACCAGAACGACGATGTAAATAACACGGTCTCTTCCAATGAATGCCGCTGCAACTACCTTCTTAACTCAGACGAAAACAACACCACAAACAAAACGAACAGGTGCCAAGATCTGCTGACAATATAAAAAGTACCTAACCTGCTCTCAGTCTCCGTCCTGTCAGTCTTTCCATCTCTTACGTGTATGCCTCTTTTCTCGTTTATCCGTTTTTCCTCCTCACACACTTTCTCCATCTCCTTTTCTTACTCCTCCTCTGCCGTCTGTGCATTCACTTCTGAGGGCATCGCCTCCTCAACTGATGAGCCACTGAAGAGCCGCATTCCCTCAACAGTTTATCACTTCTCTTCTCCAAATGCATTATTCATTATTTATCAGTAGCATCTATTGATATTCATCTCCTGGCAATTCCTCCTCCTCCAAGCCCCTTCTTTCCCAGCTAGTCTAAGATACAAGA
Source organism: Engraulis encrasicolus (assembly GCF_034702125.1). NCBI lineage: Eukaryota > Metazoa > Chordata > Actinopteri > Clupeiformes > Engraulidae > Engraulis > Engraulis encrasicolus. Next base: position 21,116,453 of record NC_085859.1, read on the forward strand.
TACCTTTCATGAGGAGGACAGCCAAGTTTCTGTCTGAAAGGGTGCAGAGGTTGTTACCTGAAAGGTGTAAAAGAAAGTCATTCGTTCATTCATTCATTCATTCATTCATTCATTCATTCATTCATATAGTATTACTCATTATTCATCATTTTCATGGGTTGATTGAACACTGGATGGATCGAAAATCGTAAATATTATGCAAGAGTAAAGCTGTAGTAGAGTTTAGAGTAGTAGTCAAGCAACAAGTAGACACTATGGACTGTGTGGGGAAAACAACAAAAAACAAATATAGTGCATCCACTTGTTGAGAAAGACAGGACACTGACGGCAGAAGAAAAATAGCAAGAGTATCCCCCTCAACTCTTTCCTTTTACAGGTAAGCATGTTGATGAACAATTCAACATCCAAGAACAAATTCTAGATTTTGTTATTTATCGATCGTTTATAGTAGAGTTACTGCTAGAGGGTCTCAACGGATTCTTCAGTATAGGATTCTTCAGTTAAGGTCAAGGACATACCGTTATCACTTCCACCTCCATGGCAGAGGCAACGCAAGGGGCGGAGTGTCAAGCACACTAGTTGAACACTTCAAAAGCAAACCATAATGGTGTGACAAGCAGCAATACTTAGTCTCCTCACAAAACAACACAACCTTGCAACTGTTTCCCATAGAGATGAAGCACAAGCATGGTTGTATGCATGCCTCCCTCCAGGGTCCTCGTGAGCTCCTTAGCCTGAGCCAAACAAATGCTAATGCTAATGCTAAAAACACAGAGAGCCATTCATAACCTATCGCCAAGAAACCAGACAGAGGGGGATGGCCTCAATTAGCTTAGAATGACCTTTGAAAGACTTAAGGGGGGCTGTGTGTGCATCTGTGGACATCAGATGGTGGAAGCAAGTGCATGGGGACCGTGGGAGGGGCGGGTGTATGTGGGACGTGTGGTGGATCAACGGGTGGGTAAGGTGCGAGTTGACAGCAGGGCAACGGGAAGTAGAGGTGAGGCCAAGGTGATGACAGATCTGAGGAAGGGGACTGTTGCGTGATTGGCAGTTGAGTTCACACTCATCAGATATTCTGGAGTACAGAAGGTAGCTGGTGATCCTTTAAGACGTCCGGTAGACCACTGTAGACCAAGACATAATGCTTGGGCGAAGCACTGGCTGGTTTCTGAAGGCGTGCTCTTAGCACGGCAGATTGCAGAGGGAGGGGCTTCAGGGGGAAATCTGTCTTAATGGATTAGGGTTTTTCCTCAACTATGCCGAGCGGTCTGGATTTCAGCAAACTGCGTTTGTTTTGCTTTGGCCTTATTTTCTTGCATCCGATACCCCTCCTCTCTTTCAGCCCTCAGCATACAGAACTCCACAACACAGGCACTGCATTTCCTGCCTCATTGTGCTAGAATCAGCCTATTTAAAGGGGAAATATGGAATATCATCACCATCCACCTGTCCAAAGCCACAAATGTGTCGAATGCTTTCTTAATCCAGCCTAAATAGAAACCCACCCAACCCCCATGCTGTCACAGCACCCCTCACCCAGACACAAAGAAACATTTGCACTGGCAAAATACAGATTAAGGCTCCAGCAGAGCTTCCATAATATGCTAATAAAGGCCTTGTTCTGCGAAAGAAAATGATGCCTTCATTGTACATTTATGCGAATATACACTGAAGTTAAAGGAACAGAAGATGTACGTGACACTAAAGATAGCTGACACAAAGCATCTCCGTGCTTATTGTGTAGAGTCTTCTGTTTTTCGCTCAAGCAATTTGGAAGTTTCTGACACAGTTTATGAACATGTCCCAGGACGCCATATATCAAAGCAATTTGGTGTTACAGTTGCACAACGTACAGCTTTGAGTGTAAGACAGTGCAAGATAATTCATCACTTTGTCTGACAAACACACCCTTTTATGAGAATTAAAGCAGACTATTTTCCAAAATCAAATTTATTTTATTAGCCAGAATACCAGCTGTCCTTGGTACCAATATCCAGGCCACTGGCAAATTGATTCAAAAAAAGAAAAACAATATTGAACTCCTCCAGGCCACAATCCCAAAACCACCACTTCCACAACTCACAATGACACCAGACATGGCCTTACAATCCTTTCTTTTCACCCACATCCGAGAACTGTGAGTGTGCTCAATGGTGCTGTGCTGCCGGGCAATGATGACTACTGCACTGTCTAGTTTAAACACAAAGCCTGATTTTCCTCCCCGTCTCTGGTCCCTCTCCTACATTCCATCAGCCCGGTACTTTAAATAAACGACTACGAGTCATCTGAAGCCAGCACAACTCTCAGCTGCTGCCAGCCGCTGCCCCCATTCAATTAAACGCCGTGAGTCACTGTTCCTTCCCTTTCTGTCGGGTCTCCTTGGCAAAGAGAGGTGGCACAAAAACATCATCCCACTCTGTTCCCTTCACACTAATTTTCTTTTCTTTTCTGTCTGTTGCATTCCAACTCACATTCACGCTCCCATTCTCTCACTACCTTCCCCGTCCCCTGGCCCAACAGTTTCGAGAAGCAAACAATTGCAATGCAACAAACTCGAGAAGCACTTCACAGTTAATTAGAGCTCCCTAATTTGAACATAAATTGGACCTAAATTGACACGCAAAGGCAGGATAGAGCCGCCATTTTTTTTCTCCTTGCAGTAGGTGAAACACCCTCTTCTGAACCAGTTTCCAGTCAGGTCTCATTAGGCAACTCTATAGCGGGCTCAAGGAATGCCACCATGAGGCATGTCGCTCCCTATTGTTCGACTGCGAGTAGCCCCTATGTACATGACACAGACGATGATATGAGAAACAATTGGTCTGTGATCGCCGCATAACCACATATGACAGCTGGCCGAGACGCTGGACTACTTTGATTGTTGGAAAGGCGATGGTCTATTGTGTGGATCACCTTCTGGTGCAAAAAAGGAGTTCATTGGCGGCGAACCTCAAACGGACTAAAAGGACTCGTTAGCACGCGCCTTGGAGGAAGTGGGCCGAGAACAAAAGGGCTGGGTGTATGGATAAGAGCTGGACCAGTGCATGGGGCTGAACTGGCTAGGGTTGGGAGTTCAGGCTGGACTGGCTAGGGGTTGGGAGTTCAGGCTGAACTGGCTAGGGTTGGGAGTTCAGGCTGGACTGGCTAGGGGTTGGGAGTTCAGGCTGGACTGGCTAGGGTTGGGAGTTCAGGCTGGACTGGCTAGGGTTGGGATTTCAGGCTGAACTGGCTAGGGTTGGGAGTTCAGGCTGGACCGGGTGCAAGGCAAGGGTTAGGGCTAGGGCTAGGCCGAGGTGTACGCCTGGGGTGTGGACAGGGTGTAGGCGTAAAGGTGGGGTTGCAGGTTAACCATTTTCAGAAAACATACTATTAAGACATCATGTTGGGGGTTCCGCAGGCTCATAGGAGTCTATGTAGAACCTTAGAATCCTTGGGGAGTTCCCCCGACGTGATGTCATACCTGCAACCCCACCTTTAAGGCTGTGATAGGGCATACAGTTAAGGCTGGGCAGGGATATAGAGTAAGTCTTGGACCAGTTACAGGACTAAGGGTATAGGGCTAAGGGTGTAGGGCTAAGTGTGTAGGGCTAAGGGTGTAGGGCTAAGGGTGTAGGGCTAAGGGTGTAGGGCTAAGGTTGGGCCAGTATGGAGCCAGGGCTGGGATGAGGTGTGGGAGCTGGTTTCGAGTGGGATTAGATCAGGGTGTAGGGTTAGGGTTGGGTTAGGTGTGGTGCCTGTCAGGGGTAGAAAGAACAGGACAGTTGTCTCTCATTACAGGAAATCAGGACTCTCTTGGGATAGGATAGGGTTGGGGTTGGGTGTGGGGCTAAGATGGGCTAGGGTTGGTGTGGGTTGTGCCTAAAAGCCAGGGTGCAACCAAGCAAAATGGAGGAGTGGAGCAGCAAGCGGAGGCAAATGGAGGTAAACGGGCAGGTCACCTCTGATCAGGGGGGCCCCGGACTCACTCACTCTCAGTATGTGGGTTAAAGTAAGGGCGGTGCTGGCCGGGCAACCAGAGGTAGGGGCCAGAGGTGCATGCAGAGAAAACGGGCAGTTGGGCTGCTGTCATCTTTCATTACTTTGGCCCTGGACCCACTCACTCACTGAGTGCGTCTTAATATGCAACCTTGCCTCGTCTCGCCTCATGGCCCCTCCTCCGTGGAGAAAACGATAAAGTTTCCCAGCTGTCAGCCTAGCCACAACAACTTTTGATGGACTGTTTTTCATTCACCATCCCAATTGCAAATGAGAAAAAGACTCTACAATTGAGCTTTTGCAAGATATTGAAATATAATGCTGTTGTCGGTGATGTCATCATGACGAGAAGCAAGTGGAGGAGGCAAGTGGAGGAGGCAAGGTCGCATATTAAGACGCACTCACTCACTCACTCACTCACTCACTCACTCGCTCGCTCTTTCAAAATATGTTGGCCCTTGGCCATGGATAATGAGTGCTCTGGTCAGGCATCAGGACCGTCATGTCCGAAAACACTTTAGCCGCGAGCCGTGCCACAAAACATGACTCCCAACGTTTCCCGCCCTACTGTACAACTCAACAGGAGACCGGCGTGGTGTTTTTACAGCGTGTTAATGTTTATATAGTAGAGCTGTTGACATGCTCGGGGGGCTGCATGTAATCAACAGATATTGTAAAGTACTTTCGGTATAATGTACCCGAAGGGAAACTCTGATGAAGGACAAACAATGAGTGTCACTAACAAGACAGAAAAAAAACTGGTGGTAAGAAAGCAGCAAGAATGTGTGAAACAGAAAAAATACTCAACATCAATTACCATTTCTCCTTTCAACACACCAGAGACAGACGCTGAGAACAGCAATTTCAGGGTCACTGCAAATACACAAACATATGCCACTTAAAATGGCACTGCAATTGAATTGTGTTTTAGTATTCAACATACTACAAGCTGCACTAAAATGTACACAGCTGGAGTGCCTGACAGTGATGATGTGAAGCATAAATATACAAAATAATCATCTTCTCTTGCTTAAGAGCAACTTGATGCTAAGCATAAATATACACTTTTTTGGATTGCACTCCAAATGAACCATTTTCATATTCAATAACAGCCGCACAACCTCTGTCAGTGGACTGAAGACACAAAAAATGTCCGCCTTGAGTGCCAGACAATGAAGGTAATATGAAAACATTTCAAGCATCCAGCGCATACAGAAACAGCTCTTCTCTGGTTTTAATCCAGCCTGCCATGCAGAGACCTTGATAACATACTTATGGGACTGCCAGTCAATGTCATTAATCCCAGAAGACCATCTTAGACAGATGGTAGGATGGAGGGAGGGGAAGCAGGACAGGAAGAAGGCAGAGGGGTGGTGATGATGGATCGATTCATGAACCAACCCCCATCCTCCTCCATTTCCAGTGCTCCTTCCAAAGCCATCAGCTTGGCCACCAAGGAGTCACACACGGTCCCTAGCTCAACAGCAAAGACAATTGGCGTGTCTCAAATGGCGCACTTGTGTCAGTGCACTGACGTTTAATGCATGGTGCACACAGTGCACTGACGTTTAATGCATGGTGCACACAGTGCACTGAGGTCTTTAGCGAGTCATGTCAAGGGAAAGTTTGGACCACTAAATGTTGTGCCCTTACTGGAAGTGACGGACTAGCATAGCATTAGCTCGCCAAAATACCGGATGGCTACTGCTTACATTACACAGCACCTTGGTGCTTGTATTCACATTTCCTTCGCCCCAAATGGTAACTATGTCGCATACAATACTTGGCATGAAGAGTGTGTGTGTGTGTACTCGTTATTTACTCTTTATGATTAAAAAAAAAAAAAAAAAAAAAAAACTAACCCTCTTTGCAACTGCACTTGTTGTTGTGTATATCTCCTGTGCACTGCTTGTGATGTTGGCTTGATTATGTCCTCTTTTGAAAGTCGCTTTGGTTATAAAGCGTCTGCCAAATGCAATGTAATGTAATGTAAAGAGGTAGGTCGTCTCATCAACATTATTTACAGCAATAAGAGACTGCTAACAAAACTCTTCTACTGAACTGAACATCACATTTCGTCCATTACGGGAAAAAAAAACATGGCAGCCATTTAGGGCGTGCAGTGTCCATCCTTCACTTCAGGCACTGCATTTTTGTCTGCTACTAAGGCAGCACCTGGGTGCTTTCAGTGCTCAAAATGTTCAGTCTGAGCGCCCTACGCACTAAAACAGAGTGCCTGAGGTGCACCATTTGACAAACGCAGAAACGCTGAAAGACTTAACAGGATGAAAGGTAGATCTGCAGTTCGTGATCGTCTTTAGGCTCCATGGCTGACGGTGTGAGTGCAGCAACATAGCTGAACACAAGACTGAGAGAAAGAGAGTGAACAGAGAGATGGAGGGAGTGAACCAAAGAGAGAGAGATGCTTGCTCAAGTCTCTCTCTCTCTCTCTCTCTCTCTCTCTCTCTCTCTCTCTCTCTCTCTCTCTCTCTCTCCTCTCTCTCTCTCTCTCTCTCTCTCTCTCTCTCTCTCCTCTCTTCTCTCTCTCTCTCTCCTCCTCTCCTCTCTCTCTCTCTCTCTCTCTCTCTCTCTCTCTCTCCCCCTCCCCAATATACTGGGTGAGAGAGAGCCCCATCTTTCGAGAGCTTGAAAGCCCCTCCCTCCGCACTGCCCCCCCCCCTGCTGGGCCTCTCAACGTCCCAGCTGCATCTGTGAGGGGTGCAATGGCCGGGGAATGAAAAGGGGGGGTGGCTGTGTGGTTGTTTTGGTTGTGTTGGTGAGGGGACGATTTTCTATAGGCCTCCATACATACCAGTGAAAGGAGCACTCTCCCTATGCATACTTCCCACTGAACCATCACCACCGTCTGTGTCTGAAATGCTCAGTGATTCAAAAGGAGCAAGAAGGAAGCACACACAGAGAGAGAGAGAGAGAGAGAGAGAGAGAGAGAGAGAGAGAGAGAGAGAGAGAGAGAGAGAGAGAGAGAGAGAGAGAGAGCGAGAGAGCAAGAGAGCAAGAGAGGGAGAGGGAGAGGGAGAAGGAGTAGAAAGACCAGAATGTCAAGGGGAAGGTGGTGTGTGCCAAAATGAACTTCCAGTTAAGCCTCTCCATTGATTGTTGTGGTCAGCGGTTGAATAAATGCCTTTGAGCAGATCAAAAGAGGGGGGGAGAAGAAAATAATAGTTGACCCCGGGACAGTCCATCAGCCTCACACAGCCCCAAGGGTCACTCCCTGCCCTCCAGTACCATCTCTTTACTCTGCAGAGCACATCAACAGTGTTGTTTACACCCTGGCCACACTGCCTAAGATGGGGCTCATCAAAGATTTGAGGGTGATGGACAACTGAAGGAATACAGTATAAATGGTATAGGAGAGGGGGTGTTGGTTGGTTAAGGGGGTTCACATCTGCTTCAGTTGTATCTGCGTCCACCACATTCCCACATGTAATAACCCCCAGCCTCACCCTCCACCACACACAGACACACACAGAGACACACACCCACCCCTTCCTCCCTTCCCCTCCTTTTCATCAGGCAGGCAGATTTGTGCCACCACAGTAGAGAGATAAGTTTTTTACGGTCAGGGAATAATGAAAGCACGCACACACAGACATACTCACACACACGATCGTACCCATGCACATGCAGACATACACACACACACACACACACAGACACGCATGCACACACAAACAGACACACACGCACACACGTACACACAGAGATTTACACACACAGACAGACTTACACACACACAGACAGACTTACACACACACACAGACTTGCACACACACACACGCACACAGACGTACACACATGGCTCAGAAGGGAGGTGTCTGCCAAAAGCGGGCAGCCCAGTGCCATTAATCATCAGGTCCAGGGTCGCTGAGGTCCCCAACCACTCCCGTTGCCATGGCAGGGCCTGAAATGTGTCACAAATGCACCTTTTCCTCTCGCCCCGCTGCCTGGCTCTAAGCCAATTACCGCCATTACAATCTCTGTCCCCCTCTCGCTCACTTACACACACTCGCACACAATCTCTTTCACGCAGACAGACACACACACACAATCTCTTTCATGCAGACGCAGACGCAGACGCACACACACACACACACACACACACACACACACACACACACACACACACACACACACACACACACACACACACACACACACACACACACACACACACACGCACACGCACACGCACACGCACACACGCACACACACACACGCACACACACACACACACACACACACACAAAATCCATTTCAGACACGGGTATGTAATACATAGCACACACACACACACGCACACACGTTTCCGACACACAAACAATCGTTTCCAAGACACACACACAAGCACACACACACACACACCTTCCATCACAAAACTTTTTCTCCCACCCCCCCCTCTCTGTCTGTCTGTCCAAGTGAGTGAGAGAAGAGAATAGGCACACCAAGCTCCTTCAGATCTCTTTATCAGTCTGTCTCCCTGCAGGGGAAAGCAGAGATAGCTGAGCAGAGCTGAGCTGGGGCATGGTGTTGCTGGTGGAGCTGGAGAAAAGGAGATAGAGCTCCGTGACGGAACGCTGGCCCAATAATCCCATTTTGTCACCCTCTCGTTTGGGAAGGTGAGCCTATACCCACCTCCCCGCTTCCACCCTCCTCCTCACCAGCCCCTGCCAATCCCATATCAGTGTTAAGAAACAGAAGCACAATGTCTGGGTCAGACATGGTGGCAGGCAACCCCCTTACCCAAACCCTCCCCATCCTCTCCTCTCCTTCCCTCTTCTCTTCTCTTCTCTTCTCAGTCGCTTGGCTGTTTACCAACAGTCTCTATCAGGAAGGAAGATCTAAATGACTCTTGGTCTTTCTTCTGCCCTGGTCAGTCTCTCTGTCTTGTCTTCCAGCCTGTTAAATAGCCAACCAGGCCATACAGGGGCCAGCAGGGTGTGTGTTAACGGGAAAGACACGCCACCAAGCAGGGTGAGAGAGAGAGAGAGAGAGAGAGAGAGAGAGAGAGAGAGAGAGAGAGAGAGAGAGAGAGAGAGAGAGAGAGAGAGAAAGATAGAGAAAGAGAGACATAAATACTGAGAGAGAGGGGAAACAACTAGCCTCATTTCCACGGAAACGGGATCACACAGCAGATACACGCTGAATAAATAGAGGTAGTGTGGTAGCAGTGACGGGGGGTGGGGGCGGGGGCACAATAGCTGTGCCTGAGCCAACACCATAAACATGCCGCTGACAGAAGAGGCAGGCAAACATCTCGACTCATCTCCACATTCTTTCTGCACCTCAAAAGCGACAGACACCAAGACATGACAAAGCCAGCTAAGATGAGACTTTTTAAGAAACCTACACCGTATGCAAGTCGCAAGTCCCGACAACAACATCCTTTGACCATCAAAGACTCAAGCCCAAAAGAGGACCCAGCACTTTTGCGTGCACGTGCGCTTCTCAGATCAGTTCTGCACTGACACCAACTCACCAGAATGCACACGACAGCTTGAGCATGAGCAAACGAAAGGCGTTCAGCAGAACACGCTAACGAGACTACAAGTCATTAATTTTGCAAAAGCTTCCAGGCTTGTTTTTTTCCCTCTCCCTCCATTTATAACTCAATGAGGAATGTGCAAGCAAGCTTCTCTTTCATTGCATAATTCAATGTGCCTTTCTTTATCCCCACCATGAATTCCATCTGTGCTATGAAATGTTTGGCAGGCAGTGCCGAGCGAGATAGTCTTACTTGAACGTATAGCTCTGCTCCTGATTTTAGAAGCATGAGAACACGCAGACCTATATCGGTCATGGTGGGTTACGAGCAAGTGGTGGAGAAAGAGGGGAGGGAGAGGGAGGGAGAGAGAGAGAGAGAGAGAGAGAGAGAGAGAGAGAGAGAGAGAGAGAGAGAGAGAGAGAGAGAGAGAGAGGGAGAGAGGGAGAGAAAGAGAGAGAGGAGAGAGAGAGAGAGAGACAGAGAGAGAGGGAGAGAGAGAGGGAGAGACACAGAGAGAGAGAGAGAGAGAGAGAGAGAGAGAGAGAGAGAGAGAGAGAGAGAGAGAAAGAAGAAAAAATAGCATCCCAGGGAGATAGAACTGCTGTATGACATTCTGATCTCTAAGGGTGCCACAGATGCACCTGACAGCCAATGGATGGCAAGCCCTGCGAAGTACATAAGGACAGGGACGGGGATGACTGTAAAGGGGACAGAGAGGAGAGGAGTGGTGAGTATACGATGTCAGCTGTCCCTGCAATTCCAAGACCTCCACCACCCCCACCACTAACCCCCGACCCCTGACCCAAGACTCCACTCCACTCCATTCCATTCCACTCCATTCCATTCCACAGAGGCCTGTCCTCCAGTGTTGCCAGATTGGGCTGTTTCCCGCCCAATTGGGCTGCTTAGAATGGCCTTGTGCGGGTAAAAATGGCATTTAGCAGAAAAACCCGCCCAATTTTTGCCATAGAAATCAATAGAATTGGGCGGGATTTTGTGGTTCTAGGCGGGTTTTGAGCATGTTTTGGGCTGGAAATCATCAGCCTCATCTGGCAACCCTGCTGTCCTCCCCCCCGTGCCCTAGTGGAGGTGGCCTGGGTTTTACATTGCCAAACACCCTGGAGGTCGAAGGTCAGCTGTACTAAGGTTGGGCATGGGTGCAGAATGAGGCCCAGCCAGGTGTGAAGTAGTGAACAGCAGTGTAGTACTGTAGTAGCACTAGCAGTGGGAACAGTAACTCCAGCTGAAGTAGCTACTGTCTGTATACTCCTCAATCAACGTTTTAGGAAAAGCACAAAAGCACAACAATTACCTCTTAATGTATGTCCTCTACAAGTCTTCTGTTGTCCAGTCTTGCACTTTAAATGTCTGTATGAGCACTGTCTATGTCCATACTGTCTTAAGTCCATGTATAAGTACTGTCTATGTCTATACTGTCTATGTCCTTACCTAGATTAGTCTATGTCTGTATGGGAAAGCAATAAATGTAATTTCAAATTCTTTGTATGACCAGTGCATGTAAAGAAATTGACAATAAAACCTACTTGACTACTCTGCTTATTATCTCCGCCGAGGAGGTTATGTTTTCGGTCACAATGGTTTGTCTGTTGGAGTCGTTGGAAATGACAAATGGAACAAGCGATTAAATTTTGTTGGTGATCTGGATCACGATGCACATCCAGGAATTTTTTTCAAAGGTTCTTCATCATTGCAGGATAGGGTGAATTTTGACATCACAGTTTCTAACTCCACACAGAGACGAGGCAGAAAGACTTGGAAAAAAAATAGGGTTTCACGTGGTCAAATGTTCTATCAAACAGCTTCCTTGGTGGAGGTCGGCACTCTGAGTGCATTTCTAGTTCTGGCATGTTAACATTGATGTATTTTCCAAAAATATCAAAGATTCCTCAATATCCACAGTCCTTATCAAATAAACTATTTGCAATCATACTGTATGTAGGACGTCTGGAGCATGGCACCCAGTCCAGCCTTCTACAGCAGGCCCCCCCATCACCGCCACCAACAGGGCAGCCGACAAAGGGGGACAAACCTGTCCCGGGCCCACGGAAATGGAAGGCCCATAATTGGGTCCTCATTACATTGAATGTATTGGGTGGAGGGGCCCTTCCAGATGACTTTCTCCTGGGCACAGCCGATTTTGTCAGCGACCCTGGCCACCAGAACCATTAGCGCAAAGCCAGACCAGTCTGTCTGTGTTGGATAACAGTCAGGCCCTCAGGCTAAAAACAAGGGAGCAGGTCACTCTGTAGCATCACCCCCTCACCATCGCTACTGTCGCTATGGGCAATGACAATGGCAGAAACTAGTGAGTGGCTCTGTGGGGTCTACTGCTCTTTCAGGTCACTGGCGTTTCGAGCGTCACTTCACAGACACAATTCCAGCTTCTCATGCTCTACATGTCTTCAAATATCGATCCCTGGCAAAAAAGCTGGCGGGTAAACAACACACACAGAGGACAGCAGGCGGGTGTGTGGGTGTGGGTGTGGATGGGAGGTGTTTGGGGGTGGGGAATGGGGTTGGTGGGGTTTCTGGAATAGTGGTTCCAAACTGGCTGGGCGGGCAGGATGGAGCAAATACAGAAAACCAGGACGTTCTACACACACACACAGACATACCCCAAGAGACGACCGCCAAACGATGGCTGGACGGCAGCCAACAGTAGTCGGCAGAAGCGCATTTAAAAATCACAACAGCAGTTTGACATGCTACACAGCACACACACACCACACACATACACACACAACCCCATGCTATATACACACACAAATGCTACACACACACGCTACACACACACACACACAGTTGTGGTCCAATACAAATGCAGCGGGTCTCCTGGCGCTAAGCTGGCTCATCTCGTTTGGAATGGGATAGTGCTTTTTAATCTTCAGCCGTAATCAGACCGTCTGCTTTCCACTACAATGGGGCCACCGCAGCAAGAAATAGCACAGCCAGACTGCTTGGTGCTCCTTCACAGCGGGGGGGGCATACTAGGTTTGGGGCTGGGAGCCGCGCTGACATGACTTGCCTGACTGCCTTGCCTTGCCTTACCCCTACCCCATCAGTCAGGTGCAAAAGTTAAAAATACAGAGCGCTGAAATTTAAAACAGAGAGCCACGGGTCACACCCATTCCCTCAATCTGTAGTTGATGGAGGGTCTCGTAACTAGTCCGTCAATGTTGTTAGTGGACTGAAATTATTTTGTATACGTTTTTATCAATAGTATGCTGGTTGAAAAGAGAGAGAGAGAGAGAGAGAGAGAGAGAGAGAGAGAGAGAGAACGGGAACGAGAACGAGAACGAGAACGAGAAAGAAACAGAATGCAAGGGAGAGCATGAGACCGCAAGAGAGAATCTGATACACATATCTTGCTCATATCTCTGCGGTTCCTTCAGTCTCGTGCCTGAGACACGTGGAGCCTGAAAAGACCGGAGAGAGAGTGAGAGTGTGAGAGAGAGAGAGAGAGAGAGAGAGAGAGAGAGAGAGAGAGAGAGAGAGAGAGAGAGAGAGAGAGAGAGAGAGAGAGAGAGAGAGAGAGAGAGAAGGCCTATGGAATACAAGTGACGAGCTGTCAAGGCTGTTCAAGAGGACGGAATGAGAGGAGGGCTACAACCTGCACGCCTCTAATTTAGTCCTTAATTTCCTTCGGGATCAATAAAAGTACTCTACTCTACTCTACTAGTCCACACAGCAATAAATCTATCGGTTAGTAGTAAACAATGACAAAGACGGGCGTAAACTGATGATGACGGCAGCAGCAGACACTACAACATCAACTACTACCTTCAACCATACCACCATCGCAGTCATCACAAAAACCGCTTTAACGAAAAACAAAGTCAGCAACCCTATATTGCGTGCGAAGACTCCTCAAAGCAAAACTGATTGCTTTCAACCAACATAGCGTCTTACAGTCTTACGCTTTTCTTTCAAGTCCATGAGCATACCATGGGACTTCCATGAGACTTCCGAGGCATCTCAGCAGCCATGGTAATGGTTAGGGAGGTGGTCTTAAGAGGGTCGCAGGTTCGAATCCTGCCCATACCTCTCCCTACACCTCCAGTCATGGCTGAAGTGACCTTGAGCAAGGCAGACTAACCCCCAAATTGCTCCAGGGACTGTAATAACTAATTAGCTTTGAATAAAAGTGTCAGTTAAGTATGGTGTAAGCTAGATCTTGCAAAGAACAATGACGGTGCAGCCTAGAAAAAAATGCCACAAATTCAGGGACTCCTACTGTTCATAGAGTCGCGTGCACATTGCTAAAAGCCTACAACCACCAGCACCAAACTAAACAGCATCTGAGTTTCACGTTTGACACCGGAGTGGCGAGACACTCCATAAAGCATCTTCTAGGCATCGCTGTGGCACTACGGAGGCCCGGCAGACTGAGAAACTGAGGGGAGCAGGGCAGGTGTCGGCTTACAGTACCCCTGGCTTCTCCAGATGAAAACAGAAATGGTTCACGAAAATGTTTTAGGGCCACGTGGAGTGAACTCTGAAGCATGCTGGGAATTCATGGCATTGGAGGTGGGGAGTGTGGCAGAACTGCCATTTTGGGTGGTTACGATGTTGTTGTGGGGCTACCTCTAGGGTGTCAGATAGAGGGCATAAGTCATGGGAAATATGCAAGAGCGACTGGACAGCATAGATGGGGACACCAGAAAACGAGTGTTGCATATCTGTGTGCCCGTTTGAGCATATTGGCGCCTGGTGACGAGTGTATGCGCGCGCGTGTGTATGTGTGTATATATGTGAGGTTGTGCTTCACTGCGAGTGTGTGTATGCACGGCCCTGGGTGTGTGTGAGTGTGTGTATGTGCGGATGTGGGTGTGTGTGAGTAAGAGTAAGAGTAAATGTGTGAGATCGGGAGTGGCTCAAGTGATCAGGTGGCCTCTCTCCACACCCTGGGCCCTGAGGCAGCCTTTCACAGATTATCAGAATCGGGTGCTGGCTAGCTGTCAGAATGGCTCTCCGTGCCAAGGTATGTTAAAACGGCACGCATCAACCCCGCGCACCAACGGACTTGGGTCGAGCAGATTAGCGGGCGAGCAGGCCAGGGTGTCCGTGCAACTCGAGTTAATGCAATGATCGCCAGGGCCTCAGCCGCACAGCTGTGTTTTTCTTCGCGCCCAGAGCCGTGAAACTTGGCAAGTGACGGAGACGTTTTCGCAGTTTGGTGCGACGTCGGGACCTAGTTCCCTTTTTAATAGGAGGCCCTTCGAACTTGGACAACCGCAGCCAACACTGGGGACTGTCATTTCTGCATGAAGAGGGATGTGTAGAGTGGAAACATACAGCTGACAGCAAAAATCTAACATGCACTTTCAGAGTGGTGAAATGAGGAGACCTTGACTTTGTAAAGACTACTGAGCCAGGGAGAAGCAAGAAGAGGAGGACGAGTGCGTGTATGACAGAGAGAGACTGTACACAGAGAGAGAGAGAGAGAGAGAGCGAGAGAGAGAGAGAGAGAGAGAGAGAGAGAGAGAGAGAGAGTGTTTGGAAGTCTTTGTGTACGTGTGAATGTGTGTGTGTGTGTGTGTGTGTGTGTGTGTGTGTGTGTGTGTGTGTGTGTGTGTGTGTGTGTGTGTGTGTGTGTGTGTGTGTGTGTGTGTATATGAGTGTGTCAGTGTTAGCAATCGCTTCTGTGTATGCATCCTTGACTGACAATGTGTGGGTGTGCGGTTTAAAAAGCTGTGAAGGCTCGACACCTAAGCCCACACATATTCAAACCACATGCAGAAACTTTCAACGCCATCAATTCTATCCCTGGCTCTGAAGCACACGGCACGCCGTGTCTCTCTCTCTCTCTCTCTCCGTCTCTAATCAGATACTCGGCTGCTACGGCTCATCAGCTGCACTTGATATGCGTGCCCGACCAGGGTTGCCAGATGAGTTTGATGATTTCCAGCCAAAAAAACGCTCAAAATCCGCCTAGTAGCACAAAATCTCGCCCAATGCTATTGATTTCTATGGCAAAAAATTGGGCGGGTTTTTCTACTAAATGCCATTTTTACCCACACACGGCCATCCTAAGCAGCCCAATTGGACGGGAAACAGTCCAATTCGGCAACACTGTGCCCGACTCCTGCCCGGAATGCTATTGACACATGTCCCATCTATCAGGGCGCGGGTGTCGAGGCAACCGCCAATCCTCAGACTGCCATTCAAACCTCTGCTGATGAATTGCATTGATATGCCAGTAATGTTTGCATGCGTACTTGCAAATGGCTGTACGGGTTTTCCAATTACGAGTGAGTGTGCCACCACGTGTGTGAGTGTATCTGCTTGTGTATGTTGTTATTGTTGTTGTTGTTGTTGTTGTTGTGTCTGGAACTTTGGTGGTGACTGCATTTGTTACGTCTTGTTAGGTTTGTTAGGTCTTGCACACACAGGCAATTGCAGAGAACAGATGTCCTTAAAGTGACAACAAAACACCACACATCTCTATATAGAATGAACACCCATTACAAGTAGAAGCGCAAGCTGTTCCTGTTGGGAGTTTGGGGGGGGGGGGGGGGGGGCAGACAGGCAGCTAGGAATGTGGCTGAGGGGAGGGGAGGGGGGGTAACTCTGTGTAAAAGGGCACTGGTAAAGTCTGACTCAGTGTGAGAGCACCAACTAAGCCTCCTGACGAGGTCTCACAACACAACGCACCGCCGCACGCATCTAGCACATGCAGTGCACAGACCCCTTCAAAATCAAAACACTAAGGAAAGAGACAGAGAGAGAGAGAGAGATGGAGGGAAAGAATCACCTAAGAACACGGAGAAGCAAAACCCAGAGGACTGAAAATGAAGCCACGGCACTAACCTGTTTGACTTCGGCAGGCATTGCTGTAATCCCTTTCTGCCGGCAGTCCACACGAGAGCGCAAGAAAAAAGATACACAAAAAGCAATTTCCTTCCTTCTCTTTACGGCGAGAGAACGAGTGAGAGAAAAGTTGACTTCCTTCCCTCCTTCTGTATCCCTTTGTCACTCTTAACCCGTGATGTATATATATTTTTGAACTTCAGCTACTCCCTTGTTGGCGTCCGGGCAGCTTTCGGAAAAAAAGCTCCTCTCTCACACAGCCATCCTCTCTCGACAGTGGCTTGTGCGCATATACAGTCTCCCTCTCTCTCGCAGTGCCTCTCCCCCCTCCTCTCTCTCTCCCTCTCTCCCTCACTCTTGCTCGCTCACTCACTCACTCACTCACCCGCCTGCTTGCTCACCCGCTCCCTCACACACATGCTCTAGATCCTTTCAGCGGAGAGAGGAGAGGAACGGAGAGGAGAGAAGGGACCGCCTCCTCACTGCTTTTTGCTGCTGGTTGGCTAGACAGAGATGCTGGAGTCTTGCGAGTTTTGGGCAAAAGAAAAGAACAAAAAAAACTTCTAGACAATACAAAGAGAAAGGAGACGGACAGTACAGAGAAAATGTGAGAGAGAAAAAAGAGTGAGGGAGTGAGAAAGAGAAAGATGGAGAGAAAAATACAGACAGGCAGATAGAAGAGAGTGTAAAAGAGTTTGAATACGTGGATGAATGAGAGAAAAAGAAAGACTATGTTCCTGTCGCACACAATCCCTGAGACAGACACACACACAGACACACGGGAGGGGGGAGGAAAAAAGTTTGCGACTGGGGGAACAAAAGCCTTGGGCTCGAGAAGGGGGGGTGGCAGATAGAGGACGGGTGATTATATATGAGGGTGTGTGTGTGTGTGTGTGTGTGTGTGTGTGTGTGTGTGTGTGTGTGTGTGTGTGTGTGTGTGTGTGTGTGTGTGTGTGTGTGTGTGTGTGTGCTTTCCCGAATATGTGGATAGAAGTTCACCCAGCCAGATGAGCATTGCCACTGTGCTTCTGTAACACATACATTCTTTTCCCATCAACTCTTGTCTCCAACCACCCAAGCAACTCCCTATCGCTCTCTGTCTCTCTCCTCTGTCTGTGACACACACATCTATGTATGCAAACAAGATGGGAGCTGGTGGGTTATGACTGACAGACGCAGCTGCAACACACACACACACACACACACACACACACACACACACACACACACACACACACACACACACACACACACACACACACACACACACACACACACACACACACACACACACACACACACACACACACACACACACACACCTCAAGCTCCTCCCACCTGACGTGCCAACAGAGCACAGCCCCCAAGGAGGAAGGAATGGATGGATGAGGGCAGGGGAGGAGAGAGAAGGGGAGTAGGGGGACCCCTTTATGGCCCCCTCTTCTTCTCCCCACTTCTCTCCCAACCACTTTCCTGCCTGCTCCTCTCATCTCCTCTCCACTCCCAACTTCTTTAACCCCCCTCTCTTCTTCTCTCCCTTTCTCCTCTATCCATTCCTTTACCATCCCATCCAAAGCAAAAAACGCTTCCTTTACCACCACTTCTTAAAACACTCAATTCCTGTCAACTCTCCTTTCCTTCTCTTTTCCTCTTCCCATTCCTCTACCGTCGCATCCCATCTGTATGAAAAAAAACCCCTCCTTTTCACCCCCTCCTTTTCTTCACTCCATTCCGCTGTTCTGTCCCTCTTTTCTCTTCACCCCCCACTCATAAGCTTTTGTCCTGTTGTGTCCTCTCTACCCCGTCTCCTCCCGTTGAATGAGGGGGAGCGGTGAGGGTGGGGTGTGTGTGTGTGTCTGGGGATGTTGTTGAGGAAAAATAAAAATGGTGGGCGAGATGGGGTCACATTAAAATGTACAAAGAGAAGAAGGAAAAGGAAATATGGAAATATATATATTTATTTGAAAAAAATATTTTGGAGAAATGTGCCTTTTCGCAGGATAAAACCGAACTTGTTTAGTCAAAACAGAACTTGTTTGACGTAATTTGAGAAAAAGGCGAATTAAAGCTAAATCAAACGGAGTGCATTTCCCAGCCTGCAAAGATGTGGAAAACAACCTCATTGCATGGCACCACACTTACTTAGGCTTTATTTTTCACTTTCATATCTGAGAAAGCTACAGCATCCTTCGACTATTCCAATTTCTGAATGCAGAGCAGATAAAATTAACCCTGGAGGAGTAAGGGGGGGGGGGTGGTCCTGAGCGCAAGTCGTTGGCATAATAAACTACATCAAACACGTTTCCATAGTTTCTGCTGCCTGCCTCCTCCACTCTTTTGCTCACGTGCGCTGCAGTCGACAACATCCCTGCGGACCCCAAATACGCTCCTCTGCTAAGCTTCAAACAGCAATCTAAAGCCCGCTTTGCTCTAAAGCACTGTTGTTCCATCTTCCAACACACATGCCTACTGTACATGAAGTACGCTCACCAACACATACACACTCACCCTCACATCTACGTGCACATTCCATGCACATACGCAAACTCACTCACGCAAACACTAGTGTTTCTCAATGGGGGCTCTACAACCTACCAGGGGGAGCGGTAAAGAGCCCTAGGGGGGCATTGAGAAGGATACAGCTTAGAGAGGCAATTCTCAGTTGCCATAGGGGGGCATTAGTCAATTTTATTTTTAAATACTAAAGGAAGACATTGGTGGGCTTAGGATAAGGTCAAGGGGACGTTGGGAGGCTTATGATAAAAAGGTTGAGGACCACTGCTCTACACTAATACATCACGTTATTTATAGAGGTCTAACTCCTCCTTTAGTGAGACACCTGAAGTGAAGAAACTGGATTTTGCAGCTAAATCTCTTGTTCCTCATACAAATTAAAATGAAGTTTAAAAAAAATCTAAACTCGCTCGGGGAACAAGGAAGAGGAGAAGGAGGAGGATAACAAGCTGTGAAATCAAAATATTAGAAAACAGGCAAAGTGTGATGTTTTAACTAGGTCTTCGGAAAGGTGGGCTCTGCTAAAGACTCCTTTACCTACAGTAGCCTTACCACTGAAGCCGCATGGAAACTGGAAAATGTAATTAGTCGTGATCATTAGCAGCAGTAGTAGTGTTCTGTTGGAAAAGTGGCAACTCAGCAAATGGGAAGATAATAACTTGCTGCTGAATTAAAAATCTGCCATACATCAAGCTGCCTTCTTTTCAGATTTAACTTTTTTGGAGACAGTGTTCCATTTTCTTTAACTAGAGAGGCTTTAACATGTTTCGTTTGCACAATATTTTATATGTGTACTTTTGTTTTGTTTTTTTCAACAACTATGCTGAGAACAAGCATTAACCTTTCATTGTATGCATATGAAGTCTATCTTTATTTCTCTCTCCCTGTATCTCTCCATCAATTTTTCCTGACTCCCTGTACCGTTTCTCACCTAACACACAAAAGACTAGGCTTCAAGAGAAGAAAACTCCTCCACAGACACACAGGCTACATCTGACTGTTCCTGGAAATACCTTCAGACAGAGTATGAAGTGGCTTCCTGAGAACTCAGAAGTCCAGACAATCCCCCTTCTGTTCTGCTCCGGTAATTCACTGAGGCAGCTTTTTTTACACCAAACGGGGAGCTGGTTCAATCCAAACCATCTACAGATTGCTTACAGCAGGTGCAAGACAGTGGTTTTGATTCAGTTGTCAGTATTGCACGAACACCACAGCGCCGAGTGAAACCACAAAAGCTGATTCGTGTTTTATTAAAATCTCCACACCATCGAGCTTGTGGCTTCTGGTATGGTATGGACTCCAGAGCCTTCAGCAGCCAGCCATCAGTCTTTTTGTGTTTGTCCAGTAAACGTCATGCGGAGATCATCTACGTTCAAACGTGCAAAGCCCTGGACATCAACATGCCAAACATCAGACGTAAACACATGTCAGATGCATTTCTACCCAAGGAATGTAGGAATGTTTTGTAAGCCTGAGCTGAGCAGATACCGATGACTGAAATGGGATGTTAACAGGGACGAAGCTATTTGGGGGGCAAGCAGGGCATTTGCCCCTGGGCACAGGGCACTCCCATATTGGTGGTGCAGGCTCCATTATGAACTTAGTAGGCTGTATCGGTGGCCAATCAGTGTTTTTCCCCTGGGGGCCCTGTGAGCAATTGTTCCGCCACTGGATGATAACATTCCTGATCCACCATTAGTAAAGATCTACAAAGGTCTGCTTAACAGAACTCATGGCAAACAAGCACAAATAAAAACACAAAAGCTTGGACATGTGAAGTTTCACACGGCCATGATGGTTTGTTTCACACCACACATGGGAAAGAGGGCAAGTGAATTGCGTGCTAC
This sequence comes from Engraulis encrasicolus, assembly GCF_034702125.1. Classification (NCBI taxonomy): domain Eukaryota; kingdom Metazoa; phylum Chordata; class Actinopteri; order Clupeiformes; family Engraulidae; genus Engraulis; species Engraulis encrasicolus. Next base: position 21,137,126 of record NC_085859.1, read on the forward strand.
ACATAGCTCTTCTAAAGAGGGGTCTAAAACTGATTGATGGCGGGCTCCGTGTTTGGTACTCATTTGTAAGACATTTACACGGTTGTATTTCACATAGTAAAAATGTGCTTCGTGTATGTTTTTACGCACGCACACTGTAAAATATCCCCAAGCCTTTGAAGTGGCTGCAAAACACCTCCTTTCAACTACGAGGTTAAGGGGGAAAGTGTGGGACGACTGCCCAACCATCGCAAATGGTTTGAATTTGGGGATTCAATCACTGGGGTCAACATCCAGACCTGTTTGGTTATAGACATACACAGCAAGACCAAGAGGTTACATTCCTGCAATGGCACTATGGTCTCCTAAAAAAAGAAGCCAGCCCTCCCCCCCTCCACCCCTCCACTTATGCTAAACACATGGGCCCGAAATCACCTCCCCAAGTCTGGTCCGGCTGTTTTGGGAATCATGTTTTCCCCCATGGAAAACTGTAGGTCTACACAAAATCCTGCGCACCGTCCATTATTCATGCATTAACCTGTTTGTGTGCACAACTTTTCTGTTGTCAAGACCTTACTCTGTGAGTTTTGAAGAAGGTCTGACCCACCAATAAATTGTAAGGAATAAATGCCGGTGTAATGGACAGTGTGCAGGTTTTTGTCTACTAATTTAGTTACATCCAACCCATACTGTTTGAATTGAGGTGTACAAGAAATTAGAACTACCCATGGACAGTTAACTGTGTCCAGACAAGTGCCTTCCCAAAGCCAAGTCAAGCGTTGCGCTAGGCTGACAACATCCTGACAGGCATGGGCAGGACAAATGATCAAAGCCAGCCAGCGGCACGTTTAGTGACAAGTCCTCTACCCTCTTCCACACAGCGAGCACAGTCATATTTCTCAGTTAATGGCCCTCACCTATATCGAGCCACAGCTATAAACCCAGGAAATGGGGCCACGTATGTCAACTGTGGAATAAACTACAGCAGAAAATGTGATATGTGCTGGTACTGCTACTGGGTGTCCTTCCACCCTAAGAGGCTTACTGACACACGCCATATCTGCCCCTTGACCCCAACTGCTAATGACAAAGACAACTGCCTGTTGTCTCGGAGCCAACAGAAGGAGTCTCTGGGGGTCACATTCTTGCTGTGACACACCAAGACTTGTAAAGCCGGGACCCCTTACACCGAAACACATGGACCAAAACCCACCACTAGACCTCCATCGACCGACTGTTCAGGTCATCAACCACCCCCCCACTCCCTCTAATAAGCTAAGGGCCAGTTAATTGTGTGCAGGCCAATCAACACACAGTGCCAAAGCCGATTCAGGCGTTTCGGGAACACTGGCATTGTGTCCGCAACAAGAGAGAGGGAAGAGCGAGAGATGGTGCGAGAACACTGAGGAGGTTTTCAGAAACTTTTTTGAAAAGCTTTCTACTGGAAATTATACATGTATTATGATCAAATGTTGATGAGGGGAAAAGAGGGCAGACATTAGGCAGACCAGAGCACTGTGCTGGTGAGTGAGTGAGTGAGTGAGTGAGTGAGTGAGTGAGTGAGTGAGTGAGTGAGTGAGTGAGTGAGTGAGTGAGTGAGTGAGTGAGTGAGTGAGTGAGTGAGTGAGTGAGTGAGTGAGTGAGTGAGTGAGTGAGTGAGTGAGTGAGTGAGTGAGTGAGTGAGTGAGTGAGTGAGTGAGTGAGTGAGTATATAAAAAGCGATGAGCCAACAAAAGGAATTCCAACAAAAAATAAATAAAATAAGTGATTCCTCTCTCTTTATCTCCGTTTTATCCACCATCGTGCCAGCGGAGGAATTCAACCTTCCATCCCTAACCTTGAGGACAGCATTCCTGTCGTCCAGAGTTAGCCATGCACTCAGCTGGAACAGGAAAGGAGCAGTACGTTAACCCCTCGCCAGTCACGCCTGGGTTTTATTTATGATTCCCCCCTCGTCCCCCACTCCACCCTTCAACCAACTCCTGTGTCAGGACACAGCTTACAGAGACTCTCACGGGGCGTTTAGGGCTGACTGAGAACCGTGCCGGTGCCGGTTCCGGCCAGCTAAAAATGGCTATTTTTGGAAATTCAAAATGGCGGACCATGGAGAAGATCCCCCTTTTCATGTATGAAAAGTGCAATTTTTCCAGTCATAATGAATACTTAGAATTTGACGGTGGTGGTAAGTATTCATGAAAAAGGCAACATTAGTGAATGGGCAGCATGAATTCTGGAAATGAACAACTAAAAATCTCACACAGTGTCCCTTTAAGTGCCAAGCGTAACTGGTGCAGGGACGGGCAGCAGCACTGTTCTGGTCGGCCTGAAAACCGTATCAGTGGCAACTTGTGGGTCTGAGTCATTTCCAGACAAACAGACGATGAAAATTACGAAAACCCATTTACAACGTTGTCAACAAGTGGTTTAGAAGCCATCCGTCACCTTTTTTCCTTGGTGCTCATCAGTGTAGGGGCTCTCAAACTTGGTCCAGGAAGACAGATGCTGAGGCACTCAAGGTTGCAATTTTTTTTTTTTTCTTTTTTTCTTTTTTTATTTGGCTACAACACAATTACATACAATTGTAGCCAAATAAAAAAGTAAAAAAATGGCAACCTTGAGTGCCTCAGCATCTGTCTTCCTGGACCGAAGTTGAATCAGTGTCAACAGTAGCGGGTTAGATTTAAGCTAGGCACTGCAACTGTACGCAAGTGAAGTAGGACATTGAAAGAAGAGTAGAAAGTAGAGAAGAAGAAAAGAAGCAGAAAGAAGAGCAAGCCTTGAAAATGCACTATATAAAACATACGCAGGGACCAAGCAGTGTTACCAGATTGGGCGGGTGCCCGCCCAATTGGGCTACTTGGAGTGAGTGTCGGCGGGCAAAAACGGAAAAAATTGGCCATTTGGCAGGTTTTTAAGCCGTTTTGGGCCCATAGAAGTTAATGTAATTTGTTGAATTTGGGCGGAATTTAGCGCATTTTGGCGGTTTTTGAGAAGCTTTTGGGCGGGATTTGGTCACACACATCTGGCAACACTGGGACCAAGAGGAGAAGGGTATGAGAGACCGACAGAATGTGAAAGACCGTGAGAAAAAATAAGAAAAGTCATTAAAGAGAGATAGGCTGAGAGAAGGAGGAGGGGGGGTAAACAAGGACAAGGAAGACGGAGACAGAGACGGAGCGAAAGTGCCCGGTGTAAACAATGCTGCCAGTTTCACGGCAAAGTAATTACGCATTTACAGGAGGAGAGCGTTCTCCCTAATGGCGCAAGGAGGAGGACAACCGACGTGTGTGTGTGTGTGTGTGTGTGTGTGTGTGTGTGTGTGTGTGTGTGTGTGTGTGTGTGTGTGTGTGTGTGTGTGTGTGTGTGTGTGTGTGTGTGTGTCGGTGTAAAGCCAGGCCTCATTGTTAAGCACCTGATTTACGAGATCTGCACACTCACGCATGCAGGCGCTCACGCATGCACGCCTCAGAGGGATATGTATACTACACACACACACACAGAGGTGACACAGCCTTTATGTCAACTGCCTGGGTGTGAGCCAGGGAGGACGAAAGAAAAAGAGAGAGAGAGAGAGAGACAAAGTCCAGCAGATCTGGCTCCTCAGATGTCTTTGGTACAGACAGGAGAGGGAGATTACAGGGGACATGGAATCCTCTAAAGCTCCGGATTCTTTTGAAAGTATCTCTCTCTCTCTCTCTCTCTCTCTCTCTCTCTCTCTCTCTCTCTCTCCTGCATTTAGGCAGGGCCAGTGGAGAACTGAGCACCAGCTCTTGTTACCATCTAACCCAGGGATGTCAAAACTCAGGCCTGGGGGCCAAATTTGGCCCGCGGAGCCTTTTTATGTGGCCCGCGAGATCATTTCAAATGTGCTTTACAATTGGCCCTCATACACCATTCATGTATAGCATAACATGACTTGAACATAACATTTGCTGTGTCCCAGGATGTGCAGACACATTCTAACTAACAAATATGATGGGAAAGATTGTATGTGAAATTTAACTACGAGTATTAAGTGCATGCACGCACAATTTGTAGTCCATTTTTTAAAATAAACATTGAGTTCGGCCTGCTGCTTTGTTCCAGATTTTGATTTTGGCCCTCAGTCAATTTGAGTTTGACACACCTGATCTACGCCCTGCCTGCAAGAGACTTTAGAATATCAAGCAGCGGGACTTTAATAGCTTGAAAGTAAAAAAAGGTCTCAGATATGACTAGCCAAACATATCCGCACCTCCGCTTATCACTTTACCCTCACTGAAAAGTTGAAACCAAAACACGCTTCTCAGGTCGAGTCGTGATACTCAATCGTCTCACCTCAAAAGAGAAACATCTCTTGAGTTACATTATGAACCTGTGTGTTAAAATCAATAACGGTCTTCATGACATTCTGGGTGAACAAAATGTATTAACTTTAACAAGTATATGCAGGTTCCCCAGTCATTTTTTTCGAGTATTACAACAAGGTGTCAGGGCTTTCTGCAGCACACGTTACATAATATGCTATTGATTGCTTGATGGAACTGTAATTGCAGCAGAGTGGATTGATGACTCAAAAAACGCTCACCAATAAAGGAGGGAAGAGGCTGTTGACATTTAACATGGAAATTTCACAACAGACTCCACACACAGGCTAAGTAAAGTGGATGCACGCACATACACACACACACACCTCGCATAGACTCCCTTCTACACAAAACCTTACCTCCAACTAAAGATTGCTAATAACATTTCTAACTGTATACAGATCAAGACAATTCCTCATCCTAACCGATCAGTAAAGAAATGTTTGTGTACTTGTAGTTTTACCAGTAGCAACCAAATTACTACGGAATAGGCTACACTGTTGAATTTGGAGGACCTACAGGATTCCATTACGGGATTTTTAATGGTCGTTTCAGTCTCACACAAGCACACACACTGCTGTTCAAAACACAAGGTCACAAATGGCTTCTTCTCATCATCACTCTGCATGCATAGGATCCAGCAGGCAGGCAGGCAGGCACCAGTCAGTGTTGCCAGATTGGGCGGGTGCCCGCCCAATTGGGCTACTTGGGATGAGCGTCGGCGAATGAAAACTGGAAAAATTGGCCATTTGGCGTTTTTTTCAGCCGTTTTGGGCCCTTAGAAGTCAATGTAATTTGTTGAATTTGGGTGGAATTCAGCGCATTTTGGCGGTTTTTGGGAAGCTTTTGGGCGGGATTTGGTCAGACACATCTGGCAACACTGGCACCAGTGGCTTCCTTACTCAGCATCCTTACAGCACGTACCGAGTGTGTGCACACCGCAGCTGCAGGCATCAATGCCAAGCAGCACAGCAGAGTACAGTAGAGCTCCCATATGCCCTGAGGGATGAGCCATACCACACTGCTATGCCAAGCATGCAGAGAGAGGGGAAAGGCAACTGGCACAGCCCCAAACCCTTCGCTAATACACATACGCACGGCACACACGCGCGCGCGCGCGCGCACGCACGCACCATGCACACACACACACGCACGCACACACGCGCGCACACACACGCACACACGCGCACACACGCGCACGCACGCACGCACGCACGCACGCACGCACGAGATGAAGAGACCTTGCATCCCACAGGCACAAAGTCAAGTGCTTAGTAAACTGTGAACATCAGTGGCGGATGGGGCCAGGACTGGTGGGAGGATGGCAGCAGAGAGTCAGGACACACTTCACTAACAACAACAACAGCCCACCATTAATGATCACCTTGGAGTGGGCACAGCATTGGTCTTCACTTCGGTAAACAGCAGACTGAACATTAAGTTAGGACAGCAAAACTAATAGAAAACAGTGCTTTTGGCCAAAATGCTTAAAAAAATGAAAATCGAGATTTAATTGTGATCACACAAGAGGCAATACTGCCTTAGGCCGTCCTTGGAGCCAGGACATGTTGACAGGCTGGTGTTTCTGGCCAAAAATCTGTAGGCCTGCCTAAGCGTCACGCTACAGTATTGCCCTTTTCATAATTATTACAATTCAGTTTTATTTTGTTCATCCTTTATATGATACATTCTTGAATAACCTTCTGCACAAAATTCAGTTGTTTGTTGTTGTTGAATAATCATGATTAACATTTAACAACCGGGAATTTAATTTTGATCCAAATAATCATGATTGTAATTTTTGTCAATAATCGTGCATAAAGCCGGGAGAAAACCTTAGTAAAGTGAATCGACTACCAAGCCATCACCCTTTGGACAGCCTTATCAAAAACACACAGACATTTATAAAAAGGTGTGGAGGGGCGATCGCAATCACAGCTCATCCAGTGGTGGGTGGATCAAAGTCAGCTGCATTTGCTTTGACGAGAGTACACTTGTTCACATCGGCTTTGTAGTGACACTTAATTTTCAGATTTCAAACGCCCGTCTAACACCGAGACGGCAGGGAGCATGGAGAGGGCTCAGTGACATGCCACATACCCGACACGTAACCTCAAGTGTTGATAATTAAGACAATTAAAGACTCTACAACACAACGTGGCATTCAGGAGTTTTTACCCAAGAGTCAATGGGGCGCAGTTACCACTGACATTTCAAGAAATTACATCAGCCTCATTTAACATCTTCACACGTCTCTAATAAAAAAATAAACAAACACAAATACAAAGAAGAAAACACACTGAACAGCAAAGTATTGCCACAGAACCCTCGGTCTCTCTCTGACAAGAAAGAGCAGAAGAAAACAAAACATCAAGATGCACTGGATGGAAGGATGTGGAACAGCTTCATTGGATTAGTTAGGCTGAGAAAAAAAAGCGTTTCTTGAAAAATCTCTTCTTTCAGGGAGTCCTGGCCAAGATGGTAGAAGACATGAGACCAAGTAGTACATAATAATATGTAAGCAACTGGACTTATGAGTTTGAAGATGTTTCACTCCCCTTTCCAAGGAACTTTGCAAGTGGTCCACACACTCAGCAGAACTGACAATGTCCAACCCTTTGAGGAATACGGATTTTTCCGGGTAGTTCTATAAATTCACTCAAACATTCTACAGCTCACATAGGACCTAGTGTTAAACACCCCGTGTGTTTGTGACATCATAATGAGAACTCCAGAATTTGCTTGATTTTTTTTATTTTGAATTTGATTTACTCCTGAACCAGCTTTGTAGTATAGGCCCCAGAGGTACAGTTGCGTACCGCTAACCTACTTGGATGAGAATGCAGACCTGCATGAATGAGAATCTTCACAGACAAGACATCAAACCTCAACGTCAGACCGTATGAGTCACCACAAAGGCTACTGTACAGACACCCAGCAGCCTAACCAATCACAAGACACAAAAGGGAAATGACTTGCCATTTACGGCATGATGAATGGGTCAGGTCAAGGAGAGAAGCCATGGGGGCGATGGTTACACTCACACAAGCTCCAGAACTCAAGTCACGATGGATCGACAGCCACACATATAAGGCACACATGTGGGTGTACGCACGCACACAGACACACGCACACAGACACACACAGACACACACAGACACACACAGACACACACAGACACACACAGACACACACACACACACACACACACACACACACACAGACACAGACACAGACACAGACACAGACACACACACACACAGACACAGACACACACACACACACACGTGTACATGGTTCATAGGCAGACAGTCAGAATGACACTCCAATGGACGGTCAGACTGACAGGTGAGGCAGGGTATGGAAGCAGGTTGGTTGGCTGGTTCTGAATGGGGCGGGGCGTAAATGATGGGCAGGCAGGCAGGCAGGCGGCATACATTCGTCTCATTCCTTTACCTGCATGACCACCTGTTGCCAGGCCAGCGGCTGGCTGGCGGCGCCCGTGCAGTCGGCGGCGGGCAGGTTGGCACGCTCCAGCTGCAGCGAGACGTTGCGGCGCTCCTCCTCCAGGGCGCGGGTCAGCCGCTCGAAGCGAGCCTCCTGCTCCTTCACCGAGGCCAGGATGCTGGCTGCAGAACGCACGTCGTAGTCCTCCATGGCGCCAAGCCCAAAGCGAAGCAAGCCCCCCGCAAAAGTAACGGCTGTGCTGGTCTTGGGAGTCGGTTCAGTAGTGGGGGAGGAGGACGAGAGAGGAGGGGGGGAATGAAGGAAGGAAGTTGGGGGGGGGTCAAGAGCGTTACATTTTGGGGGTTTACTCAGCTATCCTAGAATAGTAGAATACATAAAACTATTTTGATTCCAAATGTTGTTTTTAAAACCACGTTAACAGATTATACAGCGGATAGAAGGTGAGTGGGTCCACACAGTCACAAAAGGAAAAAGTATGAAAAGGTCACAAGTCACAACTCACAGCCAAGCCAACCAAAAAAACACATTTTTGGTTGGATTTTTCGATTTATGTTATCTCCAAAAAACAAAATGACATTCAACCTCAGGTGTCCTCAACACTGTCCTCAAATACAATAAAGAGTTCACTGCAGGTGAGTAGCTCGACACACAGTCACGACACAACACAAAGCAAAAAGCAAATGTATGAAATGGTCACGACGCACAGTCCCACTGTGTCCACCGACCAAAACATAAACAGTGGATTTTTGGGGTTGGATTTTCAATGCATGTTATCGCCAAAAAAAACCAAAGATGAAAGACCTTATTTGCTCCCAAACACGCACTCGCACAATCATGCACGCACATAATAAACAACCATGCCAGTTATGTCTCTAGAGGACGCTGGGACATCAAATGGAATCACAAGACGAGAGGGGTTTGATTGCACATGGCATGCACCAAGCTGGACACCATTACACAACATTAAAGCTCCCTTTCAAATCCACTCAAGCACCACAGAGCAAGGGGGAATGACTGATGAACATGGGCGAGCAAGATGAGGGCAGAGAGATGAGAGGAGAGCAATGTAGCCAGGTACAGGTTCACAGAGTTCACCTTTAATACACACCTATGAGTCGGTTGGCCACAGGCAGTTAGATTATAGGCATCCCCCAGAAAGGACAGAGGGAAGAAGAGAAAACCCCAAAAGGCCAACTGACTGCTGCAAATAAAAGGAGAAAGTAAAAGGAGGGAGAGACAAAGAGAGAGAGAAAGAAAGACAGAGCGAAGGAGAAAAGAAGATGTTAGATCAGAATGACTATCAAACACTGTTTTGTTTACTTGGTGAAGTCTGTAAACAGAGGAGGGATGAAAATAAAGGGGATCGCTGTACTTTCAAACCAATTTCAAATGGTACGCCTTAAATGAAAAGCCCGGAGCCAGTGCTTGAGAATTGACAGTAGGGGCTTTAGGACTGGTGTAGATTGCAGGATTTAGTGTAGTCCTGAAAAAAAGAAGAGAGGCATGCATAAACAGAGCGTGTAGGCACAGTGGGGAAACTCTTGGGCAAGGCTTCCAATCTCTTTGAAGCGGCAGCGCTAGCTAGCGCACACAACAAGGCTTTGATGTTTGTTTGGGGCTGATCATTTATTTATCTAGAATGAAGCTCCAACACCAGCGGTTGTGTTGAGGCACTGTGGTGCGGTGGGGCCCCCCCACTGAGGGGGCCTGCTGCCTGGGCGTGGTGCTTTTTTTGGGGGTGGGAGGGGAACGAGCGAGGGCAATAAGGTGGGGCATGGGTGGTCCACCTCCATACTTTTTTTTTTTTTTTGGGGGGGGGGGGGGGGTGAAAGCATGTGGGAGGGTGGAATTATAGGCTTAATGTTTTGTCACATACACCCTCTACTGTATTGCTCACACTCTTGTGGGTTACAAGTCGAGGACGTAACCAACATTACATCTGCCCTCACTGAAACTCGAAGATAAACAAAAGCCTGAGGGAAGTTAATGGAGTGACTGTGCAAAAAAAAACCTCCCCCGCAACACCACAGCCTAAAAATCACCCTCTTCTTGTGTTCCCAATCTGGGGCTGTGGGTGTTTGCCAGCCTGAAAGTTCCCCATCCCATGACTCAAAGTGCGGGGAATGTGGGACACATATCTTCAGCCATCCTCACAGCATTCATCGTTACGACACACAGACACGCACACACACACACACACACACACATACACACACACACACACCCCTCTCTGAGGCTCCTCCAAAAAAATACCCTAGCAACACCCGGTGATGTGAATTTGAAGAATTCCTGTTTGACAAACAAGGTACCCCCTCCCGGCTCGAAGACTGTTAAAGGGATATGTCACTATTTTGGGGCTTAATACAGTTTAAATCGGTGGCTGGGGTTTATAAAGGTGGTAAAGTGTCTTATTTTTCATGTTAAGCGCTGTCTTGCTTTAAGAGATGCTACATGCTACACGGATGCATTGACTTTCACTAGCTTAGTGACATGCTCTCTCTTTTAACTTGTCTTAAAGCAAGACAACGGCTTACATGAAAAATAAGACACTTTACCACCTTTATAAACCCCAGCCAACGATGTTAACTGTATTAAGCCCCAAAATAGTGGCATCCCCCTTTAAGAGAAGCAGATGTCTGGCTAATGGCTGTTACAGAGCTGAGGAGCTGAAGAAGACACCTGAGTGTTATATGCTGGATTGCCCTTAGCGCATACAGTGGACGGTGGATGTTGTGGTCAAAATGGCACATATTAGATGTCTAGAATGTTGCCATAGGCTTGCTTCAGTGGACGGTGGATGTTGTGGTCAAAATGGCACATATTAGATGTCTAGAATGTTGCCATAGGCTTGCTTCATTGTCTCTCTCAATGCCCGGTGGGCCGATCTCAGCTGAAAATGCCTGGCTCGATTTTTTTTTGGTCCCCGCTCAGCCCAGCCCTTTATGTGTTTTACCTGCTCCTTCCATCATAGGAATGGTATGCTCGCGTTGACGTATTAAGCACATGATAATAAGTCTTTTAAATACATAGGGGTAGGGCAGCAGGGTCATTGCCGCCGCTGATTGTACAAAAGAGCGAATGTGGTTAGTGTGTCAAACAGGACAGCAAGAAAGCCAAATGACTTCAAATGGCCAAAAACCATTTCCTGGTGAGTTAGTATGTGAAAGAAATGATTGTGATTACAATGGGATTGGGGGGGCTTCGTCAGCAGTATCTCCCTCCCCTTAACGCTCTTGGAGTCTGATGTAAGTGACCATGTAACTTAGTGTTTCCATGTAACTTACTATTTCTCAACGGGGGCTCAAGGGCCACCCATTAGGCATCAAGAAGGAGAGACAATCATGAATGAAGTCTACTATAATGCAGATGCTTTATTTGAAAGCAAAATAAGATGGCCTAATAATGTTTTAAAACACACCTAAATAGAATATAAAAAGGTACACAGATGCATAAATGAAAAGCTTATAGATCATGGATGAATGAGTTTTTACCACCAGTCCTCCTCGCAGCTAAAAATAGCAGCGTAGTGGATTGTACGCACATGGTGGACCCATAATATCTGATGGTTTATAGGCGGCGGGGAAGAAGAAGAAGATGGGCAGATGAGCACGTCAAAGGCATAATGGGGATCCTGGTAGTATATCCTTAACGACTCTTTCATCAGTCCCACTAGACAGGCTTCTGTACTGTGCTGTGCTGCACAACACATGCACGACTCTACTAATGAACTAAAAGACCTAACTAGACATGTAAACTAATGAGCATGTAAATTAAGGGAGAACTGTATAATTTTCAGCAGGCAAACCGGTAATCACATCAGTATCCATGCTGTACATATTTAACACAAGAGGCTCTTAGCGAGTTGTGCTTTGCTAGCTTTCCTTTGGCTAATGACGCATAGTGTGCATCCCAATATGTGTCCTTGCCTCCTCCACTTGTGCTTGTCTCCTCGTCCCGCCTCCTGGCCCCTCCTCCGTGGAGAAAACGATAAAGTTTCCCAGCTGTCAGCCTCAACTTTTGAGGGACTGTTTTTCATTCACCATCCCAATTGCAAATGAGAAAAAGACTTTACAATTGAGCTTTTGCAAGATATTGAAATATAATGCTGTTGTCAGTGATGTCATCATGACGAGAAGCAAGTGGAGGAGGCAAGTGGAGGAGGCAAGGTCACATATTGGGATGTACCCATAATCTCAATGTACAACGAGTCTCTGTCGCACAACCCCACCGTGCAAGACTCTCTTGAGAATGCATTTATGGAGGTGCCTCAGTTTAAATGGATTCAGCAGCTTTCAGTGGGGAAAAGCCTTGTGACAGTGATAAAGGGCTATGTTGGCTGATGGCAGTGGCCAGCCAAGGTTTGGATGGATGGGTGGCATATGGCACACAGTTAAACAGCACTGGGGAGAGGAGGAGTCAGAGGAATTAAGTGGTCATGCTGCCTAAACCCCATATAATGTGCGTCAAGCACCGTTTCATTAGCCTAGCCGTTCGACTTCTGGCCCCACTTGGTCCCATCAATGGGATCGGAAGGCAGAGGGATGAGGACCATAATGGCCGCACCTGATGCCCACCGCACCCAGACGTGGATCTCTGAGGACCAGGAGGGGCTATCCATAATCACCTGCTCTCTGGGAGGGATGGAGGGGTGGAGGGGTGGATGTGGTGGTGGTTGAGGGGGTTTTGTGGTGGTGGCCTCTCCCTCCCTGGCTCTTCTCCCACCTGGTCTCTGCGATAATTGACTCGGCCATTTAAAACTGAAGAGTTGGGGGCCATTATGGGGTGTTGCACCAGATGTATTGAAGCAAATGATTAGAAGTGTCTTCCCACTCGAATTGGATTTGTGTTGGATGCACAAAACACTGTGTCCAAATAATGTGCATAACACCGACCATCACAGTGGTAATGAAATTCAGAGTGATGTCTAACACATTCGCAACATTAAGCTGAACACACCAAGGTATTTGTAAGTTCAATGTTTCTTTTTTCCTCCCCGCCATCCATCGCATTAACAGCCTGACGCAAATTGTGCGGACTAAATGGCCATGTTTTTCAGACAGCGAGCACTATGCACTCTTCTTGTGACGGCCAAGCTCGAGTGGCATTGGCAGGGTGGTGACTGCTCATTTAATGGGCTCGGAGCCCGGCTGTAGTGGCTTTTTGCGGCCCCCCCCAGAGAGGGTAATTATTTCCATCACAGACTCCCGAAAAATGCTTTCACTGTCCCTTCCAGTGGCAGCCATCTGCAGTTGAGAAAGTCTGGGGAAAAAAAACACTTGAGAGGGATAAACAGAGAGGGTCTTCTTCGTTAAAGGGTTGTTGATCAAGAGGGGAGAAACCTTGTCAAATCAGCCTGAAATCTCAAAAAGTATGTGCTGTTCGATTAGAAGGCAATGCAACTCCACCGTCACGGTAAAGCAACCGCTGAGAACAAAAAGCAATGTCTTGTTGTCGGAGGGGCTCATAAGAATACTTCTCAGTCCTTTTGAAGATTTCCTCTTTTATTAAGTCAATATAAAGCCCCCTCAAACCGTCACACACAAACAGGGCCCAATCAAGTCTCCAATTTTGGGCTGCGAGACGAGTGTTTTTCCTCCTTCTCGATGAGACATTAAAGGGGGAAGCTAATCCACAGGCAAGCAGCAGAGCCGTGATGGCTGGATAAACAAAGCTTTAGGAGAGGAGTGCAGACCCAAACTCCTGGTGTGGTTCTCAACTAAAGAGGAGGAGAGGAGAGAGAAAGAACAGAGAGCATTGTTTACCAGCCCATTCTCCCTCTGTCGTCCTTTTGAAGTTGTGTTTTTTTTGTATTTTCCTCAGTCAGGAATCAGGGGGCTTTTGATTCTGCGTCGGTTCTCCCTCACTCTCTCTCTCTCGCTCCACATCTCACATTCAAACACACAAACATAGCAGACGCGCAACGGACATGCAAGGAATTGACAGAAATCTTCAGAGGCGTAGTACACTGCCACATCTTACATGTACACCTATCATTTGAAATAATTGCAATTTCCACCAAACCCTAGGATGAATGACTGATCTAATATTCAGATCTGACCACACTAATGCATGCACAAGAATATGAATAGAGACACAAAATATGAACGCCTGCAGCCATCACATAAGGAAAAGATAAGAGGGGCAGAAATCCCATAAATATGGATTTGAGCGGCTCAGGAAGGCATTCTCACACAGCAGGGGGCTGGAAGAGCTGTCATTTTTGCTCTTTCCCCACATCTAGGTCCTGCAGAGGACAATACTGGACCAGAACAAAAAAGTGGACCTTATTTTTCTACTGTACACCATCAAATAGGAGGGAAAAACAAAAAAAATATTAAACACATTGAGATATTTGCTGTGTAAGAGAGGAGATTAAAAGTTATGCATGTGATAAACCAACATACAAATGCACAGTATACAGTACAGTATACAGAAAATATCAGTGACAGTGAGCAATTCCTGTATCCATCGATATGAATAACTACCACAAGGCTTTGTGTAGAATTGTGCGATGCGGACATGATGACACTATATGACAAGTTTCACAAGTTACTTTGGGGAGGTCAAAAGTGGAAAGAAATAGTTCCAAATCCCAGCCCAAAACCCCAGAGCGAGAGAGAGAGAGAGAGGGAGAGAGAGGGAGAGGGGGAGAGAGAGAGAGAGAGAGAGAGAGAGAGAGAGAGAGAGAGAGAGAGAGAGAGAGAGAGAAAGAGAAAGAGAAAGAGAAAGAGAAAGAGAAAGAGAAAGAAAGAGAGAGAAAGAAAGAAAGAAAGAAAGAAAGAAAGAAAGAAAGAGAGAGAGAGAGAGAGAGAGAGAGAGAGAGAGAGAGAGAGAGAGAGAGAGAGAAATATATAGAGAGAGAGAGAGAGAGAGAGAGAGAGAGAGAGAGAGAGAGAGAGAGAGAGAGAGAGAGAGAGAGAGAGAGAGAGATCTTTGATTTGGATACCTTTGATGTGGGTGGAGGTGCTGCTGTGGCGGCTAATGGCCTGGCTGGCTGGCTGTTAGAGCTGGCAGGTTAGTGTGGTCCACCCACGACGCGCGGACTGCCTCAGCAGCTGCAGAGGGAATCATAGAATAAAGAGAAGGTGTGAACACACAAATCTCAAGCCACACACATACTCCCACACCACTGGCATACACCCACACGAATACATACAAAACACACATATATACTCAACATGTTCTAACTTTTATTTAAACAAGATTTTGGGTTGGCACAGCTAAGGGCTTGAAGCCACAAGGTCAGCATGTTTTTCTTATTTTGCTGTGAAAGATGAAAACACTACAGGTCATGGCTCGGGGCCAGGATTAGAGGTTCCACAAATTATTCATTGGACTTGGACACTGGTGCCGTGGCCTGGCCATCTGACTCCTGGCGGCTGAGGCGGGGGTACATTCCATATTCCTCGGTGCCGCAACATTTTTCACACTCACTCCCCCACTCCTCGATTTCACTCCAGTATCCATTTCCTTAGGAGCCTAGTAGGGCTGTAATGATGCACTCAACTCACGTTAACGAAAGGGACACTGTGTGAGATTTTTAGTTGTTTATTTCCAGAATTCATGCTACCCATTCACTAATGTTAGCTTTTTCATGAATAATTTCCACCACCATCGAATTCAAAGTATTCATTAAGACAGGAACAATTGCACTTTTCATACATGAAAAGGGGGATCTTCTCCATGGTCCGCCATTTTGAATTTCCAGAAATAGCCATTTTTAGCTACAAAACTGACTGAACTTGGGCCATACTAGAAAATATTAGTATATTACTTAGTAAACAATAGACAATACATAGACATACGATTCAATACGTCGTCGTCGTCGTCGTCGTCCCCCGAGCCACCCCCCCCCCCCCCGACTTTTCAAACTATGACAGTTTATAGGTAGAATAGGTTACAAGAGGCTACTAATAATATAAACAGTTTCAAAATAATAATGATGAGGATTTAAATCACCATCCACATCATATCAAGTTGTTGTGTTCCGGACTGAAAGGTAACACATTTTTGAAAGGGCATATTTCACTACTGCCTCCTTGCATCGCAATACAGCATCATGACTGTGTATCGCGATTTCTCGGTTCGATACAATATCGTTACAGCCCTAGAGCAGGGGTTCCCAAACTGTGGTACACATACTCACATTTTGTAATATTGAATTGTATGAATCTGAAAACATAATGCAGAATAATACTAGGCAAGCAAGATATTTAAAAACAAACTTGCACTGAATGTGACCGTAGCTGTTGATGCTATATGAACCTCTCCTGTATTGACTGGCAAAAGTGAATATGGAAGGCCTTTAAGTGAAAGAAAAAGTGAAAGCCCATTGGGAAACTCCAACTCCCATTGTCATTGTGACACAGCACTCCACAGCACACAAGTGAACACTGCACACTGCACACAACGAAATTGCATTTATGCCTCACCCGTGCAAGGGGGCAGCCCTCAGTGGCGCCCCATGGGGAGCAGTGCAGTTTGTACGGTACCATGCTCAGGGTACCTCAGTCATGGCGGAGGATGGGGGAGAGCACTGGTTGTTTACTCCCCCCACCAACCTGGCGGGTCGGGAGTCGAACCGACAACCTCTGGGATGCAAGTCTGACGCCCTAACCGCTCACCCATGACTGCCCAGTGGTACTGGGATACTTTACCTTGATATTCTAATGTTGGTTGTCAAGGTGGTACTCTGAGAAGTCAATACTTTCTCAGGTGGTACTTCACACAAAGAGTTTGAGACCCACTGCCCTAGAGCATAGTGTTTACCATTCACTACTGCCGCCAGCCAGCCGTCCCAGCCAAGCGCTGTAATCATACCCACTTTTTCACAGCCAATGGATTCTGCAGACAGTCCACCATCTAGTGTAATTTAACATCAGCAATTTCAGCAGCTGGGGAAACGAATGAGGAGGTGGAGCAAATTCATTCAAAACATAGGGCTTGGGTGCTACTTTATGGGACCTCTGTAACCTTCAGGGCCACTAAAGTGGCTGGAAGCACACTGAAAGCACGCACGCACGCACGCACGCACGCACGCACGCACGCACGCACGCACGCACGCACGCACGCACACCCCTCTTTTTTGCCAGGGATTACAATAGTTCACATTCTCCGGGGATCCATGCATGGCTTCCTCAAGGACGTTCAGGCAGCCTTTGAGCACCTTGGTTTTCTAGGACACACATCAAAGCTAAGCTAAGACGGGTGGCATTAGTTATCACTGCTCCCAGCTCAGTAATGTTGGCCCCCTGATGTCTTCAGCATGAGATTACACCCCTACACATACACACATGCACGCATATATATGCAAACATGCGCACACACTCACACACTCAGTCACGCACGCACATATGCACGCTCACACTCATGTACTGTATACAACAGTCAGCAGCTACTCAGTGCTCTAAAATAGGCTCTATTACAAGACTATTCCAGACTAATTTGTTCAGTTTCTGTGTTGTGTGTAAGACCAGAAAAAAAGGGCTCATTTATGTACTGTATGGGGCAACAACTGAAACCAAAAATACTGGATAAGAGAAAGATAACGCAAACCACGCCCACTCAATGCAAAAGCGTGGGCTCAAGTTGGGTCTCCTAAGGGGGCGTTGTCCCCTCCTTCTTCTTCTATTTTTGAGGTGTTTGCTCAAGACGTGCGCTACCGCCATCTACAGCGCTAAGGGGACTTGATTTATTCTCAACCTCAGGACTCCGAAGGTCTCCTAACCGAAGGTCTCCTAAAGGGGCGTTCACCCGACATAAAGTGGATACCGGAAAAGAAACAAAATGACGCTTCTTGGTTAGATCCAGTTTCTTTGAATGAAACTCTTCCGGGCTACTGTACATATAACTGTAACCAGCCTCACAGTCATGACAAGAAGAATACGTCTCTTGGATAGATATGCAGGGTTTAAGGAGAGGAAGAGCCCACTGCAATGGGAAGAAGCCCTTGCAGGCATTTAAAAAATCAATAGTGGATGTAGTACAGCTCTTTCAGTCTGAAGAGACCGGATAGATAAGATCCTCTTCTCTCCCGGCTGTGTCCACTGGCGTGCAGTTTTATTTCTGCTGTCTCCTGGCACAGAAAGGCAGCACTCGAATCCTTTACCACCACCACCTCCCCCAAACACCTCCGCCTCCTCCTCCAACTCCTTCTTCTCACCCCATTGCTTCAGCGGCAAAGTGATGGATTTGCAGAGTGGGCACGACGGCGAGAGGCAACGACAGGATGTCTCGGCTCACAGGAGTAGCTTCATTAGAGAGAGCGGTGAGATTTAATGTCGCCTGGCTTCGTCCCTGGCAGAGCAAGACAGGCGCAAGCAAGCACGCACTAGCAGAAGACATTCTTCACCAGCGAGAAAGGAGACAGGCGACAACTCTGTCAACTCAAATGTTGAAGACGAGACATAAGGACTTTTACTAGCCAGATATTAAGCAGGCCAAAAGAATATGTACATTTTGTGATCTGTTTCAAGAAAGACATTTGGGAGAGACGGGGGATATTGAGAAACAGACTTAGGGAAAGAAATGAGGACACAAATTAAGTCCATGTCTTTGTTGCCGTGGAGTCAGTGACTTTTGGCAGTCATATTGTGTCCTGAGCACAGCCAAATCCAGGAAGGTCAACGCAACACAAAAAAACAGGACCCTAAAGTAGGGCTGCACAATTAATCGAAAATGATCAAAAATCGTAATATAATTGTGATATCGAAGTCGTGATTTCAATCGTGATTTAATCGTGGCAATAGTGACCCACATTCGAGAGCCTCCTTTAAGCCAAAACATACTGACAGGCTGGTGTTTCTGGACAGAAACCTCTGTTTACCTAAGTTTCATGCTATTGCCTTTTACATAATCATTACAATCTGCACACTTTAGGTCTATTTTTGTGCAAAGAAGCTTTACTTGACTTGCAAGCTTTCGGTCCTTAGACCTTCATCAGGCAGATCATCTTCATCTGCCTGATGAAGGTCTAAGGACCGAAAGCTTGCAAGTCAAGTAAAGCTTCTTTGCACAAAAATAGACCTGAAGTGTGCGGATTGTCGTCTTTTTATACAGAAATTTCCTGCACCTTCTAAACAGATGAGCGGTGGCCTATCACAACTTAAGTTACATAATCATTACAAGTAATTTTATTTTGCTCATCCCGTATATAATTAATTCTTGGTTATATTTCATTTTGTTATATATATATTTTTAAATCAGCAAAAATCAATAATCGTGATTAATAATCGTGATTATGCTTTTGACCCAAATAATCGTGATTATGATTTTTTCCCCATAATCGTGCAGCCCTACCCTAAACCAACAAATCCCAGACTCAAGTTACTGAACTGTAAGTCATTCTGGATAATGGCATTCTACCCAAAGTCAATGCAAATCAAAAGAATAGCTGACCAAAGTCACAAACTCACAATGCTGGTCTTGCAGTAGGAGTAGTAGGATTCTTAAACACTACTGTAATAACCACACTAAAAATACACCAGGCCCTTGAGATTCTTGAGCAGATTCTTTGTTGTTTTTAATCATTTTCCAAGATGCATCCCTTTGCATTGCATCACTGAAGCAGAGCGGAACAGTGGGAGGGCCCGGGCCGGAGATATCCTCCTCACTCTTGATGTCCTTTTGTTAGGACCTTGAAGTCATCAAGACTAATTGGCTACATCCAGCTCCAACTGAGGCCTGCTCTAATGACGATAACGATCCCTCATTAACTGTTGGCAACCTTCACAAATCCTTCAACAAAGCAACTGTAATGCAGTGTTTCATGTCTCTCGCAATATAGGAGCTGAATGAAGGGGAAGGGGAAGGGGGGTGCTTCGGCTTACCTTCTGGTGACTAAAACTCCACAACTTTCACATTTTAGCCTGGGAAGGTCACTCGAAAAAGATCCACTTTCATAAAGAGTTGAATAAATACTTCATGAAGCTGCAGCCTTTTGAACCATTCAGTATGCTGGCCATCACCGCAGTCATATTAGACATGCTAAGCATAATATAGACCTGAACTTTTAACCCAAGACGAATGGCTGCCTTATAGGCTATGCAGGAGCCACAAGGGCGTGGGGAGGGAAGGCTCCACATAATGTCCAGGTAATCCCATTTACTTCACCGCCTGGAGTTCAAAGCCTCCTGCAGGCAGCACCACACACACTCTTGAACGTGCCCATGTTTGATTGCGTGCCACGATGCATTGGGGGACTGGTCATGCGATTGAACATTCCCATGTGGAAATTACTGTCCATCGCCATTCACGTCTCTCAAAATGATCGTGTCAGAAATATTGGTTCACGGAGAGAACACGGGCGAGGGAGACTGCCCTTCACACAGCACTTTCCCCATCGACCTCACATCACAGAGCCATCAAAATCAAACACGTTCTCTGGGGGGGTACCGGATGAAATGAAAAAGCGGCGGACAAAAAAAAAGGGAAGGGTGGGCGGGTGTGAGGCAGAGGCTGCATTTCTGGCAGTGCTTAAAAAAAGCCCCCTTTGAATTCATCAATTTCTCCCTTTCCTGAAGACGTCAGAGGAAGAAGTTGTGGAGGTTCTGATGTCAGCCAGCATTTTCTCTTTTTTTCACAGGCGGAAGGCTAGGATGTTTGTTTGCATTTCAATCCCCCAAACATACTACCTTTTTTTCTCTTCTGCTGCTGTGCCGAGTGGAATGGGTTGCATCAACATATGCACTTCATTTCATCAGAAGCTGTCAGGTGCTCACCACATAAACAAGCCATGCTGTGACAACACATAAGGCGCTCATCAGCTCATCAGTTTCCCCAGTGGACGACTCCTAACTTCAGGCATCTCCTCTCTTGACGTGTGACAACATGGAGCCCCGATACACATGCATGCAGATGTGGATGAGCGGCACAACATACTTGTAATAACAGCTCGGCACAGCGCAACAGTTATTTTGGCACAGGAATGTTTCTTTCCTTAGGACTGTTGAAACATTATTTTTATCCACCAAGTTACATGCAACCACTTACGCCATGTCATGCAGAGAACCACATTGCTATGAGCATGACTGATTTGCCATAAAATGTCTGGATCTCTGAATAGGAGAAGATGAATGCATGTCATTTTGACTAGGCTAATATCCAATGACATTAACCAACATTTTTATGAGGGTGAATCACCCTGTGGAAATAACATCATGAATGATTTGCAATATACTACATTGGATACCTCACATTATATACTAATATTCCGTCCAATTTACATTTTAATTCTGCTTAAGGTTTGTAGTGTAGTCCAAAGCTGTGTAAACAGTTTGTGACTGTCTGTCTCCACCTCCACAGTTCACCAGAATGAATGTTGTTTTTTGTTGAAAAATGTTGACCTTATCACAAACAAGCAGTCTCAAACTGTCAGCCATATTCGATTTCCAAACTCAAACAACTATCGCGATCATGGCAGCCAATTATTGGATTCAAACCATTGTCATGATGTATAACACATGTGAGATCTCAAGACTCAGATTTCAATTTCAGACAGACCACCATCATGCTTGGGATCAGGGGGGCAGGATTTGGCTGGTTAGCTTTGCTGATTAGCAATTCGCCATTTTCGCATTTCCGACATCCACATCGCTCAATGATGATTGGTGGGTACGTGAGTTTAGTGTTTGGCGCACAGACCTTTACAGCTCTGTGGTTAGGCACCTCCATGCATCCAATGCCCGTCTTCCATATAGATTTCTGGTCGACCATAAGTCAGTCCGTAACGTGGCACGTAATTGGCTGAGTAAACTGTCAGCGGAAATAACTCAATTTTGGAAGCTGTAAAAACGTTCAATTTTGGCTGAATTCACTAGCCTAGCATTTCCCATTGAAATGACTGGAGGCGGGACTTATTCACTCTCTCCAGTTCTTATACTACCTCCATGCTTGGGATCCTTTGGTATGACATCAACCATGGCTGAAGGCATGTTAATATACCTACTTCCTGCACAACACTGCACACATGTTTTTAAGGTGGGCTTAACCTTTTAAAAGCCACCCTGCTGTCTTGAAGTGACTCACCCCCTTTTAAGAACATTTGACTTCTGGCCCTTGCTAAAAGCCTGCTTACAAATAAGTAGAGATGTACAGGATCCAAGATCCGGTTCCGGATCCGGCAGGATAATAGGGTTTTTCACAGGATCCGGATCCGGTTCCAGGATCCAGGATCCGGTAGCCGAGGCTTTTCAGTCAAAATAGTTTGAGCCAACGTGATAAAAAGGGCCCACATATGTGAGTAGGCTATGTGTTTCAACCCTTTCGTAGGATCCGGTATCCGGTTCCGGATCCGGCAGGATCTTAAGCACTGGATCCGGTATCCGGCAGGATCCTAAAAATCAGGATCCGGTGCATCTCTACAAATAAGGTCACTCTTCGGTGGCCCCCTCCTCTCTCCCCGTAGGCTGCTTGCTCTTAGGAGTTTCAGCAAGAGTGGCCTCATTGCTTTTTTTTGTCTGAGTCATCTCTGAGTGGACTCCAGCGTTAGTCACGAAGGATCAGATGACCATGGCCACAGACCTTTACGTACCTCCAAGTCTGCACCAAAAAGCCCCGAAGCACACTGTTAACACTTGGCAGACTTGTCCCCAATTCCAAAGGCCATTCCAACTGCTTTCAAATTGATAAGTAGACTTTTTAAAAACAAAAACACAGCTTGTGAAGGCACTGCAATGGGTGTATGACTGAACACAAATCATCACCTACCGGCTACCGCTTTAGATTCCCCATTCTTACCCGTCTCTTCTCATCGCCTACACATGATTTAAATATATAAATAAACAAATGTGTATGGGATAACAAAAGCATGAAAAAGGT
The DNA here is from genome assembly GCF_034702125.1 of Engraulis encrasicolus. Taxonomy (NCBI): domain Eukaryota; kingdom Metazoa; phylum Chordata; class Actinopteri; order Clupeiformes; family Engraulidae; genus Engraulis; species Engraulis encrasicolus. The sequence goes on from NC_085859.1 coordinate 21,159,736, forward strand.
GTTTTTGTTCCACTCCCCCATACCATGCAGGAAAACGTGGACGAGGAAAACGTGGATGAGGAAAACCAGGTAGCAATGCCTTTTTCCCTCAGCAAAATCTATTTCTGCCTTCTGCCCCATGGAAAAAGAATTTTCTAGAAAACGTGTATGGTCAGATGACCTTGTTATTAGCTACACATATTCCCCAAAGAGGAGCCTTCACCTCCCGCTACTTTGAATAAAAGATTTGACTGTGGTAGGAGGAGGTAGGGGAAATGGTGATTGCGGGTTGTGTAGGGGCTGTGGCGATGCGGAGGAGAAGGCGTGTGTGTGTGTGTGTGTGGTTGAGGGGGGATCTTGCCTGCTCGGTGGCAGCCATGCTACACCTTGTAGTGTTCAATTATGAAACACCTGTGTGCCGGTCGGAGAAGCAGAGGAATCTACCCCTGAGGGAATCTGCCCAGCTCTTCCTAAGACAAAGGAGAAGATAATTACAACACGTAGGGCCAAGGCTGGGTGAAGGAAGCTCACAGTAAAACACTGAGCGTAGCACACACTGCCATTGTACCACTGCCATTGTACGTGAAAGAGATGGCCTAACCTGCGGCTGCTCCACAGAATCAATAATGTTCTTTTTCTTTCCATTTCACCTTCATATGACAGCAATTGGATGGATGGATGGATGGATGGATGGATGGATGGATGGATGGATGGATGGATGGATGGATGGATGGATGGATGGATGGATGGATGGATGGATGGATGGATGGATGGATGGATGGATGGATCAGTGATAAAATGAAATGTCACAGTCTTGTACACTCAGAAAGAAAGAAAGGGGCAAGGGGACTCTCTCCCTCTTCCAGCTGCTCAAATTCAGTTTTTCTCAATAGCAATGATGAAACTGAGAAGAAGTAAGGCC